>NC_081415.1:213511112-213845755 GCF_030272615.1 Cryptomeria japonica
ATACATCTATACATTTTCTGCTAACACCAGCAGCCCAATATTAGCTATATTAGGGACCTCTATACCTCCAACTTGTATGCATGACATATAGGTGTACTGTAAGTAGTGTCTGAAAATGTCCATGTTGAATGGGGGACCATCATCTTCGGTTAGAATGCCCTTCTCAACCCTGTGGAAAGCTAAGTTCCACCCTTTATAAGTAGTATCCATTTAAAAAAATTCCTCCTCTAGTTCTTCAAACGACAAGGGTACATCAAGGTTAGGGTCTAAGCTAAAAACTTCATCTATGGTTCACGGCTAAATGTGATAAACACTTCACCATTTGGAAATTGAATGCATCTCTTCACAGAATTGTAATTTTTGACCAAGACTTCTATCAATCTGATATTTACGAAAACACTTGGAATAACTAGTTTACCTAAGTTGGTTATCCATAGGTTACAAATTGGCACTTCTCTGTCCTTTCTCAGAAAATGAAACAAGAAGAGTTCATAATCTCTCACCTTTGTCCACACATCTCCAACCCCTTTAAACATGTCCTCAAGTTGGTCTTTTCTGGGCAAATGTTGTTTTGACCTCCTTGATTTTGGGCCTGGGGACTACAATTGATCAATGATATCTTGATTCAGTTTATGTTCAGAAGGGACTTCCGCTATTTTGGATTTTTAGACGTAGATTTGAAGCCCTTAGCACTCCTCTTTCTTCCCGATGAACTTGCAGCCTCCATGATGTGTGATGAATTGTGAGAAATAATTCTCACCTTGTGTGTTTTTTACTAAGACGCAACCTGCATTTGGTTCTTAATTTGCCTCATGTGAGCCATCAATTTACTCAATTGCATGCATTAAATACAGACTGCTTTGGTTTCAATTTTGAATTGTATCTGTAACGGCCCATCAGTATATGTTTTCTCGACGAATTACTCCCTTGGAGCCATTGACAATATTTCATTCCTTAAGTCTCTTTGTTTTTTATTGGTTTGTGTCTTCTCGAGCCCTCCATCGGGTATCGACATAATCTTGAACAGCCTCTGCCGATAGTTACTTTTTCCCCGATGAATCTCCTGCTCTATTGTTTCCATCGGACGTCAGGATAGCTTGAAATGTTACACCCCAATCTCTTTAAGTTGTACTGATGACTAAGTCTTCTCTTCCTATTGGTGTAAGTATTACCGATAGCCTTATCGACTATCGACAAGACAACAATTCACATGTTTGGATAGCGAAAGTCATGCCAATGATACTTTAGTAATGACTCGGTCAGTGTATATCCTCCCGATGTGTCTATTGAGTATCAGGATAACTCCTATCCCCTTTTAGTGATAGTTAATCACTTCCCGATGACCTTTGGCTTTGCTAGGGTGGTTTCTTTGGGGGTAGGCTACACCGATGGTTTGATTTGCAGACTTGTGGAGTTCTAATGGACTTCTTCCATTTCTCTTCCACTTCTAGACATCCATACTTAAAGACATCCATACTCTCTTGTTGCTTAAATAAAATGGAGAACTAAATGGTACTGAGATTAAGAAGCTACATACTCATCGAGTAATGAGAAATAAACAAGCTTGTCAAGCTTGCAATCAATGTGTAAGGCTAACTGAGCCATTTTGTCAAAAGTTGTCAAATAGTCCTATTTAGGTTTTGATTGTTCAAATAATGTAAATGTACCCATGGAAGGGTAATAAAGGTTTAATATTTTGTTTTGAGTCCATTCTAAGGTGTTCAAAGTATCTAAGTAATGTTTAGTGGTCATTCATGTCAAAAGGCAAAAGTTGTCAAGGTGTCACTAAAAAGTTGTAATGCAACAATGCATAAAATGTTGTCAAATTGTACATTTCAGTCTTAGGGGCATTTGGAACAGTTATAGAACTACAGGAGACTATAAAATTAATCATTTATTCAGACTAAGTGTGTGTGACAGAGTTGGAGGAAAGTCTTGTAAGGCTAGATCAAATAAAGCCTCTGATTGTCAATTAATTCTGCAAGGTTGTGACAGTTATAGGGTTGTATATCAGTTTGAAAGTAAATCTTCCATGTAATTGTTTGTTGGATAAATAGGAAGGAAGTGTATTTCTATAAAGTATGTATTGGAAAATTCTTTTATAAAGATTCAATGAGAAAATTGATATTTTGTTCAATACTTTTAACTATTGTTTTTGACAATCATGATTATTTGTTGCTTTAGATGTTTTTCCTAATAATATTTGGATTGAATCTGGCCTCTAATAGCCTATTTGAGGTTGTAGAATGAGGAGTTATCTTTAATTCAAGATAGGTTTGAAGGTCATCCATGGATTATAAAGAAAGTTCTAATGGTTTTTGTTAAAACTGTCATTAAACCCTTGTTGACAGGGTTGCAACAAAAGAATTGATTATAACTCTTTATGTAACCGCTCAAGTTTCTTCATATTTTGGATTCTAATAGTCAATTCAATTCTCTTTCATATGAATTTGGTTTCATGTTGACTTCTTCATAAATTCATCATTCCTAAGTTGATTCTTTTAGATGACACAATAAAAAGGTTTCTCTTTTTTTAAAACTCAAATATTTTTCATCAACTTGCCAAAATCAAGCTTCTTTTTTAGCCAAGAAAACTATCTAAATAAAATAATCTTCATAATTGAAAAGAGTCTAAGTTTAAGTAACATTTCAAATTCTATATAACTAGTTCTAAGAAGACTTCCATACTTGCGATATCCTTTTGCGTAGTTTGTGAAGGTTACGCTACGAAGTTTCGATAGCCTGACCTTTTTGCGTGTGAAGAAAAACCATGTCAGAAAATATCAGCAAATAACAAAATAAGGAGACAATTGCTAGATTGCGGTCTAACTTGAAAAGAAAAGGTGATGGAAAATGTTATTGTCCCTGCAAAATTTGTAAGGGCTTAAAGACTAGAAGACTTCTAATCAAAACAACTAAGAAACATTGTAGGCAGCATGGTCACACTGAAGGGGGACATGATTATTATCCATTGGTAAGTTGTTCATTATATCATTTTAACAATTTATATACTTAAGAAATCACTTCATGATGAGATCATGATCATGGTTTATTTATGTTGATCATTTTTATATAGTTTGAGCTCCTCAAGGCACATGATATAGACCAACACAACCCAGAGAATATGTTTTTCGAAGTGGAGGAACATGTAGGTGCGAATATCGAAGCTGAAGATAATGATCCCATGGAAGATGATGATCATGCACCAGAAAACACAATTGGAGATGATGGTACAAATACATTGATCAATGAAACATTTAGTATTGGTGCAACCAATCATGATTATCAAGATGACTTTGATGTTGTTCATGATTTACCTGTACTTGAGAAGGCATACGAGCCCCTTTATGAAGGCTCCCAAACAACTCTTCTCTCTGTTGTATTGTTGTTGGTGAACTTCAAGGTTATGAATGGTTTATCCAACATAACAATCTCACGTATGTTAAGGTATGTTGTATATGTCATTATAGTTAATAAAGGGTGAATCATGTACCATTAATATTCTTTATATTAACAAATTAATATTATGTAGATTGATAGGTGATTTTTTGTTACCACCATCAAATAATCTACCTCGCTCAAACCGAGAATTATCTTCCATTCTGAAAGAAATTGGAATGGAGTATAAAGCAATAGATGCTTGTCCCAATGATTATATTATATATCATAAACAACATGAATTTGCAACAAAATGCCCTGAATGTCGTATAAGTAGATATCGAACAAATCAAATAACCAAAAAGTGCCTCACAAGGTTCTTTGTTATATTCCCATTATTCCACGTATGCAACGATTATTCAGGTGCACTAGCTTGGCACAATTTATGGATTACCATGCATGCAATAGAAGTCGGGATGACATTATTTGAATGCCTGCAGATGGTTCAACATTTATGGACATAGAGGAAAAGGGGCCACACTTTAAAGAAGAACCTCGTAATCTCAAGCTTTCATTGGCAGCGAATGGTGTCAATCCATTTGGAGAGATGGGATCTATTTACTCGGTGTGGCCATTTTTTGTTATCAACAATAACATTCCTCCATGGATGTCAATAAAGAGGGAGAACATAATGTTGGTGATGATTGTTCCAGGTATTTTATCATTTAATAGTCATCTACATTTAATTAGAAATATTGCAGTAAAATGGTCATAATAATTATGTAATGTTTTTGTTCATTCAACTAGGTAAGTACCAAGTTAAAGATATGAATGTGTATATTGAGCCTCTTATCGACGAGTTGCTAGAGTTATGGAATGGTGTCACTATGTATGACGTCTCTAGACCAATAGGATAAAGACAATTTCAATTCCATGCAATGCTTATATGGACAATACATGATGCCCCAGGGCTAACAAGTTTTTGTGGTATGTTACAGTGTTCAAGTTGCGCATTATAATTATAATTATAAAAATTAACATATTTAATCCAATTATACATTATCTTGTAGGTCTTCAAACAAAGGAAAAATTTGCATGTCCAATTTGTGGTCCAAAGATGAAATCTCGGCATTCAAAAAGTTTAGGAAAGCAGGTTTTTGATGAGTATAGGCACTTCCTCCATAGAAATCATAAGTATCGAAATACTGAAAAACATCTTTTCAATGGGAAGGAAGAGACTACATCAAAGCCATGAAGAATGACACCTTGCCTATGGAAGTTGGAATATAATAGAATTAATCGTCAAGGTAATGTCATTCCATCTAATGGTTTATGTTTGGAATTTGTATTTTTCTATTGTGTTTTGTTTACTGATGATGTAATTGATGATCATGAAGGTCATCAAGGCATTAATGATCACCATCCAAAGGGACTAAAAAGTTATCCGAGACAATTTAGTAGGTTGTCCTACTACGAGCAGCTACAAATTGTGCATTTGTTTGATACTATGCATATTGGAAAGAATATAACAGAGACATTATGGAAAATATTGGAGGGAAGGCGTGACAAAGAAAAAATTGTCAAAATTTATAGTGACATTCAGGAATTCAATCATGCAATGAAAAATGTCATTCAATCAAATAGAAATGGAGACCAAATTAATATAAGTGCCCTTCCTTGGTTATTAACGGACCAGCAAAGCAATGCTATAAACGAAGTCATATGGAAAATTCGATTTCCCACAGGATTTGTTGCGAACATAAACAATCTCATATCAAAGAAAAGTGAATTTGGGCCAAGGATGAAAACACATGATTGCCGTACCTTCATTAAGGTAATTCATGTTCTTGTGTATTTACTAAATATGTGTATACTATGCATGTACTTTTCATTGTATTATGTTAGAAAACAATGAAAAGATCATTTGATAATTGTTGCAGTACGTTCTACCTCTATCTATCCCATACAACTTTGACAATAATGTCAATCAAGTCATATATGATCTTAGAAAATACATGAGGTAAGTGGTGATCTTTGTTCAATTTGTTGTATAGATAATATATTTGCAATTTGTTTTACTTGTTATGTAATATATTGCATATTATTTTGTAAAGTCTTGCTTATATATTTTTGCGTCTTGAATCTCTTCTATGTGGTTGTCATCTAAAAAAATCCATAAAGAAGATATAAAATATTGGAAAAGAAAAATTCCTCATTTAATGTGTGAAATGCAAAAGTGTCTACCTTCAACTTTTTTCAATGCACAAGGACACTACCTCATACACCAAGTTCAGGATATTGAATTGTGTGGACCTATACACACTAGGTCAATGTGGATGGTTGAAAGGCACTTGAAATTTTATATGTCTTTGGTTCGACAAAGAACACATCCAGAGAGTTCTATGGTGGAGGTATATATGGTATCCCAGACTATGGTGTACATTGCTGAATATCTTCCTAAGTTTGTAGTAGAGATCCACATAGATCGCATTTGGAATCTCAACCCCATTAGCAAATTCGAAGGGGAGTACTTGATGGGGAAAGGTAGATTGAGGAAAGTGAGAGGTAATTATAAGATTTTATTGTAGTTAATTAATTCTTAATCTTCTAAATAAATCGGTTGTAAGTCATTTATTAATTATTTGTACAGTTGGTTGGGAATGGGATGCGCTACATTTGTATATTGCAAGCAATCCTGATTGGATGATGATGTGGATTGAACAATGTCAATATTCTGGTTGCACATTAACATGGGAAGGTGTGGCTTCATTGGTTAAAGAAGCTCATCGTAATGGAGATTCCAATGTTATGCAAAGGGAAATTGATTTAGCATATGGTTTAAGAGATAAAAAAGTACGTATAATTTTATTAATCACCCATATGTTTATCAACTCACGATGCAATAATTTTAACATGTTAGACATATTTTAGGTCAAACACCAAAAGGCTATGTGCTGCAATGGTCATAAATTTTGCATTAAAAAGTTGGATGACATGAATAAAACTTGTGATTTTGGGATAACTGCAGTCTTTGAGGTGACCAATATTTCATCTACAAATGACATACATCTTCAAGAGTCTCAAAATTGATACTATGACATTTTGGATGATATAATTGAGTGTGACTTTAATTCCTTCAAATTAGTTATGTTCATCGTCAAATGGTATAGGCTACGACTAAATAAAAATGATCTTGATAGAACTGTTATTGAACATGATAATGGATTTACAATAGTTAATACAAGGTTGTTTGAGCCAATTGGGGATGAGCCCTATGTTCTTCCAAGCCAATGTGAGCAGGTATTTTACTCAGAGGTTCCACATAAACCGGGTTGGTCATTTGTTGTTAGACATGATCCAAGAGGAAGGTCGATAAAGTATAATAAGATGGAAGAAGAAGATACCGAAGAAGTAGAATATGATGTAGATGATGATGATGATGATGATACTGCTGCTGCTGATGATGATGGTGATGGTGAGGGTGGTGATGGTGATGATGACGATGACGATGACGATGACGATGACGATGACGATGACGATGATGATGATGATGACGATGACTATGACGATGACGATGGCGATGATGATGATGATGATGATGACAATGACGATGACGATGACGATGACGATGACGATGACGATGATGATGATGATGGTCATGATGATGAGTTGGATGAAGAAGAAGATCAATGACATGAATGAAATGTATCATTTTTTGAACTTTGTGTTTATTTATGGAATTTGGACTGTTTATTAGCTATGTGATGGATGGTGATTTAAAATACATATGTGATGGATTACATGTTTATGATGATACATTTGACATTTTTTGAACTTTGTGTTTATTTATGGAATGTGGATTGTTTATTAGCTATGCGATGGATGGTGATTTATGATACATATGTGATAGATTACATGTTTATGATGATACATATGTGATGCCTATGATGCTCAATTACATATATGATGATATATATGTGATTCTTATGATGCTCATGATACATATGTATTTATTGTTTATCAAGTTACAAATGTAATGCTTATGATGCTCAATTGTTGGTGTTGATTTCATGTATATATTTTGTGTGATGCTGCCACCCTTGGTGTAAACAGGTAATTGACTATAGACATCGTCAACCCTTTAGTTGAGGATCTTGCATAGTCTACATAAAGTAAAGGTAAGGAATAAAAAAATATACAATGATTATGATGATTGCATATTGTTCATGTTGTGTACTATGTAATTTTTAGTATACGTATCATGTAATTTTTAGCTAACATAAGATAATTGAATTACATATGCAGGAACCTGAACCCCTTTGACGAGGATCCTGCATAATGTCATGGATTGATAGGTATAAGTCAATACACCCTATAGAAATAGTTTATTTTTAAAAAATTACTAGGAAAACAAACTTCCTCAATTCTTCAAACCTTGACATTAGCAACAAATCTAATACAGTTATCAACACTTGAGGCCCGAATTGGACTTATTCAATTTTTAATCTCAATGTCAACTTTAGGGCAAACTTCTTCATCAAAATTACCCTCATTTGCAAAATATCTCTCTCATTACCGACTAACTCTCTCATTTGATGGAGTGTCGGTACCACCAAATAGGTATTTGTTAGATGTGTCTTCCTCAAGTGAGGGAAATGTAGGAATAGTCGATGAAAGTGAGACATGTAGTAGGTCTAAAATAGGGAGATCAACTAGAGGCCAAAAGATTAGAAAAAAATTCAATAAACACATGGAATTTTTCCTTGCTCAAGGGTGGTCATGTTCTTATGATGATGAGACCAAATGCGACATTGAGGTGCCCTTGAGGTATAAATATCTAGAGAAACAATGGGTACCAGAGGAACTTCCTCCAATAAACACCGATTTTTGTGTTAACGAGAGAATATATCACATAGCACCTTCGTCATTACATGGTTCGGGCCTATTTTCCATGGATGACATAAAGGTCTATTACAACAAAGTTGCTGATGGAGTATGTCGGACCTTATTACAATTATAAAAATTGGATGCAGATTGTTCAGTATAAAAAAAGTATGTGTAGGTATGCACTGTCAGCAAATTATATACCACAAAAAGATAATGATCAAAGTAAATGAGTGGTTGTATACATTGATGGAAGGCCAAAAGCAACAAGGAATATTGCAGGTTTTATAAATAGTATGTGACCTGGGTCATAATAAGCAACCCAATTGCATAAATGAGGCACACGAGGGAAATCGTGTATTCGTATGTGCGATAAAATCAATAAGTGCAGGAGAAGAGCTACTAATTGATTACAATTCAAATTTTATAGATACAAACAAAGTTACTAACATGGGGGTGGTACATACTATATACCATTTAAACCAACCTCCAATTAATGACTCCTTTATACCATCTTATTATTAAGTTTTTTGGCTAAGTCTATTGGTTTCATTTCGCTAATGTGTTTATATTTTTTCTTTGTTACATGGCGACTTGGATCCATCACATAGCACAAATAGGGATGTAGGTCCCGACACTTCTACTGAGCAGGTAAACATCATTGTAATTGTACAAATTAGATAGAAGCAAACTGTCACATTATTATGTTATTTTCTTGAGTGTTTTGGAGTAATTTTGATAGTGTTAATAATATTCTTGTCATAGACAGATGCTCGGGGAAAGGGAAAGGAACCTCCCTTACATCATCACCTCAGCACAGTATTAAGTGATGAGGACTACGCAATTTCCATAAACCCTGTAGAAGTGATAAAAATGTCTATCACAAAAATTAATAAAGAGATTGTTGCTTTGGTATGCACGACCCCTCAGACTAATGAGATAAAAGATAGGGTGAATCAATTGATACAAGCAAAAGAAAAACACGGAGTAAGTAGTAATGAAAGGTTTAATTATAACAAAAGTTCAATAATGGTTTATATTTTATGCTCTTTTATGTCACTAACTAAAATATGTACATGTTGTTTTTATAGAATTTCATGTGTCATCATCAACCTGGTGGACATGATCAAGGTATTGCAGGTAGTGCAGGTGATGACCATGTTCTATACATTAAAACTACTCCTTCTTTGGACTTGTGAACTTGCTTTTTTAATTCTAGTGTTATTTACATAGGCCTCTCCCTGTCTATACTATTGCTCTCTTTTTAGAATGAACAATAATAAGTTTTGTGTGTATATATGATTGTAATAATAGTTTATTAAACTGTTAATAAAGTATTTAGTTGCACAATTAGAAGTTCTCATTTGATCTGATCTGGTCACTTGTATTTTAATTTACTATTATTAAATTATATTTCAAAGTAGGGACATTACAAAGACCAATAAGACAACGTGAAGTTTGACAACATTATATAGCACATTGAAGCAATCTGAATAAATAGATTCCATGGATTATCTTTTGTAAGGACTATACTAGTTTATCACTTACACTACCCTCTTGTCACAAATTTCAATACCTTTGTCTTGCATCAAAACCTACCTTCCTTATTCTCCTTCATATTGTTGTATCATTAATATTAGCATCGAACACTTAATAAAGGTTCATATTTCTTTACAACTCTTAATAAAGGTTCATCCTTGTTTACAATTCTTGCAGTTTTCATATATTTAATGTATTATTCTTCAGGTGCTGCCAATGTTCCTGTGGAAAGGCTACCTCATTCGAGGTTATCCCCATCTGTATTGCCGACTGCAATATTGACAACAAGCAACATGCATAAGTTCTCTACTACTTGTCATGTTGACTTGCCCACTGTTGGTAGATCTCTCTTTTGCTCTCTTTTGTTATCCCTTGAAGTGTTCTTTCTTGGGGGCATTTCACAGTGGATTCATTTTTTGCAACACGAGATGCACATGAGGATGCACCAGAGGCAAATACTAGTGATAACATAGCATCATTTCCTGGATCTTCTCGTATTGCTAGTACGGGAATGTTGTAGACCACATTGGTGATGAGCAATGAAGAATTGATTCCTTTGAAGATACAGAAGGTTCCAGGTACTTTAAAATTATTATTATATATAGTATAATTATAATTTACTTACTGATCATTCATTTTGGACTAATTATCCCATGATTTTTTTGTAGGAAATGATATTTTTTATAAAAATCTTAATGACATGGCATTGTAGATGTTTGGGCCCACCATACGTAAACATATGTGAACTAATCCTAATCCACTATTTTTATTTCACATCATTTCTAGAATAATTTTCCTTTGATCCATTTCTTGAACTATATTAAAGGTAGCTTCAATTCATTTCTGAATCTAATAGGTTTGTTTTTGCTTAAAAGGTGGAATGACCAAGAAAATAATTGATCTTCCCTTATGGTTGTACTATTTCAACCATCTCAGTTGAAATTCTAAGTTTCAAAGATGAAAAATACCCATTCTTCCAAAATCGGGTTTTTAGAACTATATTACATGTTGAAAGTTCTTCCCATTTTCTTAAAGATCATCTTCCCAAAATCCTTTCATTTTTGTTCATACTCATTTCCTTTATCCCCACATTCCATTCACGTCATTTCCCACATGTCAAAATCTTATTTTCACTCATTTCTCCATTTTTCGTTTTACAAGTATACTTGCATTCGGGTTTTAAAAATTCGATTGCATGTTCATTCTTCCCCACTTGTATACTTGTAAAAATTTCCCCAAGATCTGAAATTGGTCAAAGTCAAGTTTCCAACATTCCCATTTATTTTCCATCTTTCTCTCACAAAGTTCTAAAGTGCAAGGGTTGGAGTTCTTCCCATTTGAAGAAGGAGAAATGTTAGTTGCAACTAATTATGATGTTGCTTTAACACTTTTAAGTCTTCATCGTAGCATACCAGGTTGTTCTTCAATGTCATATTTATCATCGTCTCCCATTCCAAAGAAGATGAAGTATAAATATGACAAGTACCAAAATGAAGTTTCACCTTCACAAGTTTCCTCTCCTTTGGATCATATCAAGGATATGGAGATAGGGCTTGTTGACATGTCAGGATTCATTAAAAGGGTGGAGGATCCCCAAGATAGTAATATGCAGCTATTGTTGGACAACCACATTCATGGTGCATCTTCTTTTCCAGTTGCTGCCCTAGAACTTGAATATGTTTTCAATTGCACTCACCACTTCGACAAGGAGACTAGAACCATTAGAAATGATGATGGTGAGGCAATAATCTGCCTTGATGCAGATACTATTGAGAAAGTCTTCAGAATACCTTCAATACCTATTTATATGGAAATTTCAAAGGATAGTATAGCTGAGTACTATGTCAAGAGGGAAAGGACTGCAAACGCCACATTAACAAGTGGATTCATGAACCACGAGCCGCTTTCACAAGGTGGCCTAAGTTGTAATGTTGTGACTTCAAGTGGAAAATTGGAGACATCATTACTCTCCTCAACAGGATGATGGGTCTTGAGCACTCTAATGTTTTTGAGCCCTGGATGTATCAATTTACTATGTTCATAAGGCAGTCCCATCATATTTCATGGGGAGATATTATCAGTGAGGCTTTGTGCGAACAACTTGTAACAGTCCCTACTACCATGACTTTCTACATGATTTCATATTAAGTGTATTTGGCAACATCACTCAGACATTTCCCTGGTATTTCTACCAAGGGTGATCACTCGCTTATACCTATGTGGGAATATTATGATTAGCTGCCCTTGAGACCCAATAGATTACATTTTAGGAGGGTTCAAGATGCATTCTTTGGTTATTTTATGTGCCAGTTTGACAAGACTCTAAAGAATAGACGGGTGTTAGATGAAGCATGGAAAAGAGTGAATGAGTATGGTTGCTTGTTCCTTCAATTGCTGACTTTCACTTATGTAAGAGTCAGATGCTACAGTGGGTAGCCATACATGCTTCCTAGATACTTGAGTGATAAGATCATTCTTATGGAGTTGGGAACATAGATCATGGTTGTGCATGCTCATCAATCTGTCAAACATAAGGTTGGGATGGGAATTTCTACAACTAACCCATTGAAGATTGGCTGGTATTCTCTTGTCACATCCATCAAAGCCAAAGCTATGGAGACCAAGATTAAAATCAAAAGGTTTAAGTCGAGGGAATATTTTGACTACCGAGGTATGAAGGAAAAGATCAAAAATTTCTTCATACATGTGCATTGTATTGAGGATATCTGGGTGGATCTCTGTATAGAAATGGAGGTTCTCAGGATGGACTACTATAGGCTCACCCTTGAGCAAGTTATTGATTTGAAACTGGTAGACATTCAACAAGGGATGATTGATGATGGGAATGTGCGTGATCCAGAGTATGTCTCACAAAGGGTTGAGGAAGCCGCACTTCCTTTAATCCAATGGTCACATAAAGAATGTACTTCCATTCTTGAAAGATTTCATCCTATCCTAGCTAATACCAACATTTGGATCAAAGGTAATGTTGTTAGACTCATCAAGATCAAGGCTGGAAAAGAAGATGACTCTATAGGGCCTCTTGGACGTAAGTGTGAGATTTAGATTGAAAACATGGAAGGTGCATCATCTTCAGGCACTAGGATCAAATTGCGGGTTAGTTAGACAATAGTACTTCCTCTTGAGTAGGCGACAATTTGTGGAAAAGAAAAGTCCTAGATTCACATTCATGTGATTGATCCTGATAATCCAGAGGAAGGACAACAATCTGATGATGCTCCTAAATCACTGGCTTTGGAGTTACCTCATGATATTCCCTCCTCAGTTTCCATGGAGCTGCCTCTATCTCCTCCTAACACAATAGTGGAGGAGTCTCCTCAGAATGTCGTTCCTATTTCAGCAGTTGAGCCATCTCTTGATCTTCAACAAGATAGTTTGTTGGAAATCTCTGAGGACACTCCTGCATGCATCCATTTGTCAAAGATTGATACCTCTACTTCCGGCTTTGAAGAGTTTATGATGCAATCTTTATGCCCTTTGGTTATCGAGAAAACCATGGTTTCCATCTAGACAGATACTCCTCCCAGGGTGACCACAGATGTTCAAACAAAAATTGCTTCTCCTTTGTCTTTGGTAGCTACTAGAGGAGAACTAGTCGTTTTACCTCCATGACTTAGTTATTTTACCCCAAAGAGGAAGAAGCAGGAAATCTCTTCGACGTCTTTGATTATCAACAACTCAAGCAATCTAGGCCCAAGGTTGCTAAAAAATCCAAGACAATCTCAAGGGTAACTATTGATGACAACAAGATGAAAGTGGCAGAAATTGTTGAGTCCCTTGTGGATAGTCCACGTGAGGAAATGCAAGTTGCTGATTACAAGCTTACAAGGATAGATTTGGGTAAACAAATGCATGAAGTGGTCAAGAATAATTCCCAACAATCTGTAGCTTCACTTTTACAACGGTATGATGAAGTTCTAGTGAAGAAAGACAAGCTAGAAGAGGAGAATAGACAACTTGTTGTAGTTGTTCATAAAATTACAAAACCTACTGGTGAAGTGAGTAATCCCACAAGTTCTTCCGGTTCACAAGAATCAATCCGAAGATTTGGAAGAGTTTCTCAAAAATTATAAGCAGTGGATTCTTGGGTGGATCGAATTCATGATCAGTGTGCACAAGTGCTGAAAAATATATTCCAAATGATTTCTAAGTTGGAAACCATTGAAGAAAAATTGAATCATACCTCTAATACTTTCAAACAAAATTTGGAAAGGGTTGAAGGTATCTTGAAAATTTGGTGCACAATACCTCGACAATAGTTGAGTGTTCTTTAGGAGCATGCCATTATTCCTTCCAAGGTCATGTATCTAGAATTTGAAGAACTTCTAGAGAACAAAGCCCTTGTTCTCAAATACCTCATTGAGGTGATTGATGACACAATGAGATTGCGAGTCAAAGTGTTCCAAGGTGTTGTTTCTCACTATGAGAAGGCCTCTTGCAATATCATGGGTGAGAATGGAGAGTTGATAAGAAGAAGAAGTTCTCGTAGATTTACAAATGAATATTCATAATGAGTGGAGGAGCGAACAATTTTCAGCCGCCTCAATGCAGGTTTTGATGAAACATCAAATCTTTTTGCACGAAATCTAGTCCACTTTGGAGAAGAACGACTCTATGCTTCTTCAATGCCATGACACCATCGTGAAGACCATGGTTGTTGCCAAGAGTACCCATGAACCGAATCCTACTAAACTACGAACGATCATCCAGAAGTTTGAAGGATTCATGTCTTCACATGCCGCAACTTAAGTGTTTTTCAACACTTAGTTGCATTTTTCCTTAATTGTAATCTCTTAGTTGTATTTTTTCTTTTGACAAGTTACATGTAAAAACATTTTGTAAATTGCAAGTCAAGTTTTTACTTGCACTTTTGTAATTACATGTAAAGCAACTACAAGTTGTGTTCAGTTAGGACTGTAGTTGGAATAAGTCATAGTTAGTTATTGAATAAGTCTTGGTGGTTGAGATAATCTCTCAAGTTAGTTAGGATCCTCCCACATTTTTCTCAAAAATCCTCTTCTATAAATACTTGAGGGGATCCATTGTAATCTTGATCTCTTAGAAAGCAAGCAAAAACTCTGCCAAATTTACAGCAAAGAAGTTTTTGAGCTTTCATGTGTAAATTTAAGAATTGAAAGAAATAGAAGAAAACTGCTCAAGCTTTGAGTCTTTGTCCTACATTCTTGAGTTTGTGTTCCATATTATCTTTCTTGCAAGTGTTTCTTTGAGAGATAAATCAAATTTGATTTGCAGTCCTTGTGCTGCAAGTATTGGAGATTAATTTAGTTAAAGTAGAAGTTCTATTGAGAAAAGTTGTAAGACTTTGTGCTTACACTTGTTCTTAAGAGAGTTTAGAAGTAGATTTTGTAAGAAATAGCTATGAGTCTTTGAGCTCTTACTACTTCTTATTGTTTGATGTAAAAGGAAATAAGTTCTTTTAGACTTTGTGTTGTTATAATTTGATCTTAATATCGTTAGAATAGAAAAGGGTAGATAGGACTTCACATATTCAAGACTTTGAGCTTGATATTGTTGTCTCGTCCCGAAGGAAGTGACGAAAGTCTTTGAGCTTTTAGGAAACTTTATTTCCTTTCTCTCATTTCATTTCAAAAAAAATTTAATGTTGTTTTATGTTAAATTGCTATCACTTTTCTGTGAAGAGAAAAGGATATTGGCTTTCTTGAAAGAAGAAGAAAGACTGTTGTTCCATCCTATTTTAGTTTTAAGTTGTAAATGGATAGGGGGAGCCTTCCTTTAATTAGGAGATTTTTACTCACACACTGTGGTTGAAACCACAATTTTGTATATTTCTCCAAGTGTACAAAATTTTCAACCAACATACCTGATTAATCTTGAATCTTGGAGCCAACCAATATATTCCCCGAAAAAATCCCGATTAATAAAAAAATCATGGACCCAATTTTTAATGATTTTTTGTATTTAAATCACGTTAAAATCGTGTTAAAAAGCCCCCAAAATGGCAAAAAAAGTGAAAAAAATCATTGTAAAAACTTGCAAAACCCTAGAAAAACTCGTGAAATTATCAACGTTGAAAAAGTTTGTTATTTTGTCCATTTTGGGGGGAGGGGGGGGGGTTCATCATTCCCCACACTTCACTTGTTCAAACCCATGAGCTTAACGATCCAACAAACCCAGAAATCCCATGAACGCAATGGCTCAACAGGGGTTTGAACCTTGGTGGCTTCCTCACCAATGGAGTGTTTCTACCACAACATGAAACATCGAAAGACGTGTGTGTGTGAGAGAGAGTTTTTAATTTTTAATTGATATAATTAATTTTTGATCAAACAAAGACATATAATTCATTGTGTGAGCAATATATCCAAAGTGCTCCATGAAATAAATTTGAATGACAACAAAAAAGCTTACATAGTTGTAATAAAAGAGCCTCCAACCACAATCATTAAAAAATTTCTCTACCTAAAATAGTAGTTGCAAGCTAGGTATTACCAAAACCAGTGGCTTGCTAATCTTTTACTTCAGCTAAACAAATGCCTTTTGTTGAATTCTACCCCATATAAAAGGCTTACCAATTTCCATCAAGGAATATAAAGCATTGTGACTGTGGAATATGATTTGACAAGCCTTCTCAATTGTTGAAATACCCCTAGAAAACTCCTTAATCAAAATGAAAGACTCGGATCACTTCAAAATGGCTTCCACTTTTACGAAATTCCTAACAATAGTTGGATCTCTGTCTGATAAATTTTGATCTCAGCTACTTCATATACTTAGCTAATAGTTGATCTCAGACTTAGACAACTATTTGGTGTATTTGCCATTTGGTGAGTGCCCTCTTAAAAAAATTAACTGAAGATTTGCCTATGTAATCAGCAATATGAATATAAACAACAAAAACTAATTTTCTACAATTCAAGGGTTAAACTCTATTTTAGTTGCTCTTTATATCTCTATGCTATGGAAATGCCCTTAAGTTTTTTTTAAAAATAGTTTTTGTCTCTTTTTCTATAATTTTTTATGTTTTTTTTAAATCTGATTTTTTTTCCCAATTTTTTCAAAAAATCTTATACTTTTGGTTTGCCGATTTTTGCTACTATGATATAAAGAGCCATCCCAGGATGAGGAATTTTATCTGCTAACTAGAGAAAATGAAGAGACCCTTTCAGTGGGGAAAATTATACAAGCAACTGCTCGTAGAGTCCTAAATAATCGTATAAAAGTTGCTTCCATACAAAGGGCTATTTTGAGGGCTGGAAGGATTTATAGTCGCAGAGAATTGTTGACCCCTCTTGAAGCTATGAAGCGAATTGTCTTTATAAATGCTGCTAGTTTTTTAAGGGTTAGAGGGACCGGGCAAGCAGCTTCTAGGAACCATGTTATGGATCCATTAGATGATACTAGAATTCATCTAGAGTCATATGAACTAGCCAAGAAAATGGCTGAGGATGTATACTGTGAAGATGCAGGACAGGATATAGATGTTATGGATGAGGAAACACAAGAAATGGCAGTTGAACATGTCAAAAAATATCCTCATGTGTTAAAGGCCCTTGATATTGATGAATATGCTAGAAGTGTGGAACAACGGACATCTAATAAAAAGCGGGAAACTCTTGCTGACATAAAGATTGAATCAACAATATGAATATAAACAATAAAAAATAATTTTCTACAATTCATGGGTTAAACTCTATTTTAGTTGATCTTTATATCTCTATGCTATGGAAATGCCCTTAAGTTTTTTTAAAAAATAGTTTTTGTCTCTTTTTCTACAATTTTTTATGTTTTCTTTAAATCCGATTTTTGCCGATTTTTTGCTGATTTTTTCAAAAAAATCTTATACTTTTGGTTTGCCGATTTTTTCCCCAAACGATTTTTGCTACTATGATATAAAGTGCCATCCTAGGATGAGAAATTTTATCTGCTAATCGGAGAAAGTGAAGAGACCCTTTCAATGGGGAAAATTGTACAAGCAACTGCTCGTAGAGCCCTAAATAATCGTATAAAAGATGCTTCCATACAAAGAGCTATTTTGAGGGTTGGAAGGGTTTACAGTCATAGAGAATTGTCAAATAGGTAATGGTTACAATAACCAACCAAGTTGGTGTTGACATAAACCTAGCAGCATCACATGAATGGATGTTTTCTCCTTTGCAATTTGTAACTGGCCTTGGACCTAGAAAAGATGCTTCCATACAAAGGGCTATTTTGAGGGCTGGAAGGGTTTACAGTCGCAAAGAATTGTTCACCCCTCTAGAAGCTATGAAGCGACTTGTCTTTTATAACTGGCAACCACAAAATGGAGAGGTTGAGGATCCATATTTTGCCAAAGTGGATACCATTAAACAAAGTGAACAAGAGAATGCAAGGAAAGAAAAGGAACTTGCAAAAAAATCTTGATGACAAGAATGAAAGGACTAACCTATTGTACAGTTGTTGTCGAGCATCTATCTACAACAATTGTGCCCTAATAATTGCCCTAATTTTAAGTGTTACTCATTATTGATGCATTCAATCTTATTCTATGGACGTTTTAAGGGTATGTGGCTCAACAAATTGAGGCTTAACGTCAGAAACAACCAAGGGGAGGAGCAACCTATTCAATTATGGACTTTTGTTTGGGATTCTCGTTACACAAGATCAAATTATATCAAATTTGTGGAATGGATAGTAAAGCCAATTTATCAGATGTATGGATTTCCTTGTGATGGATCAATCTCAGATGATATTAAAGATTTTTAAGACCTAAAGATTTTGATGACAGAAAGATAGTGAATCATAACTGGGGCGATTGGTATGTCCAACGACTTGTCTTTATAACTGGTAGCCACACAATGGAGAGGTTAAGGAGGTTGAGGATCCATATTTTGCCAAAGTCGATACCATTAAACAAAGTGAACAAGAGAATGCAAGGAAAGCAAAGGAACTTGCAAAAAAATCTTGATGACAAGAACGAAAGGACCAACCTCTTGTACAGTTGTTGTCAAGTATCTATTTGCAGCAATTGTGTCGACTTCCTCCCAATTTTCGTACCCTAAGTGTGATGGCGCCTAATTACTTTTTTTTTAAAATACCACGTGTCCGTCGAAATTCTGACGTGAAATACGAAAAGTGCACTATCAGAAAAAGTCAACCCGATGGTAACACACAAGTAGAAGCATGTAATCAGGATATAATACACTGATGAAGTCCATTGACATAACGCACACTAGCGACAATGGAGAAATCTTGTATTGTCGATAGCTAGTGATTCTATTGGTAAGACTTTTCTCGATGGACAATGGCAAAAGTAAAACGCATCAACAAAGGTTACGACAATATAGGGTCAAAGCTTATGCCGAGGAGACATAACGTATCAGGAGGATCTACACTGAGGGAAAAGACATCAGGGAAATCATGCTCATCGCCTAAACACATTTTAAGCTATCTTGATGTTTGATGAGACTAGTGGGATAACTCACACCGATCAACAAGAAGAGAGGTCAACGACTTATGTTATCCCAATGAGTAAGAAGAAATCAAGAGGCTGTGAAAATCATTGGACCAACATATGTCGATCAACAGGTAAAATCTATGTTTGTCGAAATGCCGACGTGAAATTTCAAGACGTCTGAAGTCTGACGAACACGGGGTATACTTTAAAAAAAAAAAATTAATCCGACAAAGCAAAAGAAATCACATAGCCAGTCGAAAATGTTCGTTGGTTTTTAGTCTGAATTCTGACGTGAAATTTTAACATGTCAGAATTCCGATGAATACAGAGAAATTTTTGAAAAAAAAAAAATCAATCCAATGAAGCAAAAGAAATCCCATAGCTCGTCGGAAATGCTCATCGGAAAACCACTTCAAATGTACTAGTGCCTCCATTCATAAATCTTGGTTACATAGTATGTTAGGTTGGATGGTCTAAGTCTTTTGAGAATGGATTGAACTCCTATCTCTGAAATGTTTCACACCTTTAATCCAATTAGTGCATTTCAGAATGAAAGACACACACACTCATCCTTGCTCGAATAGGAATTGCATTTTTGTCATGCATCCTGCATTAGCATAACTCATATAAAAAATTCATTGTCTCCATACGCATCGCCTAAATCATGATGCCATCATAGGTCTACATACTGAAGACATAATTGAAAAAATATCGAAAAATAAAAAATGTCATGAAAAAATCCAAAAAACTAGAAAATGTCGTTAAAAAAAAAAGCCTTAAAATAAAAAATAAAAATCTGCAAATCAAGGCAAGAAAGCATGGGCCATCCATCAAATCAAATCAACAATAGACAAACTCTCAAAGTCTACAATCAAACTAATCACATGTCTTGTTAATAAATCTATCAATCAAACTTTATCAAACATCAACATGTCTTATACAAGGAAGGGTATACTCGAAACTAGACAGATCAGTCTTATACATGGTACTCACTCTTTGAAACCAAACATTCCTATCAATGATCACACAAATCAAAACAATGACATAGATCAGTACGACTGTTGGATTTTGTCCAAGTTAGTCTTATCTTAATCAATTAATGTCAGGTCATGCTTCATCAATACCAAAAACATCGAAAAATTCAAAATCAAACAAAATCATCAAAAAATTCAAAATCAAACAAAAACATCAAAAAATTCAAAATCAAACAAAAACATTCAGAAAAAGTCCTGAAAAAATCCTAAACATTCAGATTGCACTCCTGAAAAAATTAATCCAAAAACATTCAAATATCAATTAAAAAACTTGTAATAAATTGTCAGATATCCAGCAAACACTTCGCATGAAGTTAAACAAAGGATACAACTATCTTGTCAAAACAACTGCAATCAAGCTGATCAACTGTCTAATCTATTGAATCACTATAAAACTATCGACATGATCAACATCTTGTCTTAAACAAAATTGGTACACTCGAAACCAAACAGATCAGTCTTAAATGGGGTCCAAAACTTATGAAACCAAACATTATCAAAATCACATCAAACATATCAAAGCAAAGACATGGTCAATCCAATTGCTGAGTTTTGTTTATCTTGATTGAATCATTTTATCAAATTGGCAAAGATCATTGCTTTTAGCTACTCAAGGATGTCCAAAAAAAAGTGACTAGAGGAGCCATGATGGGCATGATCCTTTTTCTTTGTTTGTTGTTTGTGGTTTGAACCAATGAAGTTTTGGGGAAATTGCTCTAGTGGGTGTCTATGATAGGAGCATTCGGCTTATGAATGCCACACATACCTTGACCCCTGACGCTATACACGGAATGGAGGGTTCATTCCTTGTTTGCTATCTGTTTGTTTCTTTGCAATGAGATATATTTACATCTTGGTTCCCCATACCCTGATGCACAAAGCTTCATTGTTACATAATAAGGCTCAATGATGAAGAAGTGTTGCACTATGAATAAGACAAGAAGACTATTCATCATCAATCATATCATTTCATTTTTCTAATCTCATCATGCTGATTATTTTAATCAAGATACTTCTCTCATCAAGCATCTTTTCTTGGATTAACCTTTTCAATTCTTTACAATCATTCTTTCATCTAACATGATCTCTCTTATCACTTAATTCCAATCTTTTCATCTATAATTCTTTCATTTCCTCACATCAACTATTCTATCTATCAATCAATTATTTTGCATTATTCATCTTATTTTGATCATCTATCCTTGTCTTATGTAGGATTTATCCTTCTTGAACCAGATGTGATCATCTATCTTTGTCTTATATAGGACGTATCCTTCCTGAAACCAGACGTTTTGATTATTTTTGTCTTATACAGGATGTGTCCTTCCTGAAACCAGACTTTATCTTTATCAAATCAATCTCATCAATCTTATCATTCAATCAATCTACAAATCATTCTGACCATTTCTTTCCTCTAGTCAAATTCATGCGTGTCACCAAGTTAACCATTCTTCCATCTCTCATCTAACATCCTTCTTCTTTTCAGAGATCATTCATGTTGTCAATGCACAAACAATCTCTTGAGGGGGCATTATACCCTAGTGTCACCGAGGCATACTTGGGCAAAAAAAAAATCATTTTCTTTGAAACAACATCATTCCGACATTGTGTCAAAGAGGGGCAAATGTAGACACCTCAAAATGTCTCATCGATCTTACACTAATTATTCGTCTATTTAATTATTTAATTAAACTAACATATTCTTCTAATCAATTTAAATCATTATTAATTGTCCAAACTTTTGCATCATTTTAATCAGTTAACCCTATTTCAAATATTAATTAAATATTAATTATTTAATTAATTATGATTTATTCCTTAGTTAAATAATCTTTATTATTTAATTAAGCTCATTTCTAATGTTTAAATAATTTTATTTAAATTATTTAAATTAATTAATTAAATTCCTCTAATTCCTCTAATTCCTCTAATTCTAATTCCATCTAATTTCATTTCATTTTTCCCAAATTCTAATTCCAATTAATTTCATTTCCTCCAAATTCACATTTCACCAAATCTGAATTTCAATTAATTTCATGTGCATTTCAGCATTCGAAAGTCCAAATTCAAATCCAAATTGAAAATGAGAATCAAATTCAATTTCAAAATCCTACAACACATGCTAAAATCGGAATTGATTAATCAAATCAGTTATCTAATTAGTTAACTCATCAATCATCCTTTTTAACTCTCAATCACCTTTTTCTAACTAATCCATCTAATCAGTCATCTCCCTAATCAATCCAGTCAACTAGCTAGTCAATTCAGTCTACTGATCAATCAATTGAGTTTACTAGCCAATCTATTTAGTTCACTCTCCAATCTATTGAGTTAACAAATCAATCTAAATTAGTTATCTATCAATCAACACTTGAGTTCTATTTCTCACCCCCTTTGTGTTGAAAATCTATAAATTCAACCTCATTTTCTTCAATTCAATCTAGAATCATATAATCACAGTCTTCAAAGCTATTGTCCATCTTATGCCAGAAATCAATGCAATACCTGAGAGCCACCTACATCAACAATAATGGAGAAGAGCAATGGAAGCCTTTCTATGTCAATTGAGGGAGTTTTAGATAGATCTTGCTTTCATTTCAATTGATTTTGCATCATTCCATTGTAATTTAGGAGTAATATTGATTAGATTAGAGTTGTGATTCGCTCTTTGATATATGATTATGCTATTTACACTTATTTTACCCCTGAATACAACTGCTATAAAGAGGATATTCAGATATTTGAAAGGGACAGTTGATTTTGGTTTGTGGCATTCTAAGAATGATGACTTTACTTTGAGTGCTTTTATAGATGTTGATTGGGCAGGTGATGTTGATGTCTAGAAGAGTACTACAGGTGGTGTATTATTTTTGGGAAAGAAGTTGGTCTCTTGGGCAAGTAAGAAGCAGAATGCTATTTCTGTATCTACTGCAGAAGCTGAATACATTGTTGTTTCTAGCAATTGTACTCAGATAATTTGGATGAAGCAGATGTTGAAGGATATAGGAGTTATTTATGATGAGCCTATTGCTATATATTGTGATAATTCAAGTGCTATCAATATTTCAAAGAATCCGGTGTTGCATTCCAAGGAAAAACATATATCAATCAAGTTTCATTTCTTAAGAGAGAAGGTGAATGAGAAAGAAGTCAGATTGGAGTATGTATCTACAAAAGAATAGATTGCAAATATCTTTATGAAGCCTTTGCGTAAAGATACTTTTGAGTATCTGAGAATGAAGTTAGGGGTAATTTCCCCTCCTGATAAGAACTAAGGTGCGTGAATTTGCATTAGTCTGGTGAACTTCACAAAGATATTTTATGCTCCAGATTGATGAGTGAGGTAGCTACTCAGGGGGGGTAGTCAGTGTCAGAGTTGGTGGTTTAGATGTTCAGATTTGTGGGAAAAAGCCCTGATTCTTGAGCCTTTGTCATTGATGTCAAAGGGGGAGAGAAGCATGTGAACAAATTTGTAAGAGAGTAGAGCAATTTGAGATTTGATTTTAATTGTTTGTCAGGGGGGAGTTGATCCTTGTGATTTTGAGGGAGATTGTTGAGAGTTGATTTCTTTCTTTGCATTGATTGTTTTTCACATCCATATGTTGCCATCAATATCAAAGGGGGAGATTGTTCAAGATTTTTGATATGTTGTCATTGATGTCAACATATGTGGTGATTGTTGATGAGAAGATTGTTGGAAAGCTTTCTTCTGTGTATTCTAGTGTTGTAGTTTGATTGGATGAGTTGGCTTAGCCTGTGTGTTGTAGATTAGTTGATGTGGTTTAAAAGGTTTATGGTATGATGTCTATAGATGGGTCATTCCCATTTGTAGAGGTCCGCATGATGATTTGATTAAGTTATGAGATCTAGTATTGAGGATGTTATGCAATCATTCGATATTCTGGTTTGTGCTTTGTATTGCTCCAAAATTGCTATATCTTTGGTTACGTATGTTTGGGATGTGTTCTAGACATTGATGTGTGTCCTCAGTTCGCATGGGTCATGATTTGGAGGTCTGCAAGCAAATATTTCAATTTGACAATCAATTATGTTGATGTTCTTGTGCTCTGGTAGAGAAATTATGATGATTCTAGTAATCCGAGTTGTTGTGGTTGTTGTGATGTAATTCACATTGCTTGTGAATGTCTCTAGATTGTGTTCTATGCATATTGGTGGTCCACATTAATTATTGTGCGCATTATTGAAGATTTTCCCTATCCGGTGATATTCTTTGTGTTATGCGACACTCTTGATGATTGCAACGTGTTGCGGATGATCAAGGCACAATTCTTGGAGGTGTTTCATATTTGCAGTATTGTTTTGGGTCTACACTATGCCTTAGCCGACATTGTTTTGGTCCGCATGAATTATTGTAGCGTGAGGATATTATTTTGTAATTTGTATTGAGGGTTTGGCTGACCTTGAAATATGGGTTGAGGGCTTGTATAAATATATGTAATAATCATGTAAGATGTATGTTTGCAAGTGCCTGCATTGTATATGTGATTGTATGATCGAGTTGGATGTGCGAACAAGTTTGATTTGATCTTTTGGAAGTGTAAAGGAGAATATAAGTGTTGCAGAGCAGACTGTGTGCTTAACCAAAAGTGTACTCAAGCATATGGAGATGTTATTTTTGTAGTTCATATAATCTAGATTGTAGTCCAAATGTTTTTGTAAGTCAGTGAGACATCCTGTAAGGTAGCGATCCTTCCCTTAAGGTTGTAGCCTTTCTAGGTTTCTTATTTTGAGCAGTGAGCTCTAGGCAGTGTCCCTGAATGTATGTGCATTCCCATTGTAATATTCACATTTACCCCTAATAGGGCATTACCTCATTGTGGGTAGGTTCCCACTGTGGTTTTTCTCTTAACCAAGTTTTCCACATCAAAATCTTGGTGTTATGTGTGTTATTGATGCGGTGTTGTTTCATGCTTTAACTGTTAATTATCAGATCTGTTTTGTGGTTTAAGTTGCAAACTGATTCACCCCCCCCTCCTCTCAGTTTATTGCATTGTTGCCAACAACATCATCATCAACATCATCAAGCTTGAGGTATGATCTTGTCAATTCAATATTTTACTCCAGATTTAGCCTCTTCTCTACAAGGGTAAGCTCTCTTCTTCTAATCATCATTTTTGTAAGGTTAATTCGAACTCGGGGTTTGACCTAAGCAAGCCCCCATACAACCCAACACCTTTCTCTCTCTTGTGGTTGCAAGACTCATAAATGTCGATTTAGGAAGTGCAAATTAAGGCAAAGAGATCTAGACTTTAAAGAGGCAGAAAACCTTGGTTAGTGACAATTGTTATCAATGTTCAACACTTTTCAGATGAAATTTCAAGGAGATAATCTATGTAACATCCTGATCTAGAATCTATTCATGATATTTGCATCTAACACCTTTAGGTCATTAGCGTCTATTGACATAAAACGACACTTTTGGGCTCAAATTGCAAACATAGGTTCCTCTCTAATTCCTATTTACAAATTTGTTCTCAAAGTTTGCATGTCTATTATATAGCTTATTGTTTATGTTGATTATTGTCATTTTTGTATCTTTAGACCTAGTTATTGTATTCTATCATTTTGTCATATCACAATCATTGCAAGAATAAAAAATGAATAATCAACCTTAGTGCCTAGCTCTCCCAAGTGTTTGTAGTTGGGCTAATATATTGTTGATGTGAATAGGTTTGATTCCTAGTTTGCATGTTTAGACTAGTGAACCTCATTCCACAACTCCTTCAAAAGTATCACAATCATGACTGAGCCCATAAATATTGTAAAATACATTTTTATCAATCAAGAATCCCACAATAATGGGCTACACTTTTTGTCCATTGTAAAATAGATTGACATTAGAAATAATCTATGCATATTTTTACGTAACTTTTAATAACTTATTTTTAATAGTAATCAACATTTTTTAGAAGTGGCATTTATGTCGTCGTGCATTAAAATTTTTATAGAAAGAATAAAAGTCTAATTTTTAAAATATAGATTTGTCACACCAATATCTAGTGTATGGATATTTTTTCATGGTTTTTTCTTGCATATGTTTTTAAAGTTAATTTTTGAAGTTATAGAAACTGTAATTTGGATAGAGGTGTATGTCATCATGCATAACTTTTTTGTATACATTTAAATTAACTTCTTCTTTTTGTGTTTAAATGAAGATATCAATACCTAGGGAAAAGATATTTTTTACAAATCTTTTTTCTATTTTCCTATTTTTTCACATGTGAAAAGAAGACCTTAATGTTTGATGAAAAACTTACATTCACAATAAATAAATAAATAAATAAATTTATTAATGAAATTGAATATATTCAAAATTATATTTTTTGGAAAGCTTATAATAAGGACTACATACTTACACAATGTAACTTCTAAATGAATTTTTTTGTCCTCCCAAAAGGTAAAGTAAAAGTAGTTTTTTGTTAGCATTTTGATAGGTGCCAAGGAGACTTCATTGTAGGTGTGTTTTATGACTAGAGGAGTTTTGTCCAAGGGGCTTTGATATAAGGGATTGATCTAACCCTCTTCAATTAGTTCCTTCAAATGGAACCTATCTACGCTTAAATCATTATATTTTCTAAAAAATTTGTGATTTCAAGTGAAAATTAGGATGTACAAAGTTTGTAACCCACTATTGTAGCATTATGCAACTTTAATTGTACATTTCAAAGCATTGAAATCCTTGGTTTGTGAAGAAGAAAATTTTGAATAGTTTTTAAAATTTTGAAATTGTTGCATAATGATAACCAATTCATTACCAGTTTTTTGAATAGTTTTTAAAATGTAACACTTTGAATAGAAGTATTTGATACTTGAACTTTGGAACCCACTTTCTTTAAAAAAATTATAGGCCAAAACAATTAATCGTTTCATCAAATTCATTGACATTTTTTTCCCTCTAGGACCATTCAATATGAGATCAAGTGACTAGTGGTGTTTCATCAAACAATCAAGCAACTATGATGCTCATTGGTTGTGAGAGACAAATCTCTATAAGATGAACTTGATCTAAGAAAAAAATCTTAGAAAAGTTGTCATTTTTGTTTACATAAAAAAGTGCATCCTCTATTGTATTATTTATTTAATAGTTTTGTTCAATATAAAAAAAAAGTGTACTCGGTCAATGAATCAATATTTTTGCTTATTGTAAAAGTTGCATCAAAATCTTTCTAGTCTAATCACGAGGGACACCTTAAGCTAAAGAACTACATTGGTGCAATAATAAAGAAAAAACTATGAGCATGTTTGTTGTGTGTGTCAACCTACAAAGTTTGGAAGATTTCAAGTCAATCATACTTTGCACTTTAAATTATAAGAGACCTTTCTTTATTTAAATTACATTGCCCATGCGCAAAATTAGTGCTTTGTCAAAAAAAAAGTAATTAACTATGTTGTTATCTAAAATATCTGACACAAATTACTACTTAAAACAACATAAATGGAATAACTAAAATTTAAGATAGTAAGCTAATATAATTTGCTTATTATGATTGATGTCAAAAAAGAAACAAACTAAACTTAAAAATAAAGTGCACAATTGAATTAAGAACACAAAAATGAATCTAATTCAATAAATAGAGGATACTATTGTTACAATAGGCAACCATTATAAAGTGCAAAAAAAAAGAAATTCATTTGAGACCAAAATACTAACTAAATGTTATTTAAAAACCAATAAACAAGTTTATAATTTAGCAAAGCCCTAAAGAATATAAGAATGTCATTACAAGCCATATTTGAAAATATAAAGTAGAATATAAGTAAACTACAACAAATTGTTACGCTTTGAATGTAATCATTTCTATTGGAAGGAAAACTATGATTGCTGCTACATAGAGCCATAACATTATACAATTAGCAATTACAAAAATTAAGTAATATCAAATAATTGAATTGATTGATGACTAATAAGTAATTATCTTGATTCACAAGAGTAGATGCTTAATTCCTCAAAACTATATCATTATAAACCTCCTATATATAATTTTCCTAACTCAAGATAATCCATCTCATATAAAAATATTTCAAGATGGTAACAAATTGCAATTGTACCTATATATTATCCTTAAGTTCAAATCTTAAATATCTTTAAAAGAAAAAAATTAATTGAGTTGCGTACATTTTAAAACTAACTCAAAACTTTGAAAGTAACTCAAGTCACACTTTATAAGGTATTTTTTATAACAATATTAACTTATGTGACTTATATATACATTATTTTATAAAATATCTTAAATAACTACTTAAATATTATGTACACTTGTGGAGAAATATCACTTGAAAATAAAAAGGTATGTCAATAAATAATTCTATGAATGGGGGACCCATTCTACCTATATTTTATACTAAGTTCTACCTATAATTTGCACTAAGTGTTGAGGGAAATATAAATGTTCACCATCATTTAAACACCAATTGCATTGATAAAAAATAACTCTCATTTGTCCATACTAAAACATCTTCCACTATATCATTTCTCTAATAAATGAAATTATATCTTCTCCACAATGTCATAGAAAATATCAATATACTAAGTTCTACCTATAATTTGCACTAAGTGTTGAGGGAAATATAAATGTTCACCATCATTTAAACACTAATTGCATTGATAAAAAATAACTCTCATTTGTCCATACTAAAACATCTTCCACTATATCATATCTCTAATAAATGAAATTATATCTTCTCCACAATGTCATAGAAAATATCAAACACTTTGAACACTTTCATCTCCGCATTTCAAATATCATATGAAGCTGAAACAAGATCAAATAAGCATAATTTTATGCCATCAAGAATCATCATAATTTATGTTTACAAAAATATAACTTAGAAAAATATTAATTATTGGCATGTACAGGGAGGGAAACAATTTATGATCATAAAATTATTTATCAATTCCTTCAAATGTCTTCTTCAACTAACTTGAGAGGTTTTTATGGTCAAGTACAAATTGAATTACATATGTTTCAATTAAAACGATGTTCATCACATTATCCACTCTGATTAAATTGTTGATTCTTCTTGAGTATATTACATAATTGTCAAGAAGGAAAATTATTGCTTACTGATATTTTCACCATATAGTTAATTTTTTCATCAATTTTCAATAGTGTATATCATCATTCAATACTGTAATGAACATTTACTTTACCTTTCAATTATATCCTTTCATGTAATATGAATTTTGACAAACCCAAATCAACGAAACTAAAAATAACTGATTGGCTTCAGCAACATCATTTAATTGATATGCACCTATTTAAAGTGAAGCATTTGATATGGTATTTCAATAAGGAAATCATTCTACATATATAACAAACTGAAAACATGTGTTTACAACTCCCCAATCTCTCTTTTAATTGATTTACAACTCAATACATTAAAACATGGAACACATCATCATAAAATATATAGTTTAATTAAGATAAATTCCAAAACAGGTCGACAAAGCAGACAATTCTTACAAAGTTAAGCCAAAGTAGCAAAAGACAACAATGGTAGCACATAGAAGAGGTTTGGTTGTAAAAAATGACTAGAAATTACAATATTTTCCAAACTTCAAAATTAAAATAACTTTGTCATCAAATAAAATGGCAAGGCAAGTTGATTTATTTCTTATAGATGTAAGAAAAAATAGCAAAAGACAGCAATGGCAACATATAGAAGACTTTGACTGTAAAAACTAACAAGAAATTACAATATATACCAAAACTTCTTCAAATTTACAAGACCTTCGTCATCAAAACTCATATGGACAAGAAACTCTAGCAAAGATGAAAAAAAAAAGATAAAACTACTTTATAAATGCTCAGATGACTAAAGACCCTCTAAACTATTTTAGAGTGTAAAAGCTGCCCAACAAATTATTTCACCCAAAATTAGAGAGACTTTAGAGGATTTTAATATCTAAGACCAAATGGACATAAACTCAAACACAATATCACATTTAACATATTCAAAGCTACTATAACCATACCATATAAAGCATCAAACTAGACTGATAAAGGTTAAAACATAAATTGTGTCTTCAGTAGACTCCAAATAGGGAAAATGAATGAGTCTCATCAAGGCAACATGAGACAGTAACTGAACACAGAAAACAAGCTTTACCTCTTTTCCACTCCGTTAGAGTGAGGCAAATGCTGAGATAGATTATAAGCTACACCCATCAAAGAAATAATTTCTACACAACTAAGCCCAAAGATCTTTAAAATGCTCTGATAATGGAGTGAAGGACTGAAGTTCCTCTAAGCTCAAATGCCATAAATTGAAGATGGAGACTCTAGATACCAACTTTAATTGAATCACTGGTTCCTACATTTTAAGCTCAAACAAAAGGAAACCACTATCCACCTTGAAATTGCCAAGTTACATCTACTTATGGCTTTAGTTGCCAAGAATAAAATTATAGCTTAGGATTTCAAGGTTTGTTGGCTTTTCAAACAAGCTTTGCCAATTTTGAGGTATTAAATGTGAGATATTTCAAACTATAAGCTATCACATCCTTGTCAATTTCAATTTTCTAATAACTCTATAATGACCTTAACTTGCATCATAAATAAAAAAGATTATGGCAGTTAAAAATTAGTGCACTATTGTGTTATATGTTGTCACATAAGCTTTTGCTATGTTAAAAGTATACTAGCATGCCCAAAAAGCTTTCTATCATAATAATAAGTGAATGGTTTCGTTTCAAGTAAGCAAAGGTCACATCATTGTTGAGCAACTGATTGTAAGTAAACAAAGGCTACATTGTTCTTTGACTTGACAACTCATCCTGATGATGGATCATGGAGTATGATCCAAAACATTGATTTAAAAAATTATCACACAGTTAAAATCTAGAAATATCATCACGTTACTATCATGTACTCTGAAAATTTCATGTTGTTAAAGATACAAATTTATTTCTTGGCAACTAATATTTCAAAAATTCAGCAGATATATTGAATGGGTTGAATGAGATGACTTTGATACTTCTCCAGCTCACTAGAACAGATATATACCTTACACATTGCCTGTCTGCTTTCCTTGATAAGCACGTTTTTACCTTCCTCTACTCCCATATGTTATTTAATAGGCCCTGCCACATCCAAAAATGTTAGGTTGCTAGCAAATGATACCTTAAATATCAATTTAGATCCAAAAAATGCATTTGCACACTTAACCATATGCTGCCAACACCAATTTGAAATGAGGGGCATTAAACGCTGGGTGAATATTCTAATGGCTTGAAAACATATCAAATGATATAGTTTGACTTTGATAGAAACAACCAACCACCATGGGTTATTCCGTATGAAACTTGCCACTATGTTTGATGAATTATTATCAGTTGAAAATTAAAACCATATTAGTCTATAGAATATTATTTAAAATCTGCCAAAGATCTCATTTCACATACACAAACCATTTACCTTACCCATTGTCAAATTATCAAATAGAAATACTAAAGTCAAATAGTTAAGCTCAAATTATTCACCTTTTGGTTTCCATGGATCTCTTTTCACATACACAAACCATTTGCCTTACCCATTGTCAAATTATCAAATAGAAATACTAAAGCCAAATAGTTAAGCTCAAATTATTCACCTTTTGGTTTCCATGGATCTCTTTCACATACACAAACCATTTGCCTTACCCATTGTCAAATTATCAAATAGAAATACTAAAGCCAAATAGTTAAGCTCAAATTATTCGCCTTTTAAAAGTCTTAGGTTTCCATAGCAGTGTGATTAAGAACTTTGCACTGCTCTTCAAACATTACTTTTACACTACCTATTTGATCCTAAAATCTCACCACACATGAAATTTAACAAGGGAGAAAAGAGAATAAAGGTATCGACTTCGTTGAGGGTAAAATTTTGTATATTTGATATGCAAACTAAATCCGTGGTGACAATCCATCCATTTAACAAATCCCAGTCTAGCATCTTGTTCTAAACCCAATCTACATGTTTATCCTATGTTAAACAAAACTAACAGAGTAGCCATGGCACCAAAAATTGATTATAGTCAAAGACGAACGATAACATTTCAAGCAAATCAGTGAATTGGTCATCCAAGCAACAAAAAATCTCAAACAAGCACTTAAACTACCTGAACAAAGCATAAGAAAGAATTAACAAACTCCAAGCTAAGTTGCTGAATTGGGTATGGGTACGTGTGTACGAAATGCCGGTATGGCAGAAATTGTTTTGGGGGTTGGATATGTTTTCGGTACATTTATTGTATGTATCTAGAATATATATATATATATATATATATATATATATATATATATATATGTAGCTAAAAAATAGAATTAAGTTTAGAATGTCAAACCATTACAAATTTCAAATTTTGAAACATAACATACTAATTTAAATTCAGTTTTCAATATCAAAAAGATCAAAGTAGAATCTAATGACAGATAAGTTTTGAGTTCACTAATCAGCACTGTAGGTCTTAAGAATATCAAAAAGCTCAAACTCGAATCACTAAACATTTCAGAAACATTTCGGCATCTAAAAATGTGAACCCTGGATGTATCCACAGGAGATTCGTTTCAGAATCCGGTTCCGCTACGTTTCTTACCCAGAATCGCCCGGAAAACCCCATGATTCAGTAACTTAGAAGTCTCCAAGCATGACAAAACTGCATTGAACGGATCAAGAGGTAAAATTACTGAAAAAGGAGGGGTACAAATTTTAGGAATAACAGGGGTGGTGATACAAAGTAAGTTTTTTGCAATAATTGGATAACTGAACCTAAACGCTTGCAAAATAGTTTCAAGTATATTTCTTAATTTGTCTCATGAATATAATTCAATCCCAGATTTAGTATATCAAGATTTATGTCCATATGTGCTGTACTTGTTTGTGGTTTTTAATAGAACTAAATCATTGGATCAGATGATAAGACTCCATCCATTCCAATTTGCAAAAAAGCATCTCCACAGGCTGTGACCATTGTACTTTCTGCTATCTATTCATTGCATTTGCTATACATAATCAGCTTGGTAAGAAAAACAATTTTAGAAAACATACAAGGTAGCCCAAATAGTAAACTTCATTGGGAAAGTGAATCCAGACAGCTGAAACTATACATTCTTCAATTATAGCCTGTATTGGATAACTACAAATGGTAACTGACAAACTGACCATAATCTGAGACTTCAGAATAACATTTAACAGTTCAATATGAAATTAGTTACCAAGAAGAAGAATTTTTTCCTCGGGTGAATTATCTCAGATTACTAAAAGATATTTAATCTATATCAATCTGGAGTTTCAAACCAGTTATGAACTTGCACACATCCTATAAAATGTGAAAACAGATTGGTGCACTAGTTTCTGTAGTTGGAACTCAGAAACAGCATCTCTAAGATCCACCTTTCATTTAGAGAAAAAACTATACAAAATGGCATTAAACATGATTCCATTGGACTAGCTAAACTGTTTTGTCCTTGTTTTATGTTCATTAAGGTATCTTTCCGCTATTGCAGCATGCATTGCAGCACCAATTGGGAGAACATTTTCATCAATCATAAAGTAAGGGGAATGTCCTGAATGAATTGATCCAATTGTCTCATTCCTCATTCCTATATAAAAGAATGCAGCAGGAATAACTTCTGTGTAGAAAGCAAAGTCTTCTGCTCCCATCATTGGGGCCACTAACTTTATATTCTGCGGACCTACAATATCAGCAGCAACTCTGAATACATGATTGTTCATTCTTTTGTCGTTGACAGTTGGAGGATAAAATTGATCTTCCTTTTCAAAGAAATCTACAACTGCAGTGCACCTATGGACAGCAGCCTGTCCTAAAATAACCTGTTATCACAAAATCGATCAGGTCCATATTAGGAATGAAATAAAGAAATTATTGAAGCTTGAGCCAAATTTGGAAATCAAATTATTCACTAAACATATATTCATTAGCATATTTCAGCATCACTGCATCATTGCTGATCTGTAAAAACGAGGAAACAATAAGATATTGCACAAAATAACCATTTTGGACAGGTCTTCCAAAGCTAGTCGCAACAAAATACAGACATAGACTTGTAGGATTCTATACATTGTTTTTGAGAGTGATATCATGAGCACACACCTCTTCTATTCTCTGTCTGAGTTTGTAAAAGCTATCATTTGAGAAAGCCCGAAATGTACCACCAATAGTAACAGAATCCGGAATAACATTGAGTGCACCACCTCCATTAAATGCAGCGACAGATACTACCTGTAACATGGAACACAAATTCAATTAAAAGTTATTCTTAAGTTCCAATCTAGCTTTCTAATTATCAAATCTCACAACTTTGCGAAACTTAACTGCCATATTTCTTGAACCACACCAGAGGAATCTAATATAATGTTGCTCTATTTCATGAATAGGAATGTGTAATGTACATTTCATGGCATGGTTCCTACAAGTAGCAAACTACTCAAATCAAGCCACTTCATATGTGTAATAGTGGATACTGAAATCAGTGAACTAAGTTACTTTCGCAAAGCATGCAAGAGGCAGCTTGACACAGATCTTCCCTAGAAAATGTACTTGGCAATGGTGGAAATCTAAGTGGGGATCTTGTATCTTTTGTTGCAGTGAAATATATAATTAGATTGTTCAGGTTATCAACAAATGGAAAGCAATTGTAGAGATGAGCCCCATTTATTTTCTAATACCCATTGCAAAATAACAGTGGGGAGCAATGCTTATGGTTACAGCATATCCATCTCATGAATATAGCACATATTAACCATTTCTGTTTCCAAAAGTATAGAGTTTAGCATGTTTCAATCTTGGTCGCTACTCATCGGTTTTGAGTTCAGGCCTTCTTTAAGAACAACTTCAGCACAAACTTCTCTTTAAGGTGAATAGTGGGACTTGAATGAAACTATACATGGGTTTATTAGCCTTGCTTTAGTTAGATATGTGATAGGATTTTTCACTTGCTGCTTTTCTTTTAGCTTAGGATTTGGAATAAGGGACTATAATTTCCTTTTAATTTCTCTACAAAATATTAACTTCTATGATTTATTGAGAGAACTCGTTTTTATGTGTTTCAAATTTGAAAAGAATCCTACTGGAGGATCAGAAGCCATTTAGGAAGTTACAAAACAAAACTACTTTGATCTATGTTATCACGTGTGTAGACAAACTGGTTAAAAAGCCAACATAGAGTCTGCCAGCAGAAGAGTGCGCCTACTTGATGCGTGGTAATGTATTAAACTAAAAGAAAAATCCCTCCAAAGGAATTCATATTCAGTTGGTCATAACTTTAACATCTTACTGAAAAGCTCTACATGTAAAGTTATCAAACAGATGTGGCACCAATCCTATAAAGGCCAGTGATTGATTTGAAAAAGCTTTTAGACTTCTATCAATTGGATTTGTATAAGGGATGCTGAATTTTTTTATGGTTTATTTCTGCAGTCTGGAAAGATTCAAACCATGTATAATTCTGTTTGAAGATAGTAAGGAATCAGTTGTTCATTACTATACATGATTCCAATCTTGGATGGGCCTTGTAAGAAACTTGACTAATTTGGCCCTTGATTTGCTTTGTACCCTTGAGTCTTGATTCTTAATGTAATTGTTAGTTGTTTTAAATTGTTTTTCTGATTCTATTATTCCTAATGTTTTGTGTTCATGAATTCATAAGGCATGGTTGTAAGCTAAAAATGATACATACACCCTAATGACCAACTTGTATGCTCGTGTCCAATGGATATATAAATACAAGGCAGTAAGGTGTATATGTATGATGGTTAAGGACTTAATGACTTCTATCACAGACATGACACCTTAACTGATGGATACACCAAATTCCATACCACTGAATATGGACCCTTATCAGTGCATACGTGCCTTTTTCCCAAGGCCTAAAATGTTTTCTCAAGGTGTAGGCATGTAGTCTCATATCTCTTGTGCTTATGTTATATACTATTCTTTCAAAGTTTCTTTCTCTTGAATTGTACATTCGCTTGTTTTATTGAGTTATGAGGAGACTGCAATATAGGATTTTGAAGTTTCTGATTAACAGACCTCAGGGTAGAAAAGTTTACTAAGTTAACCACCAATCTCTTTTTTATTTAACAAGCCTTGTGGCACAGTGAGAATTAGTAAGAATAGTTGGTTGAGGAAGCATTAGGTGAGCAACTCCCTCTAAAGTTTGGATGATGTTATATACCACTGGGGATATTGGTAGTCTTCTCATAAGGCTCTTCTTACAAAATTTTAGATCAATTCACAAAGGATTTGACTGTAGTATAGACATTGATATGAAAAGAATTAAATTCGTGTGATGGTTAAATATAGATTTTTTCTTCTTGTGTTTTGCTTGTGTTGCCTCTTTCATGTATACGTGATGAAGATGCCATTTGATGTCTCAACCTGCTTTCTTAAACAATGCCTTCAATTTTGGAAAAGTAAAACTTGATCTCACATCTAACAGCACTCTCTTGTAATAATGGATGGGAGAGGCATAAGGTTGATTTTTGCTTGAACCTCTTGCTTTCACAAAGTGGTAGTAAAGTTAAATCAAGAGGTGGGTAACACCAAACCACTCAATTTTGGCAAAAACCAAAATCCAAGGGTTCTGGTAGCACTCTCTGAGAAAAGGAGGGAGAAGGGTCAGTGTTTGCTGCTCTACCATATAATAGAACTAATACTTGAATTAATGACAGAAATAACAATGCATATGAGATAGATTAATGTATATCTTTGTTCACACATGAAGTTATTATAGAACTAGTCTAGAGATGGTCAACCAAGTGCTAGACTACTTTTCTTGACTACACAAAGGCTTTTTAAATGACTCGATGTTGTCAAGTAGAACACGAGTCTACTGGCTGACTCCTATAACTACCTGAAAGTCAACAAATGATTAATATATAGTTGGATATAATCATATGAGAAAAACATAATTGTATGTTGACTATATCATCTCCTAGCCCTGGCAACCCACCCCCAAAAGAAAAGTCATCTTCCAAACAACAAAGAAAACAAGTAAATATTAAGTAACATTAGGCAAGGTTTTACAAATGTGAAACTAAATTGTAGATGATGTCAAACCTTGATGTTCATGCTTCCCACTAGCAAACAACTAACGAAGAAAATTGGAACTACATGCAAAGCATAAATAGAACCAACACATCCAGAACACATGCCAATGTAAGGAGAATGCTTCACCAATGCCCATATATTTTAAGAAACTATGCCTAAGGACCTGTTGTGACGTATTCACACATCGCCCCATTACAAATGGGGACCCCTACTTTTTTTGCTTTCTGGGGTTTGCTTTCTAGGTGTTTAGGGTTTGTCTGTTAGCCTTTGCATTTTGAGTGTCGTTAGGGGATCAATAGGATGGTAGGCTTTGCTTGAGCCAAGAGAGTCAGCAGGTGCCCCAGAATTAGGGTTTCTTTGAGAGTCTTCTTTAGGGCTTGGTTTTGCTCTTGTTGCTAATTGTGTCTTGCTTTGTGAGTGGGTATCATCCTTGAAGGTTTGAGTTAGGTCGAGTTGGTGAGTGATGAAGTCTGGAATGTCATCCTGATCTTCAAATGCCCTGAAATTTGGCTAAGTCTGGAATGCTCTGATCTTGAAATTTGGCTAAGTCTGGAATGTCCTGATCCTGAAATTTGATGAAGTCTGGAAAACTGAAGAATCCTCCAAAAACTAGATTTTGCAATATAACTCTTGGAGGTCCGAAACCACTCTCAAACATCCTGAAAGTATATATGGAATATAACTTAAAGTATAAGAAATGTCACTTATACTTAAATGTTATATTCCATAAAATGATCCTGACGGAGAGTTCAAAAAGTCAAATTTCGCTCCTGACCCTTCCAAAGGGTCCAAAGCGAATTTCGCTGCTGACCCTTCCAAAGGGTCCAGAGTGAAATTCTCCATAAGACATTCTACTTTGACCAAAACCTAGAACTAACGCATTCCCAGGCTTGAATGAAGGAAAATGCGCTTGTTTGAGTGAAGAAATGTGAAAATGAAGTCAGGATCTTAGCCAAGATTAGGAATTTCGCTCCTAACCCTTCCAAAGGGTCCAGAGCGAAAATCTTTATAACTCTTGTTTTCCTCCTTATTTTGGCTAGGCATTGGCTTGATGGGAGATGAATGGGTATGTTTTGCCTTCAGAGGGAGTTTGATTGATTTTGAAGAACAAGATTTTGGCCAAATGGAGAATTTCGCTCCTGACCCTTCCAAAGGGTCCAGAGTGAAATTCATCATAAACCTCATTTGCTACCTTGTTTGACCTTGAAACCTTCTTCCTCGGGTGGAAAATGATCTAAGTTTGCTTCTTGAAGTGGTTTGAAGTTTGAAAAGTGAGTAATCTAGCCTAGAATGAGATTTTCGCTCCTGACCCTTCCAAAGGGTCCAGAGCGAAAATCTCTATAAGAGACATTTCTTGCTTGGTTTGGTCAAATTGAGGTGTCCAAGACATGATGAAAGGAAGAATGAACATATTGAAATCCTTGGGCATGTTTAGAAGTTGTGAAAATGAAGGATTCTGGCTAGGAAAGGAAATTTCGCTCCTGACCCTTCCAAAGGGTCCAGAGCGAAATTCCTTGTAAACCTATTTTTAGCCTTTCTTGGACATGAAACTTTATTCCTAGCATAGTGAAACATGAAATCCTACCTTGCAAATAAGTTTCAAGTTGATAAAATGAAGATTTTTGGTCAAGATTGAGAATTTCGCTCCTAACCCTTCCAAAAGGGTCCAGAGCGAATTTTCTCAAAACTTCTTTTTGCTATCAAAGTTTTGCTAAGTCAAGTGTGGGATAAGGTAAAATCAAGAAGGAATTGCCCCTGGGAGTGACTTGAAGTTGCAAGAAATCATGAAAGATGAAGGAATTGAGCCTAGAAGAGATTTTCGCTCCTGACCCTTCCAAAGGGTCCAGAGCGAAAATCCTCAGAGTCATCTTTTCTTCCAAATTTTGGACAAAACTAAACTTAGACAAGGGTGTGAGAAGGCATTTGGTTTGCCTTAGAGTGGATTTTGGTTGCTAAGAAGGAAAGTTTTGAAGCCTAATGAAAATTTCGCTCTTGACCCTTCCAAAGGGTCCAGAGCGAAATTTCTAAATTCTCCTTTTTCCTTGCAATTTAGGACATGATTTTGGTTTTCATGACTTGGAGAGGAGTGAGGCAAGATGTTCTATGCCTTGGAGGTGATTTGAAGATGAAAGGATGGGAAAATTGCCCTAAAACCTGATTTTCACTCCTGACCCTTCCAAAGGGTCCAGAGCGAAAATCCTAAAACCTATGTATTCCTTTCAAGTTTATGCTAAGACAAGACTAGACCAAGGTAGAAATTGCCCTTGAGACCACCTTTGAGTTGATGTTGGCTTCCAAAAGTGATGATTCTAGGTCAGGGGAAGATTTTCGCTCTTGACCCTTCCAAAGGGTCCAGAGCGAAAATCCTAAAATCCCTTATTTTGCCTTGCAAAAACAAATCAAACTTGGATTGGGTGAAAGAAGAGGACTATTTCCTAGCCTTGAGAGGTGGATTCAAGATAAAATGGAGGAGGAGTAAGCCCAAGCAAAGAAAATCGCTCCTGACCCTTCCAAAGGGTCCAGGGCGAAATTCACATTTTTCACCTAATTTACTCATGTGAAATGCTAAAATTTGAAATGCAAGACTTTGATTGGGTCAAAACAAACATGAGCTCGCCTTCCGGAAGATTTTGGAGTCAAGAAAACAAGGTACTCAAGTCTTAATTAGAAAAATCGCTCCTGACCCTTCCAAAGGGTCCAGGGCGAAATCCTTGAAAACACCTATTATTCACCTTGTTTAGGCTAAGTTGAAGGCAAATTGCAAAATTGTGATGGCAAACCTAGGTTGTGAAGATTTTTATTCATGAAGCAAACAAGCGTAGATGAGAGGTTCAAATAAGCCTTGAAATAATTTAAGCCTCTATCACTTTGAATATTTTAATTCTTAAGGAAAATGAAGATTCATCAAGCCTTAATCAAGCTTTAACATTCCCTAAACTAGCCTATAGTCTTTCACTAAATTTGCCTATTAGAAGACATTTGGAAGACTAAAACAAGTTCGCATAAATTAAGGCATTCATAATTTGATTAATTAATTTTTAGGCCTTGAAATAAATGAAAAAATCCACTTTTGAGCTTTGGAATTAATTTAAAAAATTAAAAATTATGCTTGAGCGCTCAAAAATCATTATTGTGCCTTTACAAACAAGTCGGCCATCCTTTGAGAGGAGTTTTATTTTATTTTATTCCCTATTTGCCAAGTCGGCCTTGAGGGAAATCAAGGTGAGTGCCCTATATAAGGGAGGTGTATTTTAACAAATTCAAATCATTCTTTCATTATCTCTCACGCGAACTTGAAGAGCAGATTTGGAGGTGCGAAATTGAGCAAGTTGGAGGATAATTTCCAGATTTTGGAAGGTGTTTTAAGGCGAATTTCCAGATTTTGAGAAGCTAGTTGAAGGCGAAATTCTTTTTGAAGGCTGATTGAAGCTTAATTCATCCAAAGGAGGACCTGAAATTCAGATCAAACGTCCTTGTCCAGCAAATTCTCATCTCCCTTCATTCATTTTCCAAGGTTGATAGCTAAAAATTCAAGGAAGAGGTATGAAGAATCAGATTCTTGAAATTTTTATTCAAAATTTAGTTGGATTTTCCATAGTAATCCTTTGGAAAATGTAAGTCTTGTACAATCTGATTTTAATTTAATTTAAGTCTTGTACAATCTGATTTTAATTTAATTTGAAAATTCATAATTCTTAGATTTATCATCATTTTCAAATTAATATTTAGTTATTTCCTTGAAAGGTCTTGAATCCTATACCTTAAGATATTATGCTCAAACCCTAACTTTAAGCTTTTGTGTAGGTATCAAATGACAACCTCCACAGGACCAGACCAAGACAAGGACGACCTTCTCCAGTCCGGCATCATCAAGGATGGCCTTCTCCAGCCCAGCATCATCAAGGACGGCCTTCTCCAGCCTAGCATCATCAAGGACGACCTCTTCCAGTCCAGCATTCGAAGGAAAGGTACACCATCCATCCTGCACATCGAAGACAAAGGAAGTTAAAGCAAGGGTTCGTTGAAGAAGCAGACAGTTTCAGAAGAGTTAATTAAAGCTAGCTTCTCAGCAACATCAAATTGAATATCTACCAAGTTACAAGTGTCAGACAAGGTGGCATCCCAGTCATCACTCCTCCAGTCGGATCGGTCCACCTCAGCATGTCCAGATTCAATGTACCTGACTCATGGGAGATGGCACCAACTTTGATGTACCTACCCCGGCTATCCATTGGTCGAATATTCCAGAGAAGACATGTGTCCAAATAATGCAATTATTTCATTGGTCAGAATTAAGTTTGTTGTAACAAACCCTAATTAGGGTTTTCATTATAAAATCTCGGCCATTGATCTCAAATTGATCTAAGCCATTGAATTGTATTGTGGGCACTATATAAGCCCTAGCTCCTCATTTGTAAAGGCTAATAGTTAGTGAATAATAGCTAATAGTTAATAGTTAGTAATAGAGGCCAGAATAGTAGAATAGCAATTAGAGTAGATTAAGAAGAGAAGGCAAGACATTGTTGCCTTAATTGTAAAGACTTCTTTTCATTGAAGATATGGTGGAATATGTTGTTTCTTTGCAATGTGCACGGTCTCTTGTTGAATCTTCATTTTTTATGATAGATGATTAGATTGAGTGAAGAAAATTGTTGAATGCACCTGTGTGGAATCTGCCTAGTCCATACCACTAGCCTCTTACTGATGGTAAGTGCGCCCTGCGTGGTCAACTGGCATAAAATGAGCTTAATCTTAAGTCGTTACACGTCTATTGTTCATGCATTATCTTGAATGGTGATCATTGTTAGATGGTGTACGATTTGAACATATTGGAAGCATCCCTTAGAAGATCGCATTGAGTTGGTGTTGAATTGATCAACCTGATGGTGAGACCCAGCCCAGTAGGACTCCACCTAGTCATTCATCCATCTTCTCGCATCCTAGATAGTAGAGTAGACTTCCTGAACCCTGCATCTTTTGCCATTTGTTTGTCTTCCAGTTAGTGAATAGGACTTGTGATTCCAGCAAATTAGACGTTCAGGTCATCAAGTGTAAGTCCCCTTGTGATTCCAGCAAAATCACATCATACCACAAAGAGCTTATCCACGAGTAGAGAACCTACATACAAGAACCTTGAAGCTTCTCCGATTGATCCTTCTGCGATATCTTCAACATTCGGGAGCTTTACTCAAGAGAGGATAAGGTACCTCTGGGTATTTTATTTTGTGTTTGGTCGTGTACAAAATACACATCAACAGGACCAAACCAACAAGGAATCCCATTTGAAAGTATATTGGAGTCTAGAAAGGCTTCAAACCAATTGGACGTTTTTCCAATTAGTATTGTAGGTATTGGAAAGAAAGCCTCATCAAAAAATCTTTGTTAAGGATCCCCATACTCCATGAATGTGCTTTCATCCAATTCACCAACTTGTAGAAATGATTCTCTTTCTGCCCATTTGAAATTTTGAAGAAGAGCCAATTATAAAAGAACAAATAGTAGCCCATAATGACCATACAACTAAATGGTTTGCATCCTAGAAAATATAAACTAAAGCATTGAAAGTTTAAGCTATTCATATACCAACAGTAGATCATACGATAAGGACAACATGAACAGGTCATACAGTATTAACAGAAAAACACACAAGCCATATGGCAAGAAAAGATTATAGTTGATTGAAAAAACTTACAAATCATATAGCGAAATTTCCATCAAGAGGGGCTGATTGTGTCTGATGACCATATCATATGAGGACTATCGTTAGTTGTACAATGAAAACGATTCAACTCTGGACATATGGTAGAGTGCAATGAGGGAGATCATATGGAAGAGGTAGAAGAGAGAAGATGTATGACAGACGTAGAAAAAAAATCATACATCATCAATGAATGGAGGTCGTATGGTGGAGAAACCAGATGTTTTAAATTTATTGTAGATATTATCTACTAGTAGTATGGTATGAACATTAATAGGAGAGGAGGGTTGTATGATGACATAAGAGGATCTTTAATATATAATTTTCTAATATTTGTCTTTTTAACCCAACACAAGCTTTAACTTTTATTATTATTTTTCTATTTTTTATGTGGATCCCCACTTTTTATTTTCCATTTTGACTTGCAATAACTTTTTTCCTTTTTTTTGTTTGACCTACAATATCGTATTTTTTTGTAAATTTCCTATGATATATGTTCTGATCTAACTTCAATGTCATGTCAAAATATGCAACATGAGTATGGTCCTTTCTAACATTTATTATCACAAAAAAATATTTGAATGCTCCAAGTCAAATTTTTTTAACATTATTATTTTAAGATGTACCTTCATTAATTTTGAATTTTTTCGTGGATTGGATGCCTCTGCTAGAACCAAAACAACCAACTTTTACAAATCTTGTACTGTGTCCAACATGCATAAGCTATCCAACTCTTCAACATTGTTTTTCAATGACTTTTCTCCACTGATCTTCATGGCTTTAATAAATTAAAATTAGATCGAAATACTTCACAGTCCTCCATTTACCAATGAAACAAGCCACAATGAGAATCCGTTCTATCTTTCAAACATCACTGCAATTCCAAAATTCATTTGGCATTTGGCTCCACTGAACCTTGATCTTTCTTTTCTATCCAAACTTCTTCAAAGTCTGAATCTGATGAATCTAAGGAATCCATGGAAGTTGCTTCCTCAATTATTGCTTGGTTTTTCAAATCAATTACATATTCCTGGCCATTGTTTTCAATGGAGCATTATTTTTCAGTTGTGGTTGGTTCTTGCTGCTACCAACCAAATTCGACCCAACAATGCATCGTAAGGTTTTTTTGGTAATGAGATTGCCACAAAAATTTATAAAACATTTTGAGTTCCAATGATTATCTTTTGGACCATGAAAACTCCAAGCACTTTGATATCTTGCTGATCAACACCCACTAGTTGAAAAGTTAGAGGCCAAATGGTTAGCTTGCCCACACTTCTCCAAGTGTCTTTAGGAGTATGTTCACAGCAGAATCACCATCAGCAATTGCATTAGTGAAATTCCTTCCAACGATATAAATGTGCACGACCATCAGTTCTTTGCTATGTTAGCTTTTGATAACAAAGGATTGGTCACTTGGTCTCCTGGCAATGGAGATTAGGTTATTAGATCTTCATTCTCTCTATATTATAATTGGGCCATATCATGTAATGTCTCATTCTTTCTACATATATTATTGATCATAACATTTCAAAGTTTAGGAATGCTTTGTAACAAATCCACTACTTTAACTAGTATGGTAGTTTGAAGTACTTGCCTTGTAATATTTGTACCAAATTGTAATTGATTTGTTACCATAATTGCATTTGCATTTGAGAGGCATCGTTCATTAGCCATAGCATTCTCCATTTCAATTCTTGCTTCAAGAAGTCTTTCATTTTTTGTATATGGATCTAAGTACATAGCCTTCTTTTCTTGGGCTCAAGCAAGGCCGATACTTCATTATGCCTTTCTACATCAATCATGTTGATACTAGCCGCCTTCTTTAAACATTCAGCATCTTCATAGTCTCTAGTTCTGCACTGTTTGCATAGTAATCCCATAGCATTCCTTTTGTAGTTTCTTGCAAAATGTGCCCATTTTATAGCATTGTCAACATTGTACAATGGGACAACCTTTAGAGTTATTGTATCCAAATTCGATGTCCCATTCTTGATTTTGGTAGCTTCCTAGCAATGCATTATTATGCATCTTTTGTGGAGTGCTAGGTGGGGTGAACTATTCTCCTTGTGTGGAGAGCACTTACATGCTCCTACTCATCAAATTGTAAGGTTACTCTTTGATTGAATGGCTCACAACCCAACAAATATCACAAAATATTTTTCTAGGGCAATTGTTTTTTGTGACCTTCATCTTTGCATTCTATGCATCATAACTCTTCGTTCTCTCTACCAGTTTCTTTTTCTACCTTTAATTCTTTCACCATCCGCATCATATCGCTTCTCAAGGCTTGCATGGTTTTAGATTCATTATTGTTGTTGTCATCTTTGTTAATGCATGATAGCTTCGGTAAGATAAATGATTGAATGAGAGATAAATGAAGTCTCTCATTCAATCACTTATCCTATCGATAATTATGATAAAAACCTTCAAGAAATTAATCCTTCACTTGATAACCATTCTTCATTTGTATATAATTAATATACTTACTTCAATCAAATGCTTAATATCGATAATCATCCCACAGCATTATTTGTGTTCACCGATTACTAAATCGGGCTAACCAATGCAATCCGATTTATATCGGTTAACATATTTAATAGTAAACAAATGATTATCGAATTAACCAAACACTGATTAGTATCGGGTGCTAATATAAACTGACACCGATTAATATCGGGTTATATGTGCACCGATTAATATCGGGTGGCAAAGTAAAGAAGCACTGATTGCTTTCGGACTGTTAAAGTTAAGCATACACCGATAGTTATCGGTTGTTAAGATAAACATATACCGGTTGGCATCAATTGTTAATATACACCGTTTGTTATTAGTTAGCAAAGGGGCACGATCAAGTAATGTCTTGATCAGTCATGACCGGTCAAGGCATTGCTTGATTGTACCCAGCTTGCTATATATATATCAAATGGCATTTGTGAGAAAGGACATCAAAATTAATAAATGCTCCTCTCACCTGCCATACAAAAGAAGATAGTCAGATTTATATTTTAAATCAGTAATACATAAAAACAAGATATTATCAACTAGAATATAACTTGCATATTGAATGTAAATTGAACATTATTTAACATGGTATCAGAGCTATAGTTAAATCGAACCTGAGGCTGTTCAATTTTGCGGAAAATTCAAATCAAGCATATATTCAACATCACAATTCTTTCAATGGATAGCGCTATCAGATTTGAAGACAGACTTGAAGGAGGTGATGACTTCTCAGCATGGAAGTTCAGAATTCAAATGATTCTAAAAGAAAATAAAGTCGAATCATTTGTAAAAACTGAAACTGCAGAACCTGAGACTGAACTTGACAAAACAACTTGGAGAGAGGGAAATGAAAAGGCTATTAAAATCATAGTTGATGGGGTAAGAAACAATATTATGCCCATCATAAGGAAACATGAAACAGCCTTCAACATGTTCAAAGCACTTGAAGATGCATTTGAGATATCTAATGCCAGTAGAACCTTGGCTTTAAAAAGAGAAATAAATCACATAGCCATGATCAAAGGAGAATCAGTCAATGCCTACTTCATGCGAATATCTGCCCTAAGGGATGAACTGGCAACCCTTGGATGTGAGATCCTGTTGACGTGTATTTTGTACACTATCAAACACAGAATAAAATACCCAAAGGTACCTTATCCTCTCTTGAGTAAAGCCTCTGAATGCTAAAGATATCGCAAAAAAGGATCAATCAGGGTGACTTCAAGGTTCTTCGTTGTAGGATCTCTACGTGTGGATAAGCACCAGTGGTCATTGCAAATGTTGTTTCTTCAAGGGGCCTTACGTTTTCGATCTGCAGGAATAGGATTTTCCTAAAGCTAACAGGTTCTCAAAAAAGATCAAAAGATAGGGTTTGCAAGAGATGAATTCTAATCTAATCCTAAGAGTGACTCAATGTAGACTAGACTTGGTAAGATTCTACCAATTTCAATATTGCCAAGGAATTACAACTCTACTGGAATTGATGCGATCTTCTAAGGTGATTAGTGATTTTCAAATCATCAAGAATTATAGATACTACCATAAAGATACATATCAATAGTTCAATAATGACTGAAGGTTCAAGCAATCTAGATATCTCCAGTTGACCACGCAAGGCGTCCTCACAATCAGTAAGGAGCTAGTGGTTTGGAATGTGAATCTCACCAAAGATCAAGCACAACACTTAGTCCTTCGAAGTTAAATACTACTTCGACTGAGAATGATTCAAGAAAGTAAACAACCATGAAGATAGCCACAAGAATTGCAATAAAACACCATAACTTCAATATTTTATTGATCTCAAAGCCAAAATAGACAACAATTGTTTGAAATTCTTTCTTCACTACTTAATCTTGCTACAAAATAACTTTCTTCTCTCCAAAGCTCTAACTATCTATCTCCTTAATATCTAATCTCTAATCATCTAATAACAAAATGAAAATGAGTGAGGATATATATAGCATCCTCAATTACAATGAACGGCCCAGATCAAAAGAAGATCAATGGCTAAGATTCTGACACCTAAACCCTAATTAGGGTTTTTTACAAAAAGTCCCCTTTTTAGTTGAACACTATTAAATGCATAGCCAAATATTTAATTGGCACAAAAATCGAGGAAACATAGACCAATGCTAATTAAGATGCCACATCATTCTATAACAACCGTTCTTCTAGAACCTTATTCCCCTTCTAATGTTCTTTCTTAGCATACGCAACGAATCTGGACACAATTCCTTCAATCTCAGCAATAGGAATCTCGGGAAGATTCCTCATTCGCTCCTCCAAGTAGATAACCTGATCAAAGGCAGTGAGAAGAGCAGCTTCCCATCCAGGTTCGAGTTCTTTGATCTTCTCAATCAGGTGCATAGTAGTGAACATTAGATCTCGTTGCTCATCTGTGATGACATTCTTATCTTTGCAAAAGATGACCTTGACTCTCTCTTCCAACTCTTGGAGGTACACATTCGTCTCAACTTCGATCCTCCTACCAAGAATGGTACATAACACCTCAAACACCTTATCCTGAATTGGATGGATGACACCTTCAACTTGATTGCATTTGGTGCTGATGTCCTCAAAAAGAACCTCTTTCATCTGGAGTAGAGTTGACCACTAAAGTAAATTATGAGCTCCTCCATCCATTATCTTTTCTTGTGCTAGGATCTTCCTTGGTGTTTTCCTGATTACTTGTAGAACAGGAATGATAACATCTTTAGTGTGAGCGAAAGCGGCTACAGTTATCATTAGATTGTGGACGATCTCAAGGACCTGGATAGCTCGGTGGATTGTCTTCATCATTCTTGTTGTAAATTCAACAGCTACCGTGTGGGATTTGTCAATCCAAGAGCTCATAAGCTGGACCAAGCTCTTGACTCTTTCTGCCTCGCCAACTGATTCGAGGGGAAGTGCTTGCACAGGAGACACTGCTGGATCCTGACGTCCCAAGGGTTGATTGAGATGACTAAAGTAGCCTCTCCAAGCACCGACTTCTCTCTCAAGCTTTCTATTCTTTTCCATTTCTTCCTTAAGCTTGTCTTTAAGTGCTTCAAATGAATCGGTTGCCTCATCCAGTGCCTGTTCAGCAGTGAGGGGACCAAGCTCAAATGTTTCTACATCATACTCATCTGCAAGGATTTCACCTTCATACTTGTCCACTACTGGTGTAGCTATCTGCAATTTCCTAGATCCTGCCTCGTCTGTGATCATTTTGGACATCTTGGTGGCCTTCTTCTCCGTTACCTCTTGAGAATTCCCTATAAGACTCTCTAAGTCAATCACATCCTCTTCATCTTCAATCACAATCACCTTTGTCAATCTCTCCTTTAACCAATCCGGAATGGCGGATCTTGTCTCTCTAACTTGTATTTCCTTAAGCAATGGTCCATCTTCTCGGAGAGGGGATGTTGCTTCATCATCATTCTTCTCTTCATGTAGCTCATCAACTTGGGGAGATTGACTTGATGAATGCTGAAGTGCCTGCCCCTTTTCAGGTTTATCATTTTGTACCATCGACTCCATAGATTCATCAACCTCAGGCACCGTCTTCTCTTGTCCCTCAACTTGACTTTGTCTTTTTTCCATGTCGAGAAGATGTGCCTGATGAGCGATCTCGATTGGCCTCTTGCTTCTTCTTGGAAGGTTCTCTTTTCTCAAGTCTTTCTTTCCTCTTTGCGCCTCTAGGATGAGAATTGCCTTCACTTGCGCTTGCTCCTCCTTCTTCTGGTCTTTCCTCCAAAGTAAAAGTCATTGGTATGTTCTGTTCTCTTAACTTTTGATGTTGCACATCCACCCATCTGCGAGTACATGACAAAACTGGGGCCATCAAAGCTCTCAAGTCCGAAATCTCAGGCTCGCTCCAATCTATCTTCACTGCTTTGTCTTCTCTGTCATAGGATGACTGGAGATGTCTGCCACTGTCCTGAGCTTGATCGGCTACTCTGTAAACTTTGCATTTCCTAATGAAATCTAAAGGTAATCTGGAATGCATCTTTCTTTTCACTTCTAAATCACTTGAGAGATTCATCCAAAAGTCCTCTACCTGAAAATCGTGTTTGTACTTCTTGCCAATTGTCTCCTCCATATAACCATGAGGATCAAAATTCTCCCTCGAGGCAAAGAATGTGAATGAATATAAAGCCAGCTCCTTCTCTGCATCCTCCGAGGCTTGAGTATTAGGACATACCTCAACTGAATTCCCCAATATGATGGGCACGGAAACTCCATTTCCATGCTTGTGTCTGAATGTCTTGCCATAAGCTGCCAATTGTCTGGTCACCTCAAGTAGTACTATCCTGTTTGTCGGATACCTCGGCAACATGTAGGGAGGTGAAGGACACCCATGAACTCTGATATATGTAAACTTTTGAAACTGGATGAACCAAGCACCATACCTCTTCACAAGCTCCTGTGCATCCAGAGATAGTCGATTGTGAATCCCACCTTGCAATATCCTAGTGATGTTCATCGTGAAGGTGTCATTGACTAACTTGTAGTCGCCTCTAGGAGGATGATGCAAATGAACATAAGAACCACAAACTCTCACTTCTCCGGGTCCTCTTCTGATCACTCTATGAGGTAGCCCTGCATATTTGAAACTCCTGATCAAGGCATATATGACGTATGAGCTCATGTGGAACGACTTGGTAGGCTTTAGTCTCCTCAACTGCACATCCAGGCAATGGCTAATAATTCTGGCCCAATGAATCGTTCCTTTCCCTTGGACAATCACTTGAATGAAGTAGAACATCCATTTCTCGAAATAGAAGGCTTGAGGAGCCCCTGTAACTCGATTTAGCAAAGTTATCAAATCTCTGTACTCCTCCTGGAAGTCGATCCTATGTGGTGTGTTGGGAATCTTGCTCAGGCGAGGACGACTTTTGAGCAACCAATTCTTATTGATGAGATTCAGGCAAGTGTCGGGATCATCCTCATACATTGACCTAGCTCCTTCTAGGCTTTTGTAAATCATTTCTTTATGCTCTGGAAGATGGAGAGCTTCACTTATAGCCTCCTCTGAAAGGTAAGCCAAGGTGTTCCCTTCCTTGGATATGATCGATCTTGATTGTGAGTCATAATGGCAGGCACACTCGATCATCAGCTCATGACACTGGACTACTGGAGGGAAACCGGCCGCCTTGATGATGCCACTTTCAATTATTCTCTTTGCGACAGGTGATGGTTTGCCAATGTAGGGGACCTCTCGAAACTTCTTCACATTGAAGTTTCCCAAGTTGGTATCTCCGATATTGCTCCATTTGGACACGATCCTGGTCTCCAATTCTTCATTCTTCTGATCTTCCTTCATGAGAGCTGGACGACTAGTAGATGCTCCCGCCTTTGGAGTCGCCATCTTGACACCTATATAACATTTCACAATTAGTTCTTAGGCATTATATCTTGAAGCGTAGAAATTAAGACTCCCAAAAGGAAGATAAAAGATATTAATTTAGGAAACTTCATGATAGGTCTTGAGTTATCATTTCCTAATTAACTACACCGAACTTGGGATTTTCAAAACAAAGTTCAAAATTCAAAGCTTCAACAATGGAATAGGATGATCTCGCCATACCTCCTCTTGAGTACTAACTCTAAGAAATGATGCAAAAATAGGTGAAATTCGCTAGGGAAAACGTAGATCAAAGCTCTCCTTGAATAAAATGCGCCTCCTTTAGCTTTCACAAGAATCAATCCCACCTCCTTCTAGCCTCCAACACTTGAAATAAATTCGCCCCAAATAGACCAGATTTCGCACTTCCTTCTTGCTTTCCAAATTTGCACTTGAAGTAATGAGTGAATGATTGATTAAACTTGATCAAAGCACCCCTATTATATAGGGCGCTCACCACTTTGCTTCCCCATAGGCCGACTTGGCAAAATAGGCTAAAAAAAATAAATAAAATTGCAAAAAGGAGGGGCCGACTTGGCAAAATAAATAAAAATAAGATCTCAAGCGCTCCATTTTCAATTTTAATTTAATAAAAAAAATTAATTTTAAATGCCTTTACAATAAGAATTTGATTTTTTTTTTTTAAAGGCTCAAAATTAATTTATTAAATGCCAATATGTCCTTTATTAAATGGCAATTTAATTTATTTTTTTTTTCAAATACTTCGAAGTTAGCAATTTTGACATCTAATGCAATTTGGAGGATATTAATGCTCAAATATGGTAAAAATAAAGGATGCTACTAACTTCGCCTTGGACCCTTGGCAAGGGTCAGGAGCGAACTCTCAATTTTGCTCTTGCATTCCTCATTTTTCTTGCCCAAAACTTCATCTAGGCATTTAAATGGCATTTCTAATTGGAGTTGTGAGTTTGATTTCATTTGATCTCTAGGAGGAAAGTGCCTTTAGGACTTTTTCGCCCTGGACCCTTAGAGAGGGTCAGGAGCGATTTCTTCAATTTAGGTTAGGACCATCGAATTTTGGAGGCAAATCCTTGTTCATCACGTTTTGGAGGACTCTTCCACCTTAGCACAACCTTGCCTTAGCACAATCTTAGAGGGGAAGTTGTTGATTTTGTAAATTTCGCCCTGGACCTTCAGAGAGGGTCAGGAGCGATCTTGAGTCTTTTTGCACAAATTCTTGATCTCTTCAACTTCAAATTACCCTCAAGGCGTAGAACATCATACTTCACTCCCTTTTGAGTCTTAGAAACAAAAATATCATCTCGAAATGTAAGGTAAATGGGCATACTTGGAAATTTCGCCCTGGACCCTTGGAGAGGGTCAGGAGCGATTTTCCCTATTGTCATCAAAATTTGCACTCCTTTCATCTCAGTTCCACTCCAAGGCATTTCAAACATCGCATCTACCTTGTGCCTAGGCTTAGCTTCCCCCAATTTTGAAGAAAAAGGATGGATATTAGGTTTTTTGCCCTGGTCCCTCAGAGAGGTTCAAGAGCGATTTTGCAATTTCAAGCTTATCCATCCTTTGTTAGCCCTCCAAATTATCTTCAACGGGCAAAACACACCTTCTTCCATTCATTTCAATCACAAAACTTGTTTTGTCCTTGCAAGAAAATTGCACTTTTAGAATCTAGCTCCGGACCTTCAGTGAGGGTCAGGAGCGCTTTTGCAAACTTAAGTTATTTTCTTTCACCTTTCCCTTTGAAATCACCTTGATAAGGAAGAACTTTCCTTTTCATGCTATGAATAAATCTTTAAGCCAAACAAGTGATAAAATAATGTGTCTTCCAAGAAAATCGCTCTGGACCTTCAGTGAGGGCCAGGAGTGCTTTCTTTGCTTCTTGGCATATTTCCTTGTTCTTTAGACTCCCAATTGCTTCTAAGGTATAAAACATCATCTCTTCCTCTTATCCAAGTCAGGTTTTGCCTCAAAATTTCAAACAAAGAGGAGAATCTTGAAAAAACGCCATGGGCCTTCAGTGAGGGTCAGGAGCGCCTTTTGTTTTTTGGGTTGATTTCCTCCTTTGTTGACCACTCAAATTATATTCAACGGATAGAACATGCTTTCCTTGATCTCTTCCAATCATAAAATCACTTTGATCCTGCAAGAATAGTGTAAGTTTGAAAATCAAGCTCCGAACCTTTAGTGAGGGTCAGGAGCGCCTTTTGCCATCATGATCAGATTGTTTCACTTTTCATCTCGAAACTCCTTGGCCAAGGAAGATGTTATCTTGTTTCATGCTATGAATAAATTCTCATGTCCCAAAAGGTCACAAGATGATACATATAAAGAAAATCGCTCTGGACCTTCAGTGAGGGTCAGGAGCGATTTTTCACCTTTTGGGCAAAACACCTTCAATTCATCATCTTCGATCAAGTTTGGATACTTTATTATGCTTATTTCATCTTCTACCATGCCTTTGATGTCTCAATTTGATCAAACAAGGCCCAGAATGACTCAAATAAGTTTTTTCGCCGTGGACCTTCAGAGAGGGTCAGGAGCGATTTTGAAGATTCCAACAAGATCCTCCATCATTTCGAGTTAAAACTCTTTCAGGCGGGTGGAGAAAGTCATTCGTTTTCTATTCATGCTTACCACTTGGTCCTTTTTCACTGCAAGATGAGGGAATTCAAAATTTCGCCCTGGGCCCTCAGCAAGGGACAGGAGCGATTTTTCCCTTAACCTTCAAAATTCACCATTTTCATGCCTTCAAATTTTCAAAAGCATCAAACCACGTCCAATCGTCCCTCCAGGAGACCCTGCACAAAACAATTTAGAAAAGTTAGTGACAAATATGCCTTCAATAACATTTTCGCCCTGGACCCTCAGCAAGGGACAGGAGCAATTTTATCCTTTCTGGCTAATCCATCCAAAATTTAAGTCTCCAATCACTTCACAAGGCAGAGTTAGGTCATTCTCAAGGCCAGGAACCAGTTAGCAAGCCTATCAAAAACAAGAAATTGCACTTAGGATGAATTTCGCCCTGGGCCCTCAGCAAGGGACAGGAGCGATTTTTGTGTTTCAGGCATCATCTTACCTCCAAAATTTGATCAAAACTTACCTAGGCAAGAACACACAATTTCACCTTCAAAATGCTAACATTTAGACAAAATTTGGATTTTCACCCCCAAAAACCCTGATTAAACCTAACCTGAGACCTATTTAACTCCCCTGGAAGACTTACCTTATTTCAACAATCTCAACTCTTCGGGAGGACACTTAATAACTTTCAAAATTTGATTGGACTCTGCTTGACTAACATCAGAAGAAACCCCTAAGGCTTAGCCCTAGCCCAGACAAACCACTCACTCACTCAAAACCCTAAAAGCAGAGAGAAGAACAGGCAAAACAAAAGCAAAAAAGAGGGGGTCCCCATTCTAATGGGGTAATGTGTGAAATGGTCACAACAGATCCAAAGCAAAGAATTAACACTCATTGCTCTAGATGAGTTGCCTAGCATATGGGAAACATTCGTCCAATGCATTAGTGCAAGGGATGAATTTCCAAAATTCGATAGGCTAAAGGCTGACTATCTCCAGGAGGAATCAAGGCAAAATAAGAAAGGGGTCAAGCAAAAGAATATAGATGAAGATCTCCAGGTTCTAAATACAAACTCAAACAAGAAAAGTAAGCAGAAACAATTCAGGAAGAGAAAAAGTCGTCATGGCATAGAAGACTAGGCCACCTAAATTTTAGAGTTTTATCATCAATGGGAGACCTTGTCATAGGTCTACCTAAGTTAAAGCAATATCATTCAGGGGCATGCAAAGGATGTGCCCTAGGTAAAAATACTAAGGGTGCTTTTCAGAATAGTACTAGGAAAACAAGTAAAATTTTAGAGTTAGTTCATTCTGATGTATGTGGACCTATGTCCGTACCTTCATTGGGGGGATTTTTGTATCATGTAATATTTGTTGATGACTACTCTAGGAAAACTTGGATCTACTTTCTGAAATGTAAAGAATCAGAAGAGATCCTTAATAGGTTTAAAGAATTCAAATCACTAACAAAGAACTACTCTGGTAACAAAATTAAAACCCTAAGAACGGATAATGGGGGGGAATACACATCAGAATTATTTAAAGAGTTATGTAAAAATTCACGGATTAAGAGGGAGTTAACAATACCCTATAACCCTCAACAAAATGGGATAGCTGAGAGGAAAAATAGGACAATCGTTGAAACTGCCAAAGCTATGATTCTTGATCAGAATCTAAATGTCAATCTTTGGGCAGAAGCAACTAGCATTGTTGTATATATTCAAAATAGATGTCCTCACTCTCATCTTGAAGATAAGACCCCTAAGGAAGTCTTTACTAAATCAAAACCTAATATTAGCCACCTTAGGATATTTGGATGCCCTATCTATATTCATGTACCTAGGGAGAAAAGATTAAAATTAGAGCCTTCTGGAAAATGGGGAATCCTTGTAGGATATAGTGAAACCTCCAAGGCCTATAGGATCTATATACCTGGTCAAAAGAACATTGAACTAAGTAGGGATGTGATCTTTGAAGAAGACTTAGCCTTCAAAAGAGCCCAAAGCTCTCTAGACCCTGAAGTCTATATCCCCACCCCTAGCATAGATAGAGATCCTACTCTTGAGCTTCAAAGGGAGAATCCTGAGGAAACTATAAGTGAAATTCAAAATCCACCTAGAGAAAACCTTAAGAAAAGACCACTATGGGCCACCAAGACTGTAGAAGAAGCTCAGAAGTTTGTTGCTCCTTTAGGAACCTTCAGGGAAAGCAAAAGGCCTAATAAATTCACTAGCTATGTTGCCCTTATGAATGATCTCTCTAAAGCCGAACCAAACAATGTATCAGATGCACTTGAACATCAAGTATGGAAGGATGCCATGTCTGAAGAGTATCAGTCCATTATGAAAAATGATGTTTGGGAGATTGTTCCTAGGCCAACTAGGAAATCTGTGGTTTCATCTAAATGGCTTTTCAAGATCAAACATGTTGCAGACGGCAGTATTGAAAAACACAAGGCCAGATTTGTAGCTAGAGGGTTCTCACAAAGGGAAGGAATAGATTATGAAGAAACTTTTGCACCTGTTGCTAGGTATACATCAGTAAGAGTTGTATTAGCCATTGCAACAACAAAGGGGTGGAAGGTACACCAGATGGATGTTAAGACAACTTCTCTAAATGGTGAGATCTCAGAAGAAGTCTACCTAGAGCAACCTGAAGGGTTTGAAATTCATGATGCAGAGTCTCATGTGTGTAGACTCAAGAAAGCTCTCTATGGGCTTAAACAGGCTCCCAGGGCTTGGTATGAAAGTATTGACACCTATCTCTTAGGACTAGGCTTCTCCAAAAATGATGCAGATCCCAATCTCTACTACAAAAGAAATAAAGGTGATATGTTAATATTGATTTTATATGTTGATGACTTACTAATCATAGGAAATGATCACCTTATAGATCAATGCAAGAAAGATCTATCCAAATAATTTGATATGAAGGATTTGGGACTCCTTCATTACTTCCTAGGATTGGAAGTATGGCAGAATTCTGACAACATTATACTAAACCAAGGAAAGTATACCTTGGAAATTTTGAAGAGATTCGGAATGCTAAACTGTAGACCCATGACCTCTCCTATGGAAACCTATTTACATAAACTTAAAGAAGCAGCAACAGAGCCACAACCCACTGACCCTACTCAATATAGACAAATGATTGGGTCCCTGATGTACTTGGTAAATACAAGACCAGATATCTGTTATGCAGTTAATGCTCTAAGTCAGTTTATGTGTGAACCGAAGGAGATACACCTGGTTGCAGTAAAACACATTATGAGATACCTACAAGGTACCCTAAACCTTGATCTCAAATATGAGAAAGTTGATATAGACCTACATGGATTTACAGATTCAGATTGGGCTGGAAGTGTGACTAACAGAAAAAGCACTTCAGGGTGTTGCTTCAGTCTAGGTTCAGCTGTGATATCTTGGATCAGCAGGAAGCAATCTTCTGTAGCTCAAAGCTCCACCGAGGCAGAATACATTGCAACTTCTATGGCTGCCCGAGAGGCAGTATGGCTTAGGAAGTTGCTTGTGGGGTTGTTTGGAGAACCTATGAAACCCACTGTTATACATTGAGACAACCAGAGCTGCATAAAACTCTCAGTAAATCTAGTGTCCCATGACATATCCAAGCATATTGAGATTCCATACCACTATGTGTGAGATATGGTAGACAGGAATGCGATCCAATTAGAATATGTTTGTACTAGAGATCAAACTGCAGATATTCTGACCAAACCTCTTTCCAAAGTGAAGGTTGATCACTTCAGAAAAGGTTTAGGTATGATAGAAAGGTAATTTGCTTTGTAATCCGTATTTGCATCTCTATAAGATGTTTAATGTGTAAACTTCTTTGTCATGATAGGACATTTTTGGATTTTATCCCTTGGGTTCATATCTAAGAGGTGACGATCTCTCAAGATAATGAACGCTTGTATGTAGACATTATAAGGTGACGATCTTATGATGTCCAAACTAGTTATCATGTTGGATCTCTGGTGTGTCATGGATGTGCCATGATTGTGTTGTGATAAAACATTTGTATAAAGTGTTAGTGCACGTATCACAACTTGGAGAAGATGAGAATTTAATCCTTGTCATATGATCATCCTTAAGTATTGCGTGTTTAGGCAATACTGATATCACATGCTTAGGTGATATCCTGTCATCACAAGATTGACGTGATGGACATTTGTATTACGTGTTTAGGTGATACTTCATATCATGTGATTAGGTGATATGATTTTCTAGAGAGTCAGATTGAGTGAAGAATGCTAACTATCATTTGAATTGTGATGTTTGAAATATTGTTTGCATTTATCTTACCATGCTAAGAGGGAGTGTTAATGCATGATAGCTTAGGTAAGATAAATGATTGAATGAGAGATAAATGAAGTCTCTCATTCAATCATTTATCCTATTGATAATTATGATAAAAACCTTCAAGCAATTAATCCTTCACTTGATAACCATTCTTCATTTGTATATAATTAATATACTTAGTTCGATCAAATGCTTAATATCGATAATCATCCCACAGCATTATTTGTGTTCACCGATTACTAAATTGGGCTAACCAATGCAATCCGATTTATATCGGTTAACATATTTAATAGTAAACAAATGATTATCAAATTAACCAAACACCGATTAGTATCGGGTGTTAATATATACTGACACCGATTAATATCAGGTTATATGTGCACTGATTAATATCGGGTGGCAAAGTAAAGAAGCACCGATTGCTTTCGAGCTGTTAAAGTTAAGCATACACCGATAGTTATCGATTGTTAAGGTAAACATATACCAGTTGGCATCGATTGTAAATATACACCATTTGTTATTAATTAGCAAAGGGGCATGATCAAGCAATGTCTTGATCGGTCATGACTGGTCAAGGCATTGCTTGATCGTACCCAGCTTGCTATATATATATCAAATAGCATTTGTGAGAAAGGACATCGAAATTAATAAATGCTCCTCTCACCTGCCATACAAAAGAAGATAGTCAGATTTATATTTTAAATCAGTAATCCATAAAAACAAGATATTATCAACTAGAATATAACTTGCATATTGAATGTAAATTGAACATTATTTAACAATCTTAACTTTCATAGTCCTCTTATTCTTTTATCACAAGAGGACATTTTGTTTTCACTCTCTATGTCCATTACCTGACCATACGCATTTGCATAGGAAGAAGGTGGTACTACCTTCATCCTTGTCCTTAATGAAGGAATATGGTCTTCAATGAACCATATTTGCTTGAGAATATCGGCCAATTCTCTTTCTAGTTTTATTAGGAGTTCCTTGAGCCTACAATGATAAGCTCTTACATTTTCATGCTTACGTTATCTTGTATTCTAAATTTTTGTTACTTCTTTCATTATCACCTCCATACACTTTGAAACCCTCCCTTGGTTCAATCTTTGTATACCACTCAATGGCTCACCCTGCTAGGTGGTTGGACAATATTGTAGCCAATAAGGTAGCTAGAAAAGAACGTAGCTAATATGCTCTACCATCTTGGGCATCATTACCCAAATTGTTTTACAAATCTTGCAATGCCTCACTGGATCTTCTAATCCATTGCCTATGAATTTGGATTGTTTCTACCTCTCAATGCTAGGGCTTGATTGTGGAGTCGCCATATTCTTCTTCCGATGCAACCCTAGTGCCTAGAAATTACTCATCGGAGACTCTTGAATCAGACATTCTAGAGCTTCTCTAGCACTTTTATCTATATGAAAATCCTCAACCCATTTTGCTTCAATGTTATAAACACTCACGTTAACTTCAAGTTCTCTTTCATACACTCTTGGCCTTGGATTTTTGGCTTGATTCCTTCAATTATTCCTCTTCAATCAAAAACTCTTTGATGCATTGAAGGTTACTTTCATACACTTCTATCTCACATTCTTCCTCATCTAATGGTGACTGTTCCTCTTCAATCAACAACTCTTTGATGCATTGAAGGTTATTCTCATACACTTCTATGTCACATTCTTCCTCATCTAATGGTGACTGTTCGACTTTTCTACTTGGTCAGAAAGATCAACCCACACTTCGTTGAGTAGTGCTAAGTGCCTTGTTATCTCCTCCCACTCTGCCCTCATATGATTCTTTGTGGAAACATTTTTTGTTTTTTCCAACTATTGACTCCAGCTACAGCTCACACTCCAACTTCAACTTCTTTCTTAGGATGGGTTCGGACTTTGAACTTGTATCATTAGAGTGTCTTCGGCTATTTCTCATAGTATTTTTCTTTGTTCTCTTTTCTCTATCAATCTAAGTGATTGTGTGATCTCTTGATCTTGATCACATTGTAGCCTTTTCCCGCCTTTATTGGGATCTAAGTGCATTAATCTCTTATATCTGACCTGATTTCTATTATGACAATGATGCTAAAAGTTTGTTCTCTACTAATTGATAAAATTGATACTTGTTTTAAATATAGAAATAGCAATGCATACCAGAAACATGAAGGAATGTACGATTAATTTGCCAATTTTTTAATGAGAATTCATTCAACCACAAGTCTCTTTACTTCATATGCCATATGGATAGTAATTGTGTAGCTAGCAATACCATCATATGTGGGTAATAATTGTGTAGCTAATATGGTCAAGGCATAATGCCTATTATTATGTTCCAATAATATGGGTTATCCAACTATGCATTATTATGTCCGATAATATGATTTATCCAACTATTTATTAGCTGTTTGCCAACTTTCAGGTAGTTATAAGAGTCAGTTAGTCGACAGTCATGTTCCTCTTGACAATGCAAAGTCATTTAAATAGATTTTGTATCATCAAGGAAAGCAATATGATCTAGTCTAATCAACTTAGATCCTCGGCCGACCATCTCTGGTACTTTTACTTCTCTATCTGGTATGCATTGCTAATTCTGTTCACTATTTCAGGTATTCATTTTAACAGATAGGACAGCTAACAACACCAATGCAATTGGTTGCATGCAAAGTTAAAGGCATTCAATCAATCAATGTGGAGGAACTAAATCTAATTGTAAAATTGACAGAAAAGAATGGAGAAACAAAAATTGATGTTTTTAAATTTATTTTTACGATTATTTCTAGCAAATCCAATGTAAGGTTGAAAGCATTGCAAGTTAAATAAATAAAACTCTAAAATCCTCTAGGTGATTCTTGAGCTACGAATGAAAGAAATAATAATATAAGAAATAAAAAATAAAGAGTAACCAGCAGCAAGAGCTTAAGAAATAAGCATGCACACTAGAAATGACCATGTATAATGTTTGTAATGCTTTTGTTCAACGAAAGAATCTATTATGACATGAAAACTGTGTTCCATGGGGATGTGTCCTTGGTCCTCAAACTGCCATCCCCATGCCCAATGACATTTCGAGTATGGCACAATGGCAAGGATCATCCCCTGGCCATCCCCAAAAATCTTTGAATCTTCAAAACATTTTCAAAACATGTTCCAGTAATAGGAAATGGCATGGGACATTTGATCATTTCCAAGACGGCTGGGAATGTCTGGACATCCCTCAGCCAAGTGTCCCCTATGACAAGGCAAGTTTTTATAAAGTTTTAAAAAAATCATTCAAGACATTAATAAAAGACTGTTAAATATATCATGACAACATTATAAAGGCAGCAATAAATATATCATGACAGCAGTATAACAGCAATAAAATCAATCATGACAGCAGTGACAAGAGCAACAGCAGTATAACAGCAATAAATATATCATGATTCAGAATCATAGCCAATGATATCAGTTATATAACAGAACACTAACAGCAATAATTTTAATTTCTGGTTTCATCGTTCAAACTTTAAATCAGTCTCAAATTCTAAAAGTAAATTATGGTCTTCGAGTCAGTTCTTATTGTCAGTTTCAAAAGAGATTAAATGTGCATTGGCCATTGTCTGCTACAGTGTGGTATTGTGAGAATTGCAGGTAAACAAATTTTTTTGGACTGTGATTGTGTGCAATTTTCTGCAGACATCTTCCAGAATTGTTTTAACCATAGTTGAAAAACTTGGACTCAGCAGGCCCCAAAATTAAAAAACTCAGGGCTCAGCAAAAAATTGGGGAAAAAATCGGCAATTTTATTGAACATTTTTAAACTACATCATTTTTTAAATAAATTCTTCAAAAGCAGACATATTACTAAAATTTGTAGAGCATAGTACGGATTTCAATCAGAATTAGAGTTATATATATATATAGGACCAAAAAATGAGTTCAACCTCTTATCTGTGTTACAATACCATTTCATCTAGCCATGTCAAATGTAGAAGTTGCCTCATCTAAAGAGGTTTTTGGCAAGTTCTGTGATATTAATGTCTAAGTTAGCACACTCAAGCATTATATCCCAATTCCTTGTCACCCCCCTCATTGTAATCTAACAAGAGATCCCAATAGTTAATGGGGATTTGGGAGTGGCAACCCCAATGGGGTTGAGGGGCAATGTTCTCATTGGGGTCTAGGGGCAACACCCACAACGGGATCAAGGGGCAGCACCCATTTTGGGTATTTGGAGGCAATGCCCCCAATAGAGTCAAGGAGCAGCACCCCTCGTGAGATCCCTATCACAATAAAAAGTGAGGTTGAGGAGCAAAGCCCTTGCTACCAAGCCCAAATTAAGGCCTTTGAAAAAGCAAATCGTCATTGCCAATCCCTGTGTCGCTGTGTGCCCTAAATCACCAATCACATGTGAAAATGAAGTGAAAATCACAATTTTTTTAATTCCAGGCAAGAAATCATTGAGTTTTTTGTTGAGACATGGACCACCTAGGACCTTCCATACGCTGTTGGAGTGCTCTACCACTGAGCTATTGGCCCCTCTTGGACCAGTCCATCGTCAGTCCGGGTGTGGCTTATTTCCAACACCAACACCCCCCCTTAAGGTACACCTCTCGTGTGCTTGGGGCTCCTAGCCTAGACCTGGCTCTGATACCATGTTGAGACATGGACCAGCTAGGACTCAAACCTAGGACCTTCCATATGCTGCTGGAGTGATCTACCACTGAGCTACTAGTCCCTCTTGGACCAGTCCATCGCCGGTCCGGGTGTGGCTTATTTCTAACACCAACATTTTTAACTACGGGCAAGAAATTGCCACAATTTTTAACTATAGGCAAGAAATGGACGAGTTATTAACCAAAAAATCGTGATTTTTTTCATTGACTCACAAGTTCTACATGGAAAAATCCACAAGTTTTACAAAAACCCAATGGCGGGTTGTTGGGCGAGTAATTTGCCTAGTAATCTGACTTATGAGTACTACAAGTTTTGCATCTATGATAGTGTCATGTTATATTGTTGTTGTTATACTGTTGTCCATTAACTTGTGGAAATTTGTCTCTCTCTCTCTATAGATGTATAAACATTTTTAAAAAATCATATATATATATCATCCCTAAAAAATGGCTCTTGGCCTAACATCCTTGAAACACATCCCATACCATCCTATTGTCCCTATCCCCAAAATGCCATGGAACATAGCATAAACTAGTTATAAGAAACGGGAACATCAAGTAGAAACCTTAAAAGAATCACAAGATGACAAAATATTGAGTTTAAATTAGATCAACCTCTCCCTAAAAGAATCAACTCTCAAAGTAGATGGGCAAAGAGTGAACCAGGCTCATTGAAAATGAATGCATGCCCTCTAGAAGTAGAGGGTGCCATGAATACAGTCATCTAGGAATTAAATGTCTTCTAGTGGTACAACCTAAGATCATGAACAGCCTAAAAATCAAGAGAAAATAGAAAGAGTGTTGGCAAAGGAACAAGTAACTTCCAATGGAACTGCAAGTATGTCATTGCGGGATTCAGAGAAGAACATAGTCCAGCAGGTGCTACAAACAACCGTACCCATCAAGGTGGCATACCCTCTTCAACCTATGCCACAATTGAGAATGGCAATTGCCAATACAGTCAATGACAACATAGTCATCCAGAAACAATGTAAGCCACACGAGGAGGAACTGACGGGAAAACCATCACCGGAAGGGAATGAACCCAGTGATCCAATGTTGCTGACAGTGAGCATCAGGAGGAAGCTGGTGGTCGTCGAGATGGAAATAATGGGGAAGAAGTTGACAAACACCATTGTTGATGGAGGCTCGGGAGTAAACGTACTACCAGAAGACACGTGGAAATGTCTGGGGAAGCCGAATCTTTGGCCGCCAAGCTTCCACTTGGTAGGTGCCGACCAACACGACATCCAACTGTTAAGAACATTGATGGCACAAAAAGTAATGATTGAGACACAACATTTTTTCTTGGACTTTGTAGTCATCCAGTTACAGAAGAAGGCATACGATGCACTCCTCGGGAGGGGATGGTTGGTTAATGCCAATGCGAATCATAACTGGAAGCGAAACACACTCTCAATCGAGAGTGACGAGAGGAAGCAAGTCATTGACTTGAGGAACCAGGTGGTGAGTGAAGAACTGGCACCCTCGGACTCTGAGTCTGAGGGTGGACAGTTAGGTATGGAAGGAGGTAGGAAAGGCATGAAACCCAACGATGAAGGGGTGCTCGAACTGGAAGATTGCTTCAAGGATGAGACGAGTTCTGTTAATGGATTATTTCACTAGCAGATGGAGGATTATGAAGTCTTCCACCCCGACTATAACATGCTACAGATTGGTGAAATTGAGGAAGTGCAAAGTCCAATAGGATCAAAGGAATTGTATGGGGTTAGGCGGTATGAGAAGGAGAAAAACAGTTGCAGGAATAATGAAGCACGTCATGTATGCTATAGGGGGGTTGTACGAGAGAAGGTTGTACAAGTTGAAAGCACATCATCAGTACAACAAATTCGTACAGAATTTGGAAGCACACCATTTACCTCAAAAGGATCCGTACGCCCTGTGGAATACTACCCAAACAAGGAGTAAAGACTTGGGGTCAGAAGAGTTCCATACCACAAATCCGTACAGAGGTGAAATTCAGAAAAGCCACACAGACAAACCATACATTGGCAAGGTCCGGGGTTGGACGAAGGGAATAAGGCTCAACCCGTACAAAGGAGTCCGTACAGAAGGAGACACGAAGGCAAGTAAAGACCAAGATGACATCACATCAAACTGCCAGGAGGAAATTACCATCGTACGAGCATCAAACTGCCAGGAGGGAATCATCGTACGGACATCAAACTGCCATGAGGGAATCACCACCGTACAGCTAGCTTCTCCTTGCCATGTACATTGTACATCCAATTGTACGACATAATTGTGGAATAATCGTACGGACTTCATGACAGTCATTGCTTTGTATTGTACGGCTTTCAGCTCATTCCGTACAGCATGGCAAGTTCATTCATCTCGTACGGTATTATAGGTGCATTCATTCCGTACGGAACCTAGTGCATCATTCCTTACTGCCAATACACATTTCGAAGTTCCAAGGAGTTATTGCCGTACGTCAATTCTGTCACGTACAGACAGATCATATTGCCCACACCGTACAAAGGATACTTCATCTCGTACGGACACGGCCTATTGTTGACACCGTACGGCCAAAGCATTTCTACGGTGGTTGCATCCTGTACAGGAACACCAATCAGCTGTATATCATCAACCTCAGCTTGCGTGTGGAGTTCTCATCGTGTCATATATGGTACAATCCCCTCAATGCCATCGTTTCATACAGCATAGTGGTTTCTTCATGACATGTTGCAGATGTTGTTTAAAGCTCTTTTTTGGCTTCATTAGCATTGTTTTTGACGTCTTAAAAAATCACAAAAATCATGTGCGCCATGGAGTTTCGTGGGGTTTTGAAGGTTGTAATTTGGTGTTGGCGGCCCCATGTTTGCTGCCTCGGGACCCTGCGAGGGGCGCTGCCCCTCGACCCCGCAAGGGGCATTGCCCCCAAACCCCCATTTGATTTGGCAGGTACACTACAAGTTGGGGTTGTCCAGTCGAAGTCACTATTTGTCGTTAGTCTTCCCGAATATTACTTGATGTTTGCTTGTCGTCTGGAAGACGACTTTTTCTTTTGGGGGGATGATGTTGTCGGCATAAATTGCCTATTGTTATGTTTGATAATATTTGTTATCTAACATTGTATTAATTAATTTTATTAAGTGGTTGTCACTCTCGGTAGTTATGTGTCAATTGGTTGATGGTTGTGTACCTCTCGGCAACCGTCGGGTTCTTTAAATATATTGTGTACCACCAAGGAAGGTAGTACGGTATAGTCGGATCTATTGTAATCCTTGGCTGACCATCTCTGGTCTTCTTCTCTGTAAAAATTGCATGTGCGAATAAAGATATATTTTACTGCTGGGTCTGGTATGCATTGTCATGTACATTGTTATTTTCTATATTTAATTTACCAGTTGAAGTGGTAAACAAGCACCTCTCTAAGAGAAAAACATGAACATTTCATACAGTTGATCAAGTAAAATGTTAGGCTAATAAAGAGTCAAATTAAAGGTTGATGATGTACTTGTGGATCGTTTTAATTTTTCATTACATAAATGAGCTTGTATCAATAGTCGTCCACAAAAATGGTACCTGCCTGTCAAAGTAAGGTGTGAGCTTCATTTATTGGACTCAATAGGGATTTCTATTGGCATCTATTATAGTTCGGGTCCAAATAGTCTACACTATGATTATTGTGAATAAAGACAGTATTTCTGTATATTCTATTCTCCATGTGACATGATAATTATATATAATAATGTGTACCATTACATTTTTGCATTCATTGTTGTTGACCTTAGACCCTACATTTTTTGGTGCTATTTCTGATTAACAAATCCTGCCTAGTCCATGTGTAAATACTAAATAGCTGTTCTTGGGAACCACATGTGTGAATAATCAATTGACATGCCATCTTGTAAAGCAAAAACTGAGATAAAATCAAAAAAAGGACATACAAAGCAGAAGGGAGTGAAGCTTACAAAAAGGAAGAAGAGTTGGTGGCAAATCTCATTCTGGTCTACAGCCTAGTCAGAAACAGCTTCTCCCTCTTGAGGTCTAAGATAATAGAGATTTCCTCACCCAAGTTATCCAATTTGTGGTGAATGTATTGTCAAGTGTATGCATATCATCTGCCAACTTATCTTGATTGTTTATATTAGAACTTGAAAAGGCATCGGAAGAAGAAAAAGTAATAGGAAAAGAATAAACATATCTGCAATCAGTATGAAGACTGCATGAAGAAAATGAGTGTGATGTCATTGAGAGGATTTATGAACCTCAAGTGTAGAATGTATAGAAATTGCATAATTCCTATCGTGAAAAGAAGTTCATAGAAGGTGGCTACTCTTAGAAGATCAATGAGAATAGCTGAAAGAAAGAAATGAAGAATATTAAAGATGATGATGATAAAAGATCCAATGACCCTGATAATGTTTGAATGATTAAGATTTCTGTAATATGCAGTATTTGTGCATAATTAAATAATCTAGATCAATCAAATCACTGTGCAAGTGGGTTGGTAAAATTATTGAAAGGGTAGATAGATATAAAATAAAAGTAGGCAAACAACTAGAATAGATGGAAAATGCAGATGGACATAAATTAAAGGGAGGTGCACAGCTAGAAAAATAGAATGTCATTTTAAGATTTTTAGCCCATGTATACAAGCTTCTCTTATGTAATTGGATTTTTGAAATATGATTCATATCAGTTAGTATCAGAGCTATTACACTGGCTGAACCCAATCTGGTCTTGAGGGCTTGCCTCAGAAGTAAACGCAAGTAACTGGATTGGATTCAAAGGATGGAAGCAAGAATCTGGGAAACCCCAATTAAAATCCATGGGAAACCTCTAAAAAAAAGAAGTTAATTTTTAATGAAAAAGGCAAAAATAATTTAAAAACCCCTAACTAATAGCTTTCCTCAATCTCAATTGCGGATGAGGGGCATGAGGCTTCTCCACAGGGTCACTTGCAGTACTGCTAGTGGGAATGGCAATAGTGCTGCTTGTCGTTCCAACAAACTAGCCAATGACATTGATGCTCTCAATGAAGAGTAATATGATGGCTCCTATTATTCTCCATGTGTTATTGCACTAATGTAAGCCATTTTGATCTATCTTTTAACATTTGGCAATCGACATTGAATTATCAATTATCAGTTATATTTTATATATATGTGTGTGTGTGTGTGTGTGTGTGTGTGTGTGTGTGTGTACACACACACACACACGCACGCACACACACACAGATATATATATTGTGCACCTGAACTCAGCCATATCTTATCCAGGAAGCAAAAAATCTGCAACCTGCTGAATCCCAACCCCAGGGTGAACCCAACATAGCAGCATAGTATCAGGGCCTGAATATCAAGCCCTCCCTATTCATGACTAATTTGTTTATTTTCAACTTTCAGATTTCTAAATGTTGATTTTACAATGAATATCAACACTGATTCTTTCCTTTAATACACTTATTGCATATTTGATAACCTAATTCCATTACTATTAAAACTTCTGATTTTGGATTTCTATTATCAAATTTCTAATCTCAAGTTCCTGATTTATAATTCACCATTTATCTATTGCACATGGGAGAGGGTTCTAGTCTTTAATACACAAATTGTATATTTGGCACCACGGATTTCTCGCTATTAAATCTTGGATTGAAGATTTCTACTGACAAGCTGATTGCTTTACTGATTTCAAGTTTTATTTACTTGTATCCTGTCATTTTTATTTGATGGAGAGTTCAGGTCCCCAAAGCACTGCCCAGAACATCAGTTCAGTCCACCTGGTCACCTAGAAGCTTGACAATCAACAGCAACAAAGATAATCCATCCAATTCCAACTTATGCAACAAGTGATGAGCATGTTTGAGTTAATCAGTTAACGTCACACTGAACCATACATCTTCACTATGGTTCTACTAGCAACTTGGTTCTGTCTACACATCCAAGCTCATTCCTTCACCTACATTTATCAAGGAAACTGAGGATTCTACTTCACTAACATCTCTGTAGGATCCATTCTTTCCTAACAATGAGGCATTATGCAATCCTCAGATTGTTAGCCAAATAATCCACCTCTTCTGCAACAGATTCTGCTTGTGAGAAATAATACGGATGCAAATAACTAATTTCTACAATAGTAAATACATGCTAAACTAATTTCTGAATGATGTAACTGTTATTGAGAAGAAATAATACTGGTGCACATAACCTGCCTAGAGTACATATAATTCTTATGTAAAATTTTTCTTTCTATAGTTAACACTTCAACTAAGCAAAATATGAGCCTCCACTAAGATGCATTACGTGATGTGTGAGGTACCTGAGAATCCAAGGGATTGGCTTCACGGGAAACAAGATGTTGCAAACTAACAACAGAAGCAGAACCTGCTAAAACAGGATCAATTGAATGTTGTGGAATTGCCGCATGGCCTCCTTTTCCAGTTATTACTGCCTTGAAGAAGCCACATCCAGCAAGTAAAGGCCCAGGTTTTGAACCAATAGTATTTGTAGGGTAAAAGTTGGAAACATGCATTGCAAATATAGCCTCTACATTTTCCAATGCCCTCTCTTCTATCATTTTTTTGGACCCCGCACCTGATTCTTCAGCAGGCTGGAAGATTAAGACGACAGTTCCCTGCAAAGATTAACAAACAACGAGGAAAACATACCCATTGCAACAATGAAACAAGTTAAAATAAAAACTTCAAAATGGTACAAATAATTTTAGTACTTAGACATGACTTGTATTGAATTCAAAAGGTGTAATTCAGGAGAAATACATTGACATATTAAACTTATTTAAAAAGGATCCAATAATTCTCTGAACAAAACATTCAATTCAACTAAGTAAAAATATATAACAGACTTCCCAAAATCACTTCAAAACTATCTTTTCTAAATCCTTATTGACCAAGTATAATTGTCTATGTCGTTCTATTTTCAATTATATATCTTACAATATGTGTAGGGTTGTCAATGTTGCATCCTATTTTAGTCTGGACACTAAGGACATAGTTTCAATTTGCTTTGTCACACAAAGATAATTCAACATTTATCATGTTTCATTTTAGGTAAAATAAGTATATAGCAGCATCTGAGACAAGTTTTGATACAATATTTGGTAAAATGGATATAAATATACAGGTACTTGTCATGTTTTTGAGGTTAATAAGGTAGTTATAACCCATTTTCATATCCCAAAGGAGGCACCTAGTTCAATGGGAAACATCATCATAATGTCCTTTTCTGTACCTTGGGATATAATCTGCAGACATCAAAGAAAAGTTTGTATAAAAAACAATGGTGGCAACATTGCCATATGACTGAATTTGAATATTACAAAAAAAACAAGCTATACCAAATTTGGTTCACCCTGAGTTTATGAAGGCTGGACAAGAAAAAGTATTAACAAGAAATTCCTACATGCAAAGAGAGATATCTGAGAAGAAGAAACTGACTCATGGATAGTAACTTTCACTCAAGGTGATGTATATGATATTTTTGTAGTGATTTGACTGCTATTCAAGGATCTATAATTACAGTAGACCAGATTGATACACATATTATGCCAAGAGGTTTAAGAGTTAACAGTAAATCACCAAGTTGAAAGGCAGTTCAATTCTGCAATAACCGATGTTAAAGTTGAGTATGTGCTCATTCGTCAATGCTATGAAGCTAACAAAGAAATTGGATTTTCTTGTGAACCACTTAAAATTAAAAAGTTGTTTAGAACTTATAAGAAAGCCATGGAAACTATTCCCATCTACTTCTAGTGCAGCTAATTTACTCATAACTATACTACAATAAACAAATAATTCTTGACCATGGAATTTCACTTGACATTGTTAGTCATCTTTCATTTTCCTATGAATTTGTACTATGTAGATCCTGGTGAGAAATTATTTAAAAGAATGGTTAGCATTAATGCAGGTGCATAAGACGCCATGCCCACAAATGGATCCCACCATCAGCAAATAGCAGTTCTTCTATTTATACCCCTGTTAGTTTTTAGGAGTTTATTCATAGGTTAGTCAATTTTGTCCTGAAAAGAAGTGCTCTCTTAAAATGGAAGAAAATCCTAAAAGTCGCCAGCTAGAAATGTTTCAGAACAACAAATTGTCATTATTTACAATTCAAAACAGTATCTATTGTCTTTCACTAGACTGGATGGAACTTTATTACATTTATTGCAAGTCTGTAGTAGGAGTATGATGTTTATGCCAAGTAGTCAAAACTAGATGCATTCCAACATGCCCAGAGAGAAAATCAGAATGCTGCTGTTTCTCATCTCCCTATAAATTAATAAGTACGGTCCTTACCTTGAGAGGAGCACATATGATCCCTAATGATAGTTGTGTTTCGGCTTTCATTTGTTAGTTGCATCACCTGTAATCATAAGGTGAATGTTCCTCATGGATTTGCAGAATCAATCCAGCTGGCTTTAAGTCTTCATGTTCACAGCATTAAACAGGAGCCTTTACGAACAAGGAAAGGTGTATTGGTAAACCATGCTGATGTGCCTTTCATAGGGATAAGAAACTAGTTGACTGGACAGTACTAAGGGAATATGCAACTCCAATAAGGAAGGTTCCAGACTAGGCTAGGAGGTACAGATAATCCTCATAGGGGGTGGGTCAAACTGAAATGAATGAAAGCCCTACTATCAACTATAGTCATACCTCTATCTTGGTTTATGGAGTGCCAATATAGAGGTAGGGGAGGGCCAAATCTAGAAAGGCCCTGATCTAGAAAGTCACCTTCTCTAGCCCAGCTACAGAAAGGAGATGTGGTTCAGGGCAGAGCCTTGTCATTAATCTATTAATGGAAGATAATAGGGCTTTGGTTTGCTGCAGGTGGGTGAGATCCAACTAGTTGTTTGACTAGCTATAGGAACAAGTTTAATTGATTCTCCCTCTTTCTCTTTGACCAGTTGGTTGGAGGAGAGGCAGGTTAAAGACGGAACATTACATACCCCAAAAACAATCTAAACACTTGAGAACAGCCAAAAAGTCCAAAAGAGGGTTTATTCTAGAATTTGATTCTTGTGGCACTTATGTGCCAGTCAAAATATTTTTCTTCTATCAACAGATTTTCAATTTTAAGAATCAATTATGTTTCCTCTCAGCATTTTTACATGTGAAATTTCAATGCCCTTATGCTGAAAGATATCACATAAGACTTGTAGTTTAAGAAAGACTAATTTATGTGGGTAGATTACAAATGAGAAAAAATAAAAATTCAAATGCATCGAGGCTTGAATTGTGAATCTTCACCTTCTAGCATTGATGCAACTGATTACAAAAACCAACTTGACAGAGACGTAAAAACTAATAGATGAAAAAATTTCCAAAATGAAGAAATTTCTGCTCCAATAACAATAGTTGCACTAATAGAAGCCTAAGAGAACATGGTTTGTAAATCTGAAGCAACTTGTTACAAGGAAATATGTGATCATAGACAATTTGTAAATATTAGATTAACTACAGTTCATAAACAAAACAAATGGATTCGTTAAGGAGGGAAGAACATTGCCAGCTTTGGCTTTACCAATCATGGAATACTTCACAAATAGTAAAGTAATTATGTCTGTATAAATATCAGACAACCGTATTGAAGCAGTTAAACCGCCATGGACATGAATGAATAGGACCTTTATTTAAATGCAAAGTTTTATCAGGGTGGATAGCATGTTTGCTTTGAAGATAAAGCCAAGACTGCACGGTTCCCTCAAGAATGTTACAGATCTAACACCGCATGCAAAGTTGGTATAAGTAAACAATTAAAACAACCATTTGATGTTAGGTAAAAGCAAATGAGATAGGAATATTTGATTAGGAAATTTTCACTACTAGAAAATCATAATACGAACATTTTGTGAATTCAAGAAAAGTATTCACGAGGGTATCCTATGAGATACAATTTGAAAACCAAGGAAAGGTACCCCACAAACCATTGAATTAGCTTTGAAGACAAAAAACTAATCTATACTGCCCTTACGGATATCTGGCTTGAACAGATGGCAGCTACTTCAGGTTTTTTCATGCACAGTGCCCCTTCTGAATTTAGAAGCGTCAAAACTATCCTTTACATTTTACACAGACATAGGAACAACGCATCTGTAAGCACAGCTATTCATCTTGAGACAGAAGCCACACAGACAAAAATAACATTTGTTCTAATAAAGAAAAATTGTTTTCCTTTTTTCCCATGGTTAAGCAGAGGCTTTGAATTCAGCATAGAATGAAAGTTTGGAATCAGTAACCTCCAAAATCAACAAAAAGTATGTATAAAACATGAACAGTCAAAAGCATTAAAATCTAGAGCAGGATGACTCTGAAAACATAACTTTATAGTCACGTGGAAAAATAAGAGAACAAAAATATTACTATAGGCAATTATCAAGATCACTTAATCCAGATCCTATTATGAACTCAGAAAAAGATTTAAAATGCCAACAGAGTTGGGATTAAACAGCTGCTTGAAGATACAAGTACCATTATCAACAACAAATGGATCTTAATGTCAATCATCTATGACTTGCATATTAATGATAAAGTATCTGAATAGATTTAATTATAAAATTTCATTTCCATATTCCACCCCCCACATTGTTCATATACTCCACAATTGTCAAGTGCATGCAATTTTTGTATATTCAAAAATCAATGAGAAAACTGGCTGCGCAACTTATCTTGGATTTAATTTTTATTTTTCAATGAGAAAATTGGCTGTGCAACTTATCTGAGATTTAATTTCTATGTAAATGTAATGCGTTTCGGAGATTCAAACTATGAACAAGAAAATCAGGCCAAAAACTCAAAAGAAAACATAATAAGGTTTAAAAAATGTAAGTCTTTTGAGCTGTCAGACCCCACCACAGCACACAACCAAAAGAAACAATCTCCACACATAAATATAATAGAAATGCAAATTATCCATCTTTGGAGCTCTACAACAATTGGCTTTTTAATTGAAGGAATGCTAATGAGATTGGTATAGACCTGTAAATAATGGCGACGCTGTTGCAAAATCTTTGCAGCGCCAACAAGCATGGTAACATGTGCATCATGTCCACAAGCATGCATTTTACCAGGAATTTTGCTTTTGTGTTTCCACTCAACAGCTTCCTGCAGAGTCCAGATAAGCATAACATATAATCCAATTTCAGAAAGTTGCTCATTATTCAATATTACTAGTTTGATTAAACAAATCTTCGTATCTAGGTAATATCATGTAGGTTTGCACGAATCCTTTGGAAAATTAAATATTTAACATATTAACTCTAGAAATCCAACCCGAAGACTATTAGACTGTTGGGTGATGCATTTGGCTGAATAAATCATATACCTCTCTCGCAAATTAAATTTCCAAAAACTCTCAATAACTCAAAACATCTCATGGGAGTGCGCTCTAGAAAAACATTCCTTTTCATCCTGTTAGACAAACTCAAGCGGACTTAAGTACCTACTGAAACACTAGATATATTGCATTATGTTAGGAAACTGTTCTAGGCTCTGGTGAATGAATAATTATTCTTAAATTACTTAAGAATCAGATCACACTTAATGGAGTTGCAGGACTGAGCTTACTTTGTGGTAATGGAAAAAATTTCTTATATTTTATCACTCAGTAAATTGTATTATAAATATTGCAGCTAGATCGCCTGCAAGGATAATAGCCTGAGTTCAACCACGTGGGCATGTCCGGTTGTACTTCTTAGAACTGGTTAAAAGAATCCCATGAGAAGTAGCATGTAAATCAAAGAAGCTCCATCTTGATCTAAAAGCAGTGGGAAGTGGCCCCTACTTTAGCAGTGCCTCTTAGTCAAAACAACTGAAGCAGAGCTGTGTAATATATATAGAATAGTATTCCAGAATAGGGGCGATTCTGGATGTACATGTTTATCGATATTGTTATTTTCAGATAAATTAAATTAGGGCAACAAATTAATAAACCAATATCATTACTGTAGCCCATGGTACTTCACAATAAAGGAAAAACTTGCAGATATTACTCCAATTCTTCGGCATATCTTGACAAAATGGATTGGTCTCATGAATGAAAAAGTGGCAGCGATAAGTAGGATATCCACAATGCAAAATACACTACAACCATGGAGCAAATCCTATTTTACAAGTACAGCAGAAACTTGTACGGTTGATGTGATAAGGTTTAAATGCAAGATATCCTTTGAGTGGAACTTAAGCTAATGGAAATTGCCCCAAGTCTAATTGATTTGTCCGCCAATAGGAAGAATGTAAAAGAACATGTCTCCTAAAACTGATTCAAGGCAACTTTGGCTGACTCACTTTACTGTAAAGAGTGTTGTACTTCAAATGGGGCTAGGTAGAGGAAACGGGAAATTTAATATTGTGGGGTGAAAAAAACAGACCTGGATTGGCAAAGCATCCATGTCTGCTCGAAGTGCTACAAAGGGAGGATTCCCAGTGCCAATGGAGGCCACCACACCTGTTTTGGCCATAGGGTACCTATAGCTAATGTTCATACCATCAAGCTCCTGCCTAATGAGCTTACTGGTTTCAAATTCCTCGTAAGCAAGCTCCGGGTGCTCATGTATCTTCCTCCTAATGCCTTTGAGCCATTCAACATTTGTGGGCAAATTGGCAGCCTCCAGAATCTCCTGAGACACATGAGCACCCACATCATCTGTGGCTTCTGCAACTGCATACTGATCAATTGGGGATCCATATGGGTACCCAAAATTGTTGGCCAGGAACTCCACATCCCCAAGGGAGCAATCCTTGTCTGTGCCCGGCAAGACCCCCACCCACAGTGTATTAAACAGTATCCACCTCAGCAAAAATGCTCTGTAATAACCCATTTCTGTAATTGTTATCTAGAATACCTTAAATTCATATGTGGGTTATGTAACTGCTTGGTGGATCTTGGCGTGGAGGGGATCACTCCATTTTGGCTCCCTCAAAAAAATCAGTGGAAAACTCTGCTGCTGATCGCACGTATATATAGATTGTGAACAACCATTGCCTAATTAAGTAAACAATTTACAGTGGGAGGCTTACAACTTTACTGACCACGAACAGTTGTTACACCTCTATAAGAAGTCGAAAATGAAAATCAACTTCTAGTGTCCCATCACCACAATTATCACAGACGCCTTGATAAGATTAATCTCATCTCATCTCAGCACGTGATGATATTTGTTAGTCAAATCAATCACATGCAAAAAATTGATGGTGGATTCTGAGATGTTGCACACATCACCTCCATGACAGAATCCCACAAGTGCCCCTTACAAATTCACGGTCTAGATTTTTTCCCTATATTTAAGAGAATCAAATTTGTACCTTTAGTCTGATTAGTTCTGTCACCAACCGTCTGTTCTCACTTGGCAATCCACTTCCCAAATTTTCCACACATTGTACTACTCTGTCATTTGTTTCCTATTGAGCTCTGTTCAAAGGTACACAAATCAGCAAAAGCATGTTATTTTTAGGGTGTCTGCTCTGAAATAGGAAAGTCCAACTCCTCAGACATCTTTTGGATGCTTACCACACTGCCCATTTTTTTCTTCTTTCAATTCATGACACTGTAAAAGATTTTGTTTATCTTGAAAAGGAAATAAAATTCTAAACGTCTATTACTAGTATTTCATATTAAAATAGCCTAAAGTTGTGCACTCCGTGCTCTATGGAATGCACACCAAGCTCTCTAGATTGCATCTGCACCTTTCACGTTTGGGAAATTCCGCCACTTTATGTATTAAGCATATTTTTAAGTATGTAATGCTGAATGACACACTGTTACAAGTAGCCCCACAAGAGCACTATGAAACAAGTAACCCCACAATAGATACCTACACTGAATGCTATTTTGAATGAGTCTAATCCCTCTCACTTCCCATATACCAGTTAATCGAGTCACTTTTTGGAGTTATTTTTATTTGCATTAAGTGGTTACAATTCTGTTTCCGTTAAATGTATTCCCTTCTACATGGATCTTTTTACAGTCAAAATATGTTCAAAAGTTGATGTTCAGCAACATCATGGTAGACACATTTAAAATATTATTTGAATAATTTCAGGAATGAATGAATGTTTTTAATGATGTTTTACAATTTTGTCTCAGTTAAATGTATTCCCTCCTGTAAAAGGTCTACATGCATCTTTTACAGTCAAAATATGTTCAAAAGATGATATTCAACAACATCATGGTAGATGCATTTAGAATATTATTTGAATAATTTCAGGAATGAATGAATGTTTTTAATGATGTTCACGAGGTCGAACAGCTTACAGGACCCATCAATAACCAGTAAATCGAATAAGTACAAAAGGATCATGAAGAAGAGACATCTCTGTCTACCTAATTTCATTTTTTTTGTACAAGATAAAGATGTATATTTTGTTTTTATTTGTTGTTTTATATTTTTTTTTGAGTTATATTTTAATATTTAATTTGTTCTTTTTTGTTGTATAATTTGATTCAAACTTGACATCTATTGATCTATACCAATTTCAAATGATACAGACCAATCTTATATCCATCATCATTCTTTAAAATACAATCGAAGTGCAAATCTATCGTGAAGACAAAATGGTCATTATAGCCTTATCCTCTAATTGTTCTAAAGTTGGGCCTTTTAAATGTCTTAACTATTACTTTATCGGCTTGCACACTAAATACTTCAACTTAAGCACCAAGGATCTTATATTTAAAGACAAGCCTTGGTTATTGTAAATCATCAATAGATCACAAAAACATTGGATAAAAGAGCATTATGATCTTGCATTCATTGCATTAACATTTACATATGTGGATACTATATAATTGACTCATTTCCCAAACATCTTGCATTTCTATGTGGCATGTATTTGATCTTGTTTATTAGCACTAAGGACTAATTAGTTACCAAGGAAGTTTCATACTTCCCCTCTACACACTAGTAGTCTCCTCAAGGTGCTTCTTAGCACCACTCATATTTAGAGACACGAGTGCTCATCTTATGAAAAGTAGAATAGAAAAGTACAAAATCATACTAAGAGGACCAAATTACAAGCACAAATTTAGTCTAATAGTAGAACAAACATTCTGAGCATGTGATGCCCAACTTAACACTGAACATGATCATGTGGAAAAATAGCTAATAATTTTTTTTTTTTAACAATCACAACAATGAAACATTTACCTTGCACACAACATGCATAAGTGTTGTCAATTACTTGACAACACTAGCAAAAGCAATGTTACATGTGTAATAAGAATATAGGTGGCACATCATCACAAGGAGACCATATTCTCCCACAAGGCAAGAGTGGCAATCAACCAAGGTAAGATACTATCCAAAGTGGATTCACAATATGGAAAACCACATAAACAAGTATATATCAACTCCATCTACTAGGCAACATACATTCACTCTATGGCGAACCACCTCTAATAGGGGAAGACTTAGTATAAAAAGATGACAACAACCAATTCTTTTCTTCGATCCATTAATTGCAATAAAAATATGGATTGGTGTTCAACTTGAAATAGTGTAATTCTATTCCATTTTATAAAATTAGAATAAGGAGACCAAACAATCATATATTTAATACAACTATTAATCCATTACCTCTACTAGCAACTCACATGATACCTAAATCATAAACCTCTCAGCAAGGGTACAAGAATAATATGCACATAGTTTTCTTTCAAGGAACATTGTATAAACTCAAGCACACCTATCAATTTTGGAATTAGACAATAGCTAGTGCATGTAGATTTTGAATTGTTACAAACACAAGTGGATAACAATAATAAAAGAAGGCATGTGTAACTTTTAATTAACCAACAATAGGAGTCAATAACTATTATTTCTCCCTAGTTCCATTAATTTTTGGAACCATTAACAAAAATAAGAGAGAATTAACTACCTATCACAATAAGGTTTATTCATTTTCTTTCTACCCATTGATGAAATTCACACAGGTGTGAAAGAAAAATTACATAATACAACCTATCTAAATGCTTTTAATAACAATAAGTAAATGTCATAATAAGAAGGTGCAGTAATGTGAATCATTGAGATACTAAAGCATCCACTTGCATGATACAAGAATATGTTAATAGGAAATTGCATTCAACATTTATTATATTAACCCAAACTACGAAGCAAGAATGAGCATATAAAACATTTCTTGACATAGTATGATGCAATGGAAAGTTCATTTTTATCGTCTAAAGGTCTCACATGAATAGAGTTAGTCATGTTATTGCAAGTGACACGATATCAACCATATTGACCATATTCTAATTACTAAAGTGATATCACAGAGAAGGAAGAGGTACCATGAAAATATATTCATTAGACTTGTCATTTACATATAGATCATTTAACATAGGACAATATATTAATAAATAATTTCATACATAACTATCATTATATCACTTAAGAGATTAAAGATATTATAAAGAAATATTTTTTCATCCACACATTAATGATCAAGATTCCTTACAACACTAATCTACCATATTTATAAAAAAGTAATTATTTGCTTTAAGTAACAAGTACTAAAAAATTAGGAGAGAGAGAGAGAGAGAGAGAGAGAGAGAGAGAGAGAGAGAGTGTTTAATCTAGCTTGATGTAAGGCATCTATTATTTCATATTATTTTTTTCTTAAATATTTCATGGCTTTTGCAAAAACATATAATTAATTTTGAATCTCAAACATTATAATAATCTATTAAATATTGTTAATTGGATTTATGAAAAAGATCAACATAATTATACAATGTCAATCTACAAAATGAGTTATGTGAGATAACAAATGCACATAATGAAATTGTTATTTTAAAATGATATGGAAAGCTAAAATAAAATTAAAGGTAATTAAACTCATAAATATTTTAAAAAGATTTGCTATTGTGAATGAGTGGTTTTATGTGGAATACTGGCATAAATCAAATTAAGATTAAATGAGGAAGCATGCAATCAACATCCTATATTTATGAAATTTTAATTCCAAATATAAATCTACTTATTAATAATTGGATTATAACATAGGGGTTCTTGAATTAATATTTATAAGTATATTATTCATAGGTTCAAGAATCGAACATAATTAAGAGGTGATAGGTCACCATATTGAAATAAAATGCATACTAAAATAGATATACATCAGTACTATAGCTAAAAGTATATATAAATTAATAATTCAAGAATCTTTTACCAAGATCCACATGATAAAGAATAAACTAAAAACATCATCATGCTCCAAAGTTGAAGATGTGGTAAGTTAGCTACCACCCAACTATAATATCATCATCTAGTGCATGTGGTAGCTCCATGCTACTCTAGGCATCCTCATGTCATAGAGAGGAGTCATGGGTCTATATTACAAATGCATTCACTAATAGTATCCGCAAGGGTTTTCACCAATACAAGAACCCATATAAGGTCCACACAAGACTCAAAAGAGAATTCTAAAATAGAATTTACATTAGACCTAACTTTCACACATATAAAATCACACATTTATAATTCCTTACCACTATTCATCACAGTGCCATAAATGATGGAAGAATTTTCTCAGCAACAAACCTATAAATTATATCAATAAGACATGGTAAAGTAGGGTTTGAAACTAATAGTAAGCCTAATAAATCGAGGGAGATTCAACAATTTATAGGCCAACTCCTAGATCAATAAACAAGAACCTTTTTTAGAAAGATAGTTGAGCCCTGAAATTAATTACAAAATCAATGTGAGTTAAGAAATCCACCACATAAGGCATTAACAATGATATCTCAAATCATAAATCATATGAAGAAATCAACACTTTAACTCAATGGCAATAGTTTATCAACATGTACAAATAACTAATTTCAACAAAATGAAAAAGTGAGTAGTGAGGTTATAATAGTTTTTCAAAACTCACTTAGCCAAGGTAGCAACACTAGGTGCTTTGAGTGTGTATGTGTTAGGTAGATCTTTAGTTGTGTACTCTTATGTGATACATGTGGTTGTATGTTGGACGTGGAGGTAAATAGTGTGGGAAATATTGGCCCATTATCGTTATTATTGTTGAGAATTAAGGTGTCTCAACTTTGACAATTCCTAAATTTATTTATTTATTATTTAATATTTTCTCGTAACTATTTAATATTATTTAGTATGCATATTATTAAATATTTATGCTCCCGAAAAGGGGCATGAGAATTTGAGTTGACACTTTTGTCACATGTCAATGCCTTGAAAAATGAGTTATTAGTTGTCAAAAGATTCCCACTTAGTGGTATTATGGAAGGTCTATTCTAAGGGATGCTATGATAGATTCTATGACAACTATAAGGGCTAAAATAGGGGAGGTTACTTTGGATGTGATTACTAGTTGTAAGATGCACAAGAAATCTATAAGGGACTCATTTTAGATTGTCTATTTTAGCAAACATGTGTGTCCAAATTAGATGGCCAACTATAATAAAATTATGACAAGTTGTAAGAAACTATTTTAGTATGTAGGGTTTGAATGGATTTTTACCATGATATTTTGGAACCTCATTTGGGCCCATGATAATGCTTTATGGTGGTATTTTGAGCCTCCATGAGCCTCTATATTGAGGGCTTGAGATGGAGACATTATTATGTTGAATATGTGGATACTGAAGCTCTGCTAGAATGTTATCAAAATTCCCTTGAATTGTGCATTGGTGAATACTCTTATGAAGGCTTTCTTTGTAAATATATTGTAACATTGAGAATTATTCATTAAAATATTGAGTTGCTTTAGAGTGCATGAAACTTTTCTCTCGAAAGGGTTTACCCACATAAGTCATTATGTTGTGGTATATTTGTTATTTCAATTTTGTGTGTGTGTGTGTGTGTGTGTTTCTACATTATTTTTTTAGCAATTTAAAATCAATTTTTAGAGATTTACATATTCTCCTCTCAAGGTTTAGTGCATATGAATCAACATACTTGACCTTAGCTTCCTTAAAATTATGTTATCTCAAGAGAATGGTGTTTCTTTTGTATGCCTTGGTTTCTTGAGAAGAATGCTTTATATGTGTAAGCGATTGAGTGGCCTTTGTGTGACCATGAATACTTTAGCATAACTACTTTGACAATACACTCATAAAATAATAACTACTATAAGATTAAATCCTCGCATGTTTACTTAGATAGTACTTCCTTGAATACCTCTAACATAGATAGATTATGTATTAGATTTTAAATATTGAGTAATAGCTTATCTACATTAATGTTGATTCTACATATTGAATAATTAATGAGGTCTCATATTGATTATATTACATGCATTACTTATGAAAACATTGTAGACACTCTTATTTTATATTAAAAAAATTGCATCTAGAAGATTTACATGATCAAGATATACCTTAGAATGCTTTGTATATTGATGATGGAGCATACAGGCTCACGTGAAATCATGCATCACAAAAAAAAACAAAAAACTTTGCATGTTTAATTTTTGTATTTTTAGTGTAGGTTCGTACTTCAAGAGAATCTTGTAGAGTTTTGTAATCACAACAATACTTGGCTCCCGTTTAAAAAATAAAATGAAAATAGGGTGTTTATGTGATTTTAGAATTATTGTATCGAATATTTTCAAGGTTTGAAGGATTGAAGGGTCTGTTGGTATGTTTGAAGAAACTTGTAAACATGAATTTATATTTATTTTATCAATTTTGATATCTAGATAAGTTTTCATAAGAGAAGTGACTTTTGACATTCCATTCTTTCCTTATTCTTTAAATTCCTTGCCAAAATGGAGGGAAAAACAAGTGAAATTTGGAAAAAAAATCAATAACTCTTCAATTACCAAAGAAGAAAGACTTGGTTTAGTATTTTATTCATTTTTCATATTCAAATATAGTATCAAGACGTTGTATATAGTGAAACAACATTGACAGCCCATTTTGGAAGAAAAACTATGTTTTTATTCCATTCTTTTTTAAGGAATTTCAAGGGTCAAGTTATGGGAAATGAAAGAGAAGATTTGGGTGCCTCTTTTTTCTGTATCTAAAATGTTTTAAACTCTATAAAATGTGGCCTTTAATTGTGTTAAGAATAAAAACTCAACAACATAAATGTTAGAGAAAGAACTTGCAAGTTATTCTAAAGAATTGCATAAGAAATAGTGTAAGAAATCAGCTTGCCAAGAGGAGAAGAATAAAAGAAGAGAAAGAGGAATTTTCAGGTGTGTTGTAGGTATTAAAGGTAGTCATGAGAGCTGTAACATGAAGGGTAAAATCACATTTCAAGAAGGTGTGAAGACACGAGGATTCGAAGACTTGTAGGCAAGATGTGTCTAGAAAACTTTGTAAAATTTCTTAATTATGTTTATCATTGAAATCCTTCATAGATGTTATTTTTCTTGAGGAATTTTATTGTATGAATGTATATATTAAGTTTAAAATAAATATATGTTTCAGTTTTTATTCCCACATAGTGGATTGCTTGGAATGTTAAGGCTACAAGATCGGGTAGTTTGATAGGACCCCCCAATCTTGTCTGCATCATATACACTAAAATTTTGCATTGTGTTGTTGAGAGCATATATTTGTCATCATTCAAATTATGCATGTTAGCATGTGAAAGAAAAAGTATTGCATTAAAAATTCTAATTTTGGGGGTTATGAATAGGTCCCCAAGTGTATTCTTTGTTATTATGCTACTAATTAGATGAATTCTAAGATTGTTCTAGTAATTTTACTATAGTATGGTGTATTCCTAATATGGAAATAAATATTGAAAAATTATATATGTAATTTATCATATTTATAATGCTAGCATTATTAAGTATATTCTATCATGAGGTGTGGTTATAGAGTTGATTTTTTTCCATGTTGATAATATGTCTTCTTGACGTGATCTTGGTCTAATATACAAATAGTAGTGTATTGGTTATCTTAGTTGGCTTCATTGTGGTATTCTTGAATATGGTTCTTGTAATTAATTATATTCATATCTATAAGGGTTCTTGAATTGATGTTTTGTCATGCATGACCATAAAATTTAAATTACATAAACTAATTTTGCACAATGGTTCTACTCATATCAGCCACCTTTCTTGAATTAGCCTTTGCACAGTGATATTTGCTTTCAAATGATTATTTTCCTCCAAGAGATCCTAGTGGTTGCACTTGAAATTCTTTATTTTTGTTAAGATAATATCCTTACCATCAACTTTCTTAGTCAATAAGGAATTTTTTGAGACAAGCTTTGATTTTAGAATGAAACCACTTTAGCATTGTATGGTGGTTGTTGGATTTGGTTGATCATTGTTGCTGCTAGGATATGTTGTTTCCATTGATGTCAACATACTCCTATGGTCTATTTCGGTGATTTTGGGAAGAGTTCCTGATCCAGTTTTGTAGTTTGGTTTTGCTAATCACTATTTTGCAGAATCCGATATATTTCGGTGTGATCAGATCTTGTGCTGGGACTTTGGATTATTGTTTGAGATGATCTTGTGTATCTTTATTTTAGATGGTTCATGATTTGGTGCCCCGCAAGTTATCTTTCCTCATGACACTTGTTGATTGGTTGTGTTCTTGAACTTTGAGATGTTGATCGATGAAGATTTGAAAAGAGGTGTTGGTGCAGCTGTTCTGGATGATTCTAACATTCTTGTTGGTATTTCCTAGTCGTGTCATATTTGTTTTGGCAATCCGCATTGATCCTTGTGTGATTTTTTGGTGATTACTATGATTCGGTGATGATTTTTGTGTTATGTGGTATTTCTGGTGGTGTAGCGTGTTGCGATTGATCTTGGTGATATTTTCGGTGGATGTATCATTTGAGAATTTGAATAAGGTCCATGCTATGTAATGTAAATAATAATATTGGTCTAGTGGTCGATCTTTGTATCATGAAATGTAATTTTTATAATTGTGAGTTGAGGGTTTATCCGACCTTGTTATCAAGGTTCATGATTTGTATATATAGGTGAGATGCTTATGTAATTTAGGTGTTGGTATCATGTCTACATTATTAGAGAGAGGTGATTGTGCGAAAAAGAGAGCTATCATTTGGTGAAGTATTGAGGTGAGGTTGGTGTTGCAGAGCGGACAATTGTGCTTAACCGAAATTGTCATTAGGTATTTGTAGATGCTATCATTACAGTTCATTCCTTTTGAATTGTAGTTCAAATCATATTGTATGTCAGTGAGACTTCCTTGAGGGTTGTAGCATTCTAGGAATATATATTTTGAGCAATGAGCTCTAGGAAGTGTGCATAAATGGATGTGCATTCCCTATTGTAATATTTTCACATACTACTGCAGAGTATCATCTTACAGTGGGTAGGTTCCCACCGTGGTTTTTCCCTTAACCGGGTTTTCCACGTCAAAAATCTTGGTGTTGTGTGGTGTGTTGTTAATTTGCTTATATGTTATTGATGCAGTCTATTAGTTTATGTTTTGAAGTTTAATTTGCTGTGATCCGGTGAAGGCTAATTCACCCCACCCTCTCAGTCTTCCTTCTTGATTGCTGCTAACAATGGAAAATATAATTTTTGCATTTCAACAAACTTCTCAATGAACATGGTCACCATAGAATTCAAAAATTCAATGAAGAAGATGGGAAAGATAGTTCCTTAGTGTTTAGGGAGGGGGGGTGAATCAATGTTATACTGAAATACTAGATTTTAGCCTTAACAAAACATTCATACACCAACCGGTATAAACATAATTGAAAGAAGTAAAGCAACCAATAAGCCAAAAACATAAATGAGAACCATAACACATAGATTTATATGTGGAAAACCTCAATGAGGAAAAACCACAGTGGGATTTGTGACCCACAATATCAATCAACTGGCCATATGAAGAGATATTACAATATATGATGGGCCTACACTTGCAGGAAGGCTTACAGCCTAGAGCACACTGCTCAATCACAATAGGAGCCTCATTGACTATATAAAATTCTAGATAACAATCCGGAGAAGTGTGAACTACTAAGATAGTATCTTCTATGCCATAATACAGTTCTGGTTGAAACCTTAAACTCCTTTACCAAAATAACCCTTACAATAAATTCCTCACATACATAATCTCTTTGATATATTTCACATCATATTACATTTATATATCCATCACCATGTCTCTATCCTTATCAAAATAATCTAATCAATCTACCCTATATACCCTATACAAATTTATGCCTTATGTCGGCTTACAAAGATATACACAATATCATATTACATGTTGGCCAAATAACATAAATGAATAAACATTAAAACAAGTTGTCGATGTTGGATCCAAGATAAGTCGGCCTCCAATACCGATAACCTTTACTATACCATGTCGGCCTACATTGTTGGTGACCAAAGAAATCTTTATGTCCTGCCGGTGTTGGTGCCGGTGTAGAATCTATGAAGTGCCTATCGATACACCATATGAAGCCAAAACCCAAAATCATGTTGCCATCAATGACAACATAGTGAAACCAACTAATAGAGTGTCAATTGCCAACAATCTCCCCCTTTGGCATTGATGGCAACACTCATGTGAAAAATGGTCATGGTTTCATATGCCGGTTTCATCCTGCCCTGCTCCCCCTTAGCTGAATATGCAAAATACTCCATATCTCCAAAATTCCAAAAAATCTGTAACTCCCCCTAATGTATGCAACCCTTTTATCCTTTTTCACATCTATACTACTCCCCCTTTGACATCAATGCACAAAAAAATAGAATGTCAAAGAATAAGTACTGTACACTAATTACCTCCAAAAGTGTCTTACTGAAGCTTGACTAGTTTCAATATTTTTGGATAAGATTTCTCCAATAATTCCACATAAGTATCCTAGCCAGTTTTGAATGTGCCAGAGATAGATACAAGTCCACTCAATAAATATGAAAAAGATTCTTTCTCATTTACCTCTATTGGTGTGGGCTTTCCCAGCATATCCATGCATTCTTTCTTATGTACACAAAGTGAATCCAATATTGGACTCACTAAACCTCTCAGACTTCTATCTCTTCAAATGATTTAATCTCTTTCCTTTTCAAGAGCATAAATTTGGTCCTCCAAAGTCAAAATTTGACCATCAATTGATGTTGTCAATGAAATTAATCCATCAAAAGAGTTAGCAATACCAGTAATTTTTCAGTTGTATCTCTTTTATCTTTTTATCTACATTTGTTGTAAGTATATCAGTATTGCAACATACCCTATATATGTTTGTACATTGTTTCACAAAATTTTCAATTAGAATTAATTTCTCCTTAATCTTTTTCTTCTCTCTCTCAATGATATGATCAAAAGCAACTCTCTTAGCCTGAGTGAATCTTTCAAGTGCTTGCCAGTTTGAGATCTGTTGTAAGGATTGAAAGTCTTTTGATATGTGCTCAATGATTACCTTAAGCTTGCTGGAAGGGCTTGCTTCATTTTTAATCTTACACTCCGGGACCAATCTGTGTAGAACAGTGATTGATTGATCTATAATCCCCTTATATGTGGTTCCCTCCATCAATTTCTGAGCAGCCATCATCATTAGTTTAGTGGGACTCATCTCTGTGATGGTTTTATTTTCTACTAGAGAAGTGTCAATTATCAATAATGATGTGCCAACAACTAGTTCCTTTTCAGATTCCCCTGTTTTCTTTGATGATTTATCTTTTATTACCTCCTCACTTGCATCGGTGGCTTTGCCACTTGGTGCAATCTATGTAACTACCGGTTCCTCTCTAGGAATAGTATCCTCAACTTGTACATTATGATGAATACTAAGAGGGGGGAGGGGTGGGTGAATTAGTATACCAAAAATATTTGCACTTAAACACTTTGAAAGACTAACAGTAAACTGGTAGAACAATTTAGCAGACAAACTGGTTAACAAAAATGCAAACCAAATAGCTAATAATGCATTCACCCACAAAAGCACAAACACCATAACACAAGAGATTTTGACATGGAAACCCAAATGGGAAAAACCACGGTGAGATGGGACTCACAAGTAACTATCTGCAGAATAGAAACTAGATCGGTTAAGGTCAGACCGATTAAGGTCTTACAACGTTCTTTACCAGAACAGATCCTGTCAGGAATCTCAATCTCTATTAGGAGATAAGTCTGATTAAAGACTACCTTGCTGGAGGATTTTAGATCCACAGATGTGAACCACCTTGTTAGAGGATTTAGAAGAGGCTTTTGGGCCTACCCAGTTAAGGGCTATAGACTTGTCGAAGATGTGAGTAATCAACAAGTGAGTGATCTAGCAAATAGCACAGATTGCTTGGTTAGATCCTTGATAGCTCAATCTTAATGCATTACAGCATTACTTTAGTCTTCTACACATTCATACTCTCTCTAACTCTTCAGTTACCTTGAACCCTAGAAACAACATCAACCTCAACAACAACAACAACCTTAGAACCCTAGACATGATGTCCTTATAAAGGAATCTGATTTCATGTAGGTCCAATAGGATTACAATACAATTTCCTAGGTTAAATGCATCTAGACATATCTGGTAACATGACACAAAAAGCACCATCAAACGATCAGTGGATGGTAACTCATCACAAAATGCCGATTGGTAACTCATCACAGAGTATTACTGGTTCATACAAAATACCGGTTGCCGGTTTGTCAAAATGAAGACTAGTAAAAATGTGTTATGCCGCTTTAATCCCTCGTACCGCTTGGTATCCACGAACCGCTTGAGGTCAACATGCCGCTTCAGACCGGTAAACACATTCTGCAAAACATCAATAGTCTAAAGACTATAATACAACATACCGGTTGGAACAAATACCGGTTGTGCTCTAACTCACACATATGAAGAGGATCTTAATGCAAGTGTGTGTCCATCAATGACAATCACAATATGAACATCAAAAATGCGAACACATTAGTATCTGGAGGATAATTGTCCTCAATGTTAGCATCATGTACAATGTTCTTAGTATTAACCAGTGTTTCAGTATTTGTCTGTACATTTGTGTTTATCGATGGCTCAATTTCCACTATCTTGATATTTTTCAAAATTGAGGGTGGAGTACCCATGATCCCCTTTCCTTTCCCTTCAATTGGGGTATCTACAATGCTGGTTTTGGTTTGCGATGAAGTAAAGAATCCTCTGTGTTCTCCCAAAAATTTGATCCAAGCTTTCTAAGTTTCCTTTATTACTTCATTCATTCTTCCTAGCATCAGATTAGTTATCCTATGTTTGCTATTGAAAACCTTTCTATCTGCAACTTCAATTGTCTTATCCATTTCTTCTGGAGTTATACTAACACAGATAGCTAAAATTTCTTGCATTTTAATGTGTTTATCCTCTTGCATAGTAGATAATCTTCTAGCATCTAACATGTTATATAACTCAACTGGCATTTGATTTTCTATCTCTATTAATTCTTTCTTATAAATATCCAAGTATAACGAGACTCCTTCCTCTACCTCTCTTTGCTCATCGGCCTCAAATTTGTCATAATAAAAATTAGCATTCTTCAACATGCCATCTTTAGTTATTTCATCAACAATCTTTGCACAAGTTTTAGGTGTAACCTTACCAGAATCAGTGTCATCCTTCTTATTCCTCTTGACAGTACTAGATGTAGTTGTAGGTGTAGCCTTAGGTGCTTGCTTCTGAGTCAGTAACTTGATTGTGACCTTTCTAATGGGTTGCTTCTTTGCTTCTACCTTAGGTTCTTCCAGTTTCTTCCTAATAACCCTCTTGAAGGCTAATGTTGTGTTATCCTCTGATTCAGAATCTGTAGTTACAGGTTCAATGTGAACTACCAGATCCTTCCTCTTTCTCCCTTTCTCTAGGACAACATCAATAAGTGTCTTTATGTCCTTTGAGATCTCCTATACAAATTTGCTTTCCTTCTTTTTTTTCCCTTCTCTTCTGGTTGAACTTTGTTTCAACCTATAGAGTCTTTTGCTATGCAATTCAATAGGGCTTCTCAGCCTCATCAATTTCTACATCAATTAAAAATTTTGCATAGGCATCAAGGATTAATGCATCTACCTCATAGCCCATTTCCTCTATCCAAATCTTTTGAGTCTTGACTGCCTCCATGAGAGTCACATCCTTCTTAACCATAAAACATATGTCGGTAGAGTATTTCTCTACTATATGCTTAGGTATTCTTATTTTAGACCTCATAGATTTTTGAAAAGCCTTGAAATAACCCCATATCTTATCATCTCTTTGACTTCCTAATGCAACAATTTATTGTTTCAACTGTCTTCCTACTAGAATATCAAAAGCCCATTGCTTCCTACCAGAACTGGGTGTATCATTCAGAAAGTATAACATTAAGCAAAATAACAAATTTCCATACCGGAAGGTGCCCTTCTTCTCACCTTTAATCTTTCGTAAGTTGATCAATAATTCTTCAAGAATCCAACCACAAAGATCTAACTTTACATTTTCTCTCATCATCATATATGCAGCCAAAATACATGAGCTGGAAACATAATTTAGTCGGTTTGACTGAGTTACCTTGTATCCTATAACCATGCTTCCTAACTTGATGTCAATGTCAATGATAGTGCTCACTTTCATCGATCTCTTGTCAGATGTGGTGCTGGTGATCTGCCTCACAAAGTCATTTGACACTTTCTTATCCAGATGTTGCCCTATCAATGGCAAACCAGTAATTGCCCAGATGGCTTCCTTAGTGATTTTATAAGGTCTGTCCAACCATATGAATTCCCCATGTACTCTTCTTAGTACATATCTGATTATTTCAGCCTCAAACTCTTGAATATCCAAAATATCTGTAAACCCTAGATATTCAATGTGTAGATATGTCGGTTTAATCTTTCCATATTCTCCCCTTAGTTCATTCATATACATCCCCTTGATCTCTGAAGTTCCTAAGTCCTCTATATGACAGTGAATGTATGCCCTAACATCTTCTACATACACCACTCCCTTCGAAATGCGAGAAAACGCTCCAACCAAATCTTCCTTGGTAGCCACATGTGGATACCATTTGAAAATTGGCCTGGGGTGGTCCTTAACCTCCACTACAGCTGGATTTGCAATAAAAATAGGAATAGAAGATGGTCCTGCTTCCATGTTTCAAGAAAAATACCTTTTTCTCGCTCTCGGTAGAAACCTCCAACAAATTCTTCTAGATGCCGATGTGATCGGTCAAGAGGAAATCTGATTGCCTCTGATTGCACTTAGTCACTCTGAATAACTCTGAATCGCTCTGAAATTGCTCTGAATGCATGGTGATTAACAATGAAGTGTATTCAACCTTTTACCCTTCGACAAAAACCCTAATCTTCCATTGACATAAATGACTGTCAGTGAAAGATATCAGATCTTGCTCATAATATATCCATGTTGGATAATCCTCTCCAATATCTGGAACCTCTTCTAGAACCTCTTCTTAGGGCATATGCAACATCTTCATGAATTTTTCCTACCCCTAAAGCATCTGCCTTAGTTACCAGATGAGCTCACTGTCGGTGTTGGAGTAGCCTCTTCTGCCAGATAGGTAACCAGGATATTCCCATCTAATGATTGCTCTTCAGTCTTCCTAACCCATCTTTGGGTATGATCTTGTCGGATTTCATTAACCTTCTCTTTTTCTTTTTCATTTGATCCTCCATTACTAACTGGTGGATTTTTGCTTCTACAGAACTTAGCAATATGTCCAATTTCATTACATATGAATTGCTTTGCTAAGACTAGTGAAATTGCTTGACCTGCACTAATTAGCCATATTTCCAATTTTTCTACAAGCATAGCATTTTACATTCATTCTACAATCTTTTGTCTTATGACCAATTTTATTGCATTTAGAACATTTACTGGGAGCAGAATCAGGGTTCTGATTTGCTCTGTTTCTACATTGCCTAGCCATGTGACCAAATCTATTGCAAACAAAATATCTACCATTGAATTTATAAGCATTGAATTGTCTTACCGGTGCCTTATGGTTTTGATCTTCATTAGCAGTACCAAAACTCTGTCCTTGCTCAAGTCCACTGGAATCTCCAATCTGCCTCTGTCTCTTCAATAATTCATCAAGTTGTGCTGAGCTGATCTTGAATTTTTCTTTGTACTCACTTGCAGTAGTTAAATCTTCTCTTAGTATTATCATTTGTCTCTCAAGCTCTTTCTCATTGCTATGGGATTGTACCAAATCAGTTCTCAACATATCATTTTCTTGAGCCAACCTACCACATTCTTCAAACTTGTTCTTCAGGGATACAACAAGATTTTCTTCCTTTTTCTTTCTATCCTCAATCTCCTTAGACATCCTCATAGTTATAACTTGCATTTCATTCTTCATAGCCATGTTCTACTGATTCAATTTCTGACAATGTTCCTTAAGTGCATTTTTTCTCTTCATCATCTTGATTTTGCAAAATGTCCTTCTTCCTAGCTTGAACAAATGATAGCCTCTCTTGTAGGACGAGAATGAATTCCTTAGTAGAATTCAACTCACCTTGTAGCTTTAAGTTCTTCAATCTTTCAGCAACATAATCTTCAAGTGCCATCTCAAGCTGCTTCTCCAAAGCCATATTCAATGATTCCGGTTTCAGTATCTTCCTCAAGTTGTTAAACTTCCTCTGAGGCACAAGGCTTTGATACCAATTGTTGGAAACCAATAACATTGAGAGGGGGGGGGGGGGGGGGGTTAATTAGTGTTATACAAGAATAGTATATTTTAGCCTTAACAAAACATTCATACACCAATCGGTATACCGGTATAAATAGAATTGAAAGAAGTAAAGCAACCAATAAGCCAAACACATAAATGAGAACCATAACACATAGATTTATACATGGAAAACCTCAATGAGGAAAAAACATGGTGAGATTTGTGATCCACAATATCAATCAACTAGCCATATGAAGAGATATTACATTATATGATGGGCCTGCACTTGCAGGAAGGCTTACAGCCTAGAGCACACTGCTCAATCATAATAGGAGCCTCACTGACTACATAAAATTCTAGACAACAATCCGGAGAAGTGTGAACTACTAAGATAGCATCTTCTATGCCAGAATAAAGTTCCAGTTTAAGCTCTATCTGTTCTAGTTGAAACCCTAAAATCCTTTACCAGAATAACCCTTACAATAAATTCCTCACATACATAATCTCTCCGATATATTTCGTATCATATTACATTTATATATCCATCACCATGTCTCTATCCTTATCAAAATGATCTAATCAATCTGCCCTATATACCCTATACAAATTTATGCCTTATGTTGGCTTACAAAGATATACACAATATCAGATTACATGTCAGCCAAATAACATAAATGAATAAACATTAAAACAAGTTGTCGATGCTGAATCCAAGATAAGTTGGCCTCCAATATCGATAACCTTTACTATACCATGTCGGCTTCCATTTCCGATGACCAAATAAATCTTTCTATCCTACCAGTGTCGGTGCCAGTGTAGAATCTCTAAAGTGCCTGCTGGTACACCATATGAAGTTGAAACCCAAAATCATGTTACCATCAATGACAACATAGTGAAACCAACCAATAGAGTGTCAATTGCTAATAGTTGTCATTGATGGCAACACACTTCATGGGAGATCTGACAATCAAGGTAACCAACATTCACTTCACCGATAGTTAGGGAACCGACAAACTTGGAACCAGTATTCTAAGGCCGACATAGGAGATTGATTCGGCAAGCATGGAAGTGACAACAGTCATATTGTTTTATGTTTATATTTTATCTAGGCCAACATGTTTCTTATCATTTGTGATATGTTTGTAAGCCGACATAAGGTATTTGTGTTTATTCATGTAAATGGGTATATAAGTCAGTCCGGGTTAGGTCATTAAATAATGATGTGGATATATGGGAGATAAGTGATGCGAAAGGTTTTATGATGTTATCCTGATTGATAGAATTTGAATGTAAAGATATGCAATCGGTCTTGATTATTGGTCTACAAAATTGGGAAGTGATCTAAGATATCGGTAAGGGAGGTTACAGTTTAACCAGTACAGATAGTGCTTTAACCACAACTCATCCAGCATAGCAGATGCACATTCTAAGTTAAGTTTTTATTTGTAATACAGTATTTGGATCTGTATTCAGTGAGGCTCCTTTTGTGATGAGCAGTGTGCTCTAGGTAGTGTGCCTTCCCGCATGTGTAGGCCCCTCTTGTAATATTTATTCATTTGGCTAGTGGATAGATATTGTGGGTCATCAATCCCACCATGGTTTTTTCTCTTTGAGGTTTTCCTTGTATAAATATCTATGTTATGGTGTTGACTCATGTGGTTGCATTGATATTACTTGTTGTTACTTTCTTTTATGCATACTGTTTAATAAATGGATTTATTAATAAGGTTAAAATCACTCTATCCGATAGAACACCGATTCACCCCTCCCCTCTTGGTGTTCTTGGATTCCAACAATTGGTATGAGAGCCTTGTGCCTCAGATTAAGTCTAATAGCTTGAGGAAGATCTTGAATCCGGAATCCATGGAGATGAGTCTATAGAAGGAACTTAAAGTAGTACTTGAGGACTATGATGTTGAAAGGTTGAAGAACTTGAAGCTGCAAGATGAGTTGAATTCTACAAAGGAATTCATTATTACCTTGCAGGAGAGGTTATCATCTTCTCAAGCTAAAAGGAATGAAATTTTATAAAATCCAAATGATGAAGAGAAGAATGCCCTTAAGGAATTTTGTCAAAAGCTGAGTCGGGAGAATGGTGTCATGAAGAATGAAATTCAAGCCATGACCGTGAGGATGTCCCAAGGAGATTGAATACCATCAGAAGAATGAAGAAAATCTTGTTATATATTTGAAAGATAGATCTGAGGAATGCATTAGGTTGGTGCATGAGAATGATGTGTTGAGAACTGAGTTGGTGCAATCACAAAACAATGAGCAAGAGTTGGAAAGAATGATGTCAATCCTAAGAAGTGATATGGATGCTGCAAATGAATACAAAGAAAAGTTCAAGGTCAGCTCTCCAAGGCTTGATGAATTTTAAAGGATCAAAGAGACATTGGAGACACTAGAGGTCTTGGATTTGAGCATGGAGAAATCTCTAGTACTGCAAATCAAGGGCATCCACTAGACAATCGGAATCAGAAATCATCGGTAAGGCAACCCAATGCACATAAATTTAATGGTAGATTCTTTGTTTGTAATAAGTTTGGTCATAGAGCAAGTCAATGCAGAAATAGAGCATATCAGAATAATGTTGTTCCTGGTTAGTGTTCAAAGTGTAATAAGTATGGTCATAGGACAAAAGATTATAGAATGAATGTGAGATGTCATGCATGTGGAAAGTTTGAACATATGGCTAATCAATGTAGGTCGAGGAATGGTCAAGGACTCAATAAGGCAATTCAAAAGAACAATGTTACTTGCTATGCATGCAATAAAATAGGACATATTGCCAAATATTGCAGAAGCAAGAATGCACCAGAAGGGAATGGCACATCAAATGAGAAAGGAAAGAAAAAGGTTGATGAGATCCGCCAAGCTCATGCTAAACAATGGATTAGGATGTTTGAAGGTCAATCGATAGAGGTAAATTATTTGGTTACCCAACAAGCAGAGCAGAATGTTCCTGCACCGACAGGAAACTTGTCCAGTAACCAAGGCTTTGGGCTTAGGGGGAGGTAAATTAATGTCAGATCCTACATTGCCCCCGTTAGTGGTCTAAAAGCTTGTTTAAGATCTTGGTGAAGACAGTCTAGAGATTCATCGGCTCTGAGATAATGGATTTTGTTTCCGGTATCATATGTCGGTATTCAATAATGTCAATGGGAATTAGGGTTTCACAGAATAAAAAGGATAAGTTGCTTCATTTCTAATCACACATCACTCAAAGCGAAGTAGAGCGAGTTTAAGGTGATCAAGGTGATTAAGAGCATTTTCCAGCTATTTGCAGTATTCTCTGTGTGGATTTATCAAAGGTTTTCATTGGCTTTGGTTGTGAGGTATTTTCCTTGTTTTTAAGCTACTTTTTTGAAATCAGAATGGCTTTTGGATCTGCTCCTGCTCTGGCAGATGTGGATGTCCCTGTTGTGGTGGATATTAAGGATCATCCACATCCAGAATTCAAACAATGCCCTCAAATTGTAAAGGTCGAGGACTCTATCAGCGCATTTTCTAGGGTTCCCAACAGAATTGTTTATGTTGAAGATGTGAGAGCATATATATACATTGCACTCTGGAGGATTTGGGTTCATAAGAAATTAAATCAATGTATCTATCTACTTTGCTGAAGAAGGATGGATTGCCTAAATCAAAATTTCAAATTCTGAAGGATCAAGGTTTCACCGACATTCTGGAGATGCCTAAGTTTGAGGATAAGATGATTTGATATGTGCTGAGTCTGTTGGCATTCTATACTCTTATGAGAATAGTTGAAGTTGTCATTTATGGCAACCAACTGGTAGATACCGGCACCGGCAATAGATTTCTACATACACCGGCAGGCACTTCACTGACATCGACAACTGGTACTAAACCTGGCATATGAGATGCTGTTTTGAGCAATACATGTATTGGATTTGATAATGTATTTTGTAGTCAGTGTGACTCCTATTTTGTGATTGAGCAGTGAGCTCTAGGCTATTGGCCTCCCTGCATGTACATGCACCTCATTGTAAGTAGTATTTATTCATTGGCTAGTGAGTAAATATTGTGGGTCACAAATCCCATCGAGGTTTTTCCCACACCGGGTTTCCTCATTAAATATATTGTGTTATGGTGTGTTTTCTATGCTATCTCTATTGTTCTTATTTGCTGCATTAATTCTTATATACCGGTACACTATTTTGGGATGCATAGTTATTAATAAGTTTAAATATTCTGCTAACCGGTTAGACACTGATTCACCCACACCCCTCCCCCTCCCCTCTCTCAGTGTCTTTGGGATTGTCATTAAATCTAACAATTGGTATTAGAGACTAGGCCTCTTTTTTTAAAAGTCTAACAGCTTGAGGAAGATTCTGACACCGATACAGATGGAGAACTTAAGAAAAGAGTTGGAAGGAGCTCTTGAAGATGTTGAGATTTTGATGCAGAGAAATTGAAGAATATCAAACTTGAAGATGATCTAAGGATTGCACAAGAATTCATTAAAGGACTCTAGGAGAACTTTGCTATATCACAAAATAAAATAAAAGAACTTCATGAGAAGATGCAGAATGATGATGATGAAAAAGAAACTCTTAAAGACATTGCAAACAAGTTGAGACAAGAAAACTATAATATGAAGAATGAAATGCAAGATATGACTAGGAGGTTATGTAAAGATATTGAAGACATGAAGAAGAATGAAGAAGACTTGACTAGGAGACTTAATGATGTTGGAAATGAAAATCTAAGACCTAGTCATGAAAATGATATGTTGAAGACAAACTTGATTCACATGCAACATGATAAAATTGAGCTTATGAGACAAGTTGGAATTCTGGAAAATGAGTTGGCTACTACAAATAAACACAAAGACAAATTCAAGAAAAGTTCAGAGGAGCTTGATGACATGCTAAAAAGTCAGAAACATAATGGAGATGCTAATGGAATTGGATTTGAAGTTAGAGAAAATTTTGGTACTGCAAACAATCAAGATTAGAACAAACCGGTAAGACAACCCAATGCTTATAAATTTAATGGAAAATGTTTCAATTGCAATAAGTTTGGTCATAAAGAAAATCAGTGTAGATTTATAAATAATCAGAATATGAACTCACCCACCGGTCAATGTTCCAAATGCAACAAAATTGGTCATAATTCAGAAAACTGCAAAATGAATGTGAAATGCTATGTTTGTGGAAGATTTGGCCAATTATCTAATCAATACAGATCACAAACCAGTCAAGGATATGGAAAGGATATTAAGAGGAACAATGTGACTTGTTATGCATGTAACAAGATTGGACATATTGCAAAATTCTGTAGAAGCAAGAATGCACTGGCAAACAATATGAGATCTAGCTTGAAGGGAAAAGAGAAGGTAGAATAAGTAAAGCAAGAATTTTCTAAATAGTGGATTAAGAAAAGAGATCAGAGAACTGATGAAACTATATGTTCATTGGTAGAACAAAGTACCTCTCCACCGGCATGAGACTCTTCATCTAATTGAGGAATAACCCCTTGGGGGTATGGTAGCAAATTGAAAAACATGCACTCTACCCTCGGTTGATGGTGAGAAGATACATTTCTTCTTTACCGGCAGGTGTGTTAAGTTTTCACTTAACCGACGAGCATTTAATGATGTTTTAGAGAATATTTTGGCTATAAAGCACCGGGAAACCCTCATTTCAAATTCACCAAGCATTCAAACTTTCTGTGAGCATGAAATCGAGCAAAGGCATTCAAGGCGAATTTGAGAAGTGTTTTTCAAGAATTCAGCAAACATCCGGATAAGAGGTATTTTTTATAATGGTTGCTTCATCTTTTGTTCCTGAATTTATTTCGAACCCTACCATTGTGGAGAATGTGAAATGCCCTAGGCTTGTATTCAAAATAATTCCCAAGATTGCGAAGCAAGATGACTCTATAGGAGCTTTTTCAAAAATACCTAAGGGTGTAGCATTTGCAGAAGATCCTAGGATTTACATACATTGCAATATAGAAGACCTAGGATCTGAGGAGTTAATGAAAATGTTTAACAAGGTCATTTGTGATGAACATGGAATTGTTAAACCCAAACATAAGATTGTGGAAACTTTAGGTTTTGTGGAGATACTGAATATCCCTCAATTTCTAGAGGAAGTGGTAAGGATTGTATTGAGTAGAGCACATGGATAATTCTTATGGTTGGATTATGTTTGTAAGATAACCCGACAAGGAATTAGGGCAGTTACTAGTTTACCCTCAACCGGTAGTAGACTTGATAAGACAAAGAAGATTCCTAACAAAATGGTGACAAGCTTAACCGGAGAAACATATGACAATAGATCACTTAGAGTGAATGACATTAAGGACATTAATGTGAGATATGTAAGTATGGTCCTTGGATACAAAGCCACACATGCTAACAAACTCAATTCTGTTTCCAGTCTTTGTATTTATAGTGCACATGAAATGATAAACAACAATGCTAAGATAGATGTGTGTGAATGGTTAAAAGATGAGCTTATTGATAACCTAAAAAAGATTAAGGGAGACAAAAAGGGTACTTTCCGCTTTGGAAACCTTTTGGTATGTTTGATGTTATATTTCACCAAAGAGATCCCCGATATAGGACACAAACACTTTGGTTATGATACACTGGTAGGAAAACAACTACAAGAAGCTTTTACCAACATGGGAACTGATAGAGATAACAACATAACATATTACTTTAAAACTTTCCAATCTAAGATGAGACCTAGGGAAAGGATTCCTCAGAGCATAGTTGAGAAATATGACAAGCAAATCTGTTTTTTCATTAAAAGAGATGGAACCTGGATGGAAGCAGTAAGCCCTAGAACTATTTGGGTTATTGAAATGGGTTATAAGGTTGATCTACATATTCTGGAAATGTATGCAAAAGCACTGCTTGAAGCACCTAGAGAACCATCTGAGGAAATATTTGGAAGTGCTGAAACCATAGCTAGTAAAGTATCAATGGAGAAAAATAAGAAGAAAAGAGACAAATTCATTAGGGATGCATCTAAGAAAGCACAAGGAATTAAAGAAAATGTCATGAACCTTAGTGGCATATCGGCTAGTGATCTTGAAGGACTTCAACCGAAGGCACATATTTAACTAGTTGACACATCTTCTGACAGTGACAGTGGGAAGGTTGCTGAGTTCAAAAGAGTGGAAAGGAAAAGGAAAGCCTCATCGGTACCTTCTCCTACTCCGAAGAAAACAAGAATATTAAGGAAGAAACAATAGGCGGTTAGGGAACCCAAGAAGAAGCTTACTCCAAAGAGAAAACAAACACTGGTTACCCCTTCATTGAATGATTTAATGAATGAGATAATAGAGGAAGACAATCTATCTAATGTGAATAAATGGTATACTTCTTCAAATGATACTGATAGGAAAACTATTGAAGAAAGCATTGTTCTTCATTTAGACATTTATAAGAAAGTTTTGATTGAAGTTGTTGATGAGATACCAAATGATCTCTACATGAGACAAGAAGCTAAAAGGCTATTAGTGATGGAATTAGACAAGAAATTGAAAGTTGAAGCACTCTTGGCTATTCACTCGGTTAACTCCAAGGAAGAAATAGGTGAACTTATTTCTGAGGCTAACCGATCAATATTTGCTAGTGGACACCGATAAGTGAGCCTGATGGCTGGAAGAGTGAAGGAAATTGCAAAAGAAACAATGGATAATTGGGATATATTCTTTGTAGACAAAGAAAAACAAGAGGAAAAGAGCAGACCCAAGAAGACATTTAAGGTTTATCAAAAGGACAAAGGTAAAGGAAAAATTGGTGGTGTTCCAAACATTAAGATTAATGACAATCTTCCACTACCACCTTTGGATACTGCACTGGTACACTCAGAAGATCCACCGACTACTGACACTAAAGGAATAAGACATGATGATACCAAACATGAGTTAGAGATACTTTTTACAATGAATGTAGATAATCAAGAGGTAAACATTTTTATGGATAAGGAAACCTCTGAAGTTAATTCAAACAATGTTGACAATAGCAACATAGCAGAGGAACCGGTACAAACTGTTGAAATTCAGACATCAACACAAACAGAGCAACTGACACTGACTGAAAAACCTACTGAAGATAAAGGTACTAGTACAGGGCCATTGAAGATTGAGAATCCGACAGTAGAACTTTCAAAGAAACAAACTGAGGTAGAGGTGCACACGGAGTCTGAGAAACTGACAATCACAGAAACATTGAAATAGTCAGAGAAACCTTTAAAGGTTGAGATGCGAACACAGATCGATCCACTAGAAGAAAATGCAAGAAAAATGGACACATCTGATGGAAGCAAAGAGGTAATAAAAATGATTGGTCAGACATTCAGCACATCTACAGGTGAATTCAGACCTACCAATGTTACAGAGGTACTTTTGGATTCAATTAAGAAGATAATGGATTGCAATGCATTGGCCTATAAGGCAATTGATAACATACTACCCATTCTTGAGTTGATTGCACCAAATTGTAAAATAGATCACATTACTAATTCTTTGGGTAAATTGGACACATTGTCCAAATTTATAGCTGATTATTTAATAACTATTGATAAGGTGAATGAGGACACAATTAAGGAGAGAGTTGAAAAAGAGAAAAACACATTCTTTAAAAACACTATAAAGAAATGTACCGATCATGTAGATACATTATTACCGGTACTTAACTCTACAATTTTGGAGTACAAGGAGCTATATAAGGAAACATGCAAACCTCACCTTTTGACAGAGGACATAGATAAGGAGATCAAAAAAATATAGAAAGAAAATTGATGACATAGTAGATAATATAATTGGTTCATCTGGACATATATCAGTTTTTTAGGAGGAAATGGCAAGTTTTGAGGAGAAGTTAGAGAAACTTGAGAAATAGAAGGCAAGGATAAGGTCAAATGCCAGGGAACTTAAAAATAAAATTGGTCCTAAGTTGGATAATCTTATCACTAAGAGAATTGAAATATCTAAGGCATTAGTTCAAGGAGAGCGATCACCAGAGGAACACATGCATTATCTCGCTGGCATGATCCAATAGACTGAGGCAACTTTGAATGATAGAAAAACGTTTATGCAGAGTCTGAATTTAGTTTTAGCAGATATTTTTCAGATTGTAACCAATCAGTTACAGACTTTGAGGTGAAATTTTTGCACTCGTTAGGTTTTTTTTGACAAGCTTTGTCATTGATCTCAAAGGGGGAGTGATGGAGAGAAAAATACATGTATAGAGGAGATCACTTGTTCAGGGGGAGCACATCTTTTTAGAATCTTTTTTGGACTTCAGTTTTTGGAAATAGTTTTTGGATTTTTCTCATGAGTGTTGCCATCAATTGCAAAGGGGGAGATTGTTGGCATTATACACTCTTATAAGAATAGTTGATGTTGTCATTGATGGCAACCAACTGGCAACCAACCGACAGATATTGGCACTGACAATAGATTTCTACATACACCGACAGACACTTCACCGACATCGGCAATAATGCATACCGACACTCAAGCCGACATGGAATAAAATTTTGTTTATTGTATTTTAATGTAATTATATTTTGGAAAGCCAACATGGTACATTGTAATAGACTCATATATGTATGAGATCTTATAGGTCATTTTGTAAGTAGATGGATAAGAAATATAAGGCAATTTTGTATAAGGTGATATAGTTGACAACGAAGGTTTTGGTTATTGTTTGAGCTTAAACTGGTACTGAACCTAGCATACGAGATGCTATTTTGAGTAGTACATTGTATTCGATTTGATAATCCATTTTGTACTTAGTGTGACTCCTATTTTGTGATTGAGCAGTGAGCTCTAGGTTGTTGGCCTCCCTGTATGTGCAGGCCCCTCATTGTAAGTAGTATTTATTCATTGGCCAGTGAGTAAATATTGTGGGTCACAAATCCCACTGAGGTTTTTCCCACACTGAGTTTCCTCATTAAATATCTTGTGTTATGGTGTGTTTTCTATGCTGTCTCTATTGTTCTTATTTGCTGCATTAATTCTTATATATCAGTACACTGTTCTGGGATGCATAGTTATTAATAAGTTTAAATATTCTGCCAACTGGTTAGACACTGATTCACCTCCCCCTCTTAGTGTCTTTGGGACTATCATTGAATCTAACAGAGTTGAGTCCATGGCGAGTTCATGTGGCTTGACCAACCCTATAAAATGACCAAGGAGGCAATTTGTGCTATCATCGGCTTACCCCAGGTCAGGCAGACACCAGGTAGGAGGAATATTCTGAACAATGAGGTGAACAAGCTAACCGGTGCCACCTCTAACAATCGATCGATGTGGATTAGCACTATCAGAGATAAAGTTGTTCAATTTGGAAGCATTGTAATTGGATACAAGGTAACTCAATCAAATTGGTTGAACTCTGTTTCCAGTTCCTGTATTTTCTGTCCACACAAGATGGTGAAAGAAAATGAGATATGATCTTTATCAGTGGATGTGTGATGAGTTGATGTCTAATTTGGGAAAGTTTAAGGGACATAAGAAAGGTACTTTCCGGTATGGAAATCTCATTGTTTGTTTGATGCTTTTCTTTTTGAATGAGACATCAGGATCCAGTAAGAGGCAATGGGCCTTTGATATACTGGTAGGTAAATAGATCATGGATGCATTTAGAAACTTGGGATAAGATAAAGACTCCATTTTTGGGGCTATTTCAAGGCATTTCAGAAGCTATGAAGAAGAGGGAAAGGATCACTAAGCATATTGTTGATAAATACTCTACTGACATATGCTTCATGGTGAAAAAGGATGAAAATTTGATGGAGGAAGTGCAACCTAGGACTATATTGGTTACTGAGATGGGATATGAGGTTGATGCATAGATCTTGGACCTTTATGCCAAGATGCTTATAGATGCCCTGGTTGACGAGAAGGAGAAAGCATTTGGCATAGCTAAGTAGAAGGAATCTGAGGTGAATATTGGTTTTAGCAAGAAGAAAAGGGAAGGACAAATCAAGAAGGGTCGACATGCTTTCTAAAAGAAAACAAATCATTATTTTGGCTTAGACATCTCCTCCGACAGTTGTTCAGGATTCTCCGATAGTAGGAACCGGTAAGGGTTTATCTAAGAGGAAGAAACCAGAAACATTTATTGCTCTTGTTGAATCTGGTTCTGAGACTAAGGAAGAAATCCCAAAGATTCCTAAGATCTTTATAAGGATTCAGAGGAAGAAGCCCGAGGAAGGGAAGCTGCAGAAATCCATAGTCACTCCTCCAGCAGCTTAGAAGAAAATTTTGAAGGAGAGGAATCCTACTGAGAAAGGGAAACTGACCAAGGAGTCTGCTCCCACCCTTGGTAAGAAGAAGAAATCAGATTTAGATATTTCTCTTGAATTTGCTAAAAGTGTAAAGGTTATTGATCCTATTTTTATTGCTGAATTGATTAATCAAATCACAAAGGATGCTATTTTAAGTAACATACACCACTATTATGGTGATATAGATGATAAGGAACAAAAGGAGATTGAGGAATCAGTTTTGTTATATTTAGACATATATAAGAAAGCTTTAATTGAAATTGAAACTCAAATACTAACAAATTTGTATAATAAGTTAGATGCTAGGAGGTTATCAACTATTAAGGAGGTTAAGCATATTAGGATTCAGGAATTGCTAACTATTTGTGGTGCTATAACTGATGAAGAGATGCATCAGTGTCTAGAGTTTTTTAATAAAACAATTTTCCAGAGTAGACACCGACATATAATTCTTATGATGAGAAGAGTAAATGAAATTGTGAAGGAAACTCATGAGGCTTGGATTAAATTCTTTGTGGATAAATCAGGTTTATTTATATCACCAGATATTCCGCCTAAGTCTGACATTCCAGACACCCCAGTTTATGCTAAAGGTAAAGGTATACTAGGTGGAGTTCCATCGGTTTTGGAATGAAAAACATCTGAGGACATTCCTTTGACAGTTACACTTGTACAGGATGTTGAGATCCATAAACCAATAGATAATCCTTCGGTAATTGATGTTGATATAGTTGAAGTTAATGAGGTTGAGGTAGTGGAAATAACTGCACCAAGTGATGAAGTCATTGGTGATGAGGAGGTAAAGGATAAAGCAGATCAGAAGGCTGAAGGTCAGGTTGATCAGACTAAGGTTTGGGTACTAACACCTTCACCAGTTGTTGGTCCCTCATTGTTGGCACTTGACTCATCCAGTCAAGAAAATTTTGGTTGTCTTGGAAATAAGAACATTGAGCAATTAAGTAGTTTTGAATTGATGTTTTTTCTAGCTCATAAATTAAGGAAGGAAAGGTCAAAAGATAAGCAGGTTATTGAGCAAGCTATTCCTATTTTGTAGTAGCTTGCATTGAAATGCAAGATTGATTAGGTAGCTAGTCCATCCGGTATGTTGAAAGGTTTGACTAAGCACATTGCCAAAGAGTATAAAACTCTTCAACAAGTATCAAATTGGCAATTGGTGGAGATGTATAATGTAGCTAGGAAGGTCACCTATGATAACATGATCACATCCGACAAGGCTAAGCTGACAGATGAGATGACAAGGATTGATGAGGCTCTTCATCAATGCAGTCAAATATACGGGTCTTGCACTAACACAACAAAACTAACAACAGACCTGGATAATAAAGTTAAGGAGGATAAGGACAAGTTGGAACAACTTGTGGTAAGTTTTGATGGTACTAAATCATTGACCAACATGGTTGATGGTCAAATTTTTCTTTTAGAGTTTGAAATTTCAGCCCTAGAGAAGGAAAAAGACAAGTTAATTTGACAAGATAGAGAGTTGAGAGGTTTGGTAAGTCCTAGGTTAAATAATTTGTTACTTCATAAGCAGGAATGTATCGAACATATGAGTTTTCCCACACCAACAACCCTAATAGAGGAAGAATTGCACGCTTATATTCTGAATAGGTATGTATCTATTTTGGGAACTTTAAAATCTGGCTAGTATACTTATTTGGCATTTTTGAAGGGTGCTTATCTGGATATTTTCAAGTATATCTAGATTTGGTAATCACATTTCCGTTCATACAAAATTTCATTTCTTATTCTTTTTGCCCCGGTATTTGGGATTGCTATCAAAGGGGGAGAGGTGGATGTGAAAAATGTCTAGGGACATAAGAAGTGATGTATAGCTCAGGGGGAGTAGTCTTCTGAGATCAGTTTTGGGAGATCAAGTTTTGGATGGGAACTAGTACAACACTTCAGCGATTCATTTTTAGCATGAGTGTTGCCATCAATGCCAAAGGGGGAGATTGTTGGTAATTGACACTCATCCGGGTTATAAGTGTTTTCATTGATGGCAACACACTTCATGGGAGATCTGAAAATCAATTTAACCGACATTTACTTCACTAACATTCAGGGAACTGACAAACTTGGAACCGGTATTCTATGACCGACATAGGAAATTGATCTGGCAATTGTGGAAGCGGCAACGATCATATTGTTTTATCTTTATATTTTGTCTGGGTCAACGTGTTTCTTATCTTTTGTGATATGTTTGTAAGCTGACATAAGGCATTTGTGTTTATTCATGTAAATGGGTATATAAGTCAGTCTGGGATAGGTCATTAAATAATGATGTGGATATATGGGAGATAAGTGATGCGGAAGGTTTTATGATTTTATCTTGATCAATAGAATGTGAATGTAAAGATCCGCAATCGGTCTTGATTATTGGTCTAGAGAATTGGGAAGCGATCTAAGATACCAGTAAGAGAGGTTATAGTTTAACCGGTACAGACAACAATTTAACCAGAACTTGTCCAGCATAGCAGATGCACATTCTAAGTTCAATTTTTGTTTGTAATCTAGTATTTGGATCTATAGTCAGTGAGGCTCCTTTTGTGACAAGCAATGTTCTCTAGGCAGCGTGTCTTTTTGCATGTGCAGGCCCCTCTTGGAATATTTATTCATTTGGCCAGTGGATAGATATTGTGGGTCATCAATCCCACCGTGGTTTTTCCTCTTTGAGGTTTTCCACATATAAATATTTTTTTTAATAGTGTTGACTCATCTGGTTGCATTGATATTACTTGAAGTTGCTTTCTTTTATGCATATCGTTTATTAAGTGGATTTGTTAATAAAGTTAAAATCACTCTGTTCGGCAGAACACTAATTCACCCCTCCCCTCTCAGTGTTCTTGGATTCCAACAATTGGTATGAGAGCCTTGTGCCTCAAATTAAGTCCAATAGCTTGAGGAAGATCCGAAATCCAGAATCCATGGAGATGAGTCTACAGAAGGAACTTAAAGTAGCACCTGAGAACTATGATGTTGAAAGGTTGAAGAACTTGAAGCTGCAAGATGAGTTTAATTTTGCAAAGGAATTCATTATTACCCTGTGGGAGAGGTTATCATCTTCTCAAGCTAAAAGGAATGAACTTTTACAAAATGTGGATGATGAAGAGAAGAATGCCCTTAAGGAATTTTGTCAGAAGTTGAGTCATGAGAATGGTGTCATGAAGAATGCCCTTAAGGAATTTTGTCAGAAGTTGAGTCATGAGAATGGTGTCATGAAGAATGAAATGCAAGCCATGAACATGAGGATGTCCAAGGAGATTGAAGACCAGAAGAAGGATGAAGAAAATCTTTTTATATCTCAGAAGGACAAATTTGACGAATGCATTAGGTTGGCGCATGAGAATGATGTGTTGAGAATTGAGTTGGTGAAATCACAGAACAATGAACAAGAGTTGGAAAGAATTATGTCAATCCTAAGAAGAGATCTGAATGCTACAAATGAATACAAAGATAATTTTAGGGTCAGCTCTGCAAGGCTTGATGAATTATTGAAGGATCAAAGAGACACTGGAGACACAAGAGGTCTTGGATTTGAGTATGGAGAAAGCTCTGATACTGCAAATCAAGGGAATCCACCAGACAACCAAAATCAAAAATCACTGGTAAGGCAGCCCAATGCACATAGATTTAATGGTAGATGCTTTGTTTGCAATAAGTTTGGTCATAGAGAAAGTCAATGCAGAAATAGAGCAAATCGGAATAATAATGTTGTTCCCGGTCAGTGTTCAAAGTGTAATAAGTATGGTCATAGGACAAAAGATTGTAAAATAAATGTGTGATTTCATGCATGTGGAAAGTTTGAACGTATGGCTAATCAATATAGGTTGAGGAATGGTCAAGGACTTAATAAGGCAATTCAAAAGAACAATGTTACTTGCTATGCATGGAACAAAATAGGACATATTGCCAAATATTGCAGAAGCAAGAATGCACCGGAAGGGAATGACACATCAAATGAGAAAGGAAAGCAAAAGGTTGATGAGATCCACCAGGCTCATACTAAACAGTGGATTAGGAAGTTTGAAGATCAATCGACAAAGGTAAATTCTCCAGTTACCCAACCGACAGAGTAGAATGTTCCTGCACCGACAAGAAACTTATCTAGTAACTAAGACTTTGGGCTTAGGGGGACTAAAATTAATGTCAGATCATGCATTGCCCTCGATAGTGGTTTGGAAGCTTGTTTCAGATCTTGGTGAAGACAGTTTGGAGATTCACCGACGTTGAGATAATGGATTTTGTATTTGGTATCATATGCTGACATTCAATAATGTCAATGAGAAATTAGGGTTTCCCATAATAAAAGGGATAAGTTGCTTCATTTCTGAGCACACAACACTCAGAGAAAAGAAGAGCGAGTTTAAGGTGATCAAGGTGATTAAGAGCATTTTCCAGCGATTTTCTGTATTCTTTGTGCGGATTTATCAAAGGTTTTCACCAGCTTTGGTTGTGAGGTATTTTCCCTATTTTTACGCTACTTTTTTGAAATCGGAATGGCTTCTGGATCTGGTCCCACTCTGACAAATGTAGTTGTCCTTGTTGTGGTGGATATTAAGGATTGTCCACATCCAAAATTCAAACAATTCCCTCAAATTGCAAAGGTCGATGACTCTATCAACACGTTTTCTAGGGTTCCCGACATATTTCTTTATGTTGAAGATGTAAGAACATATATTCATTGCACTTTGGAGGATTTGGGTTCATTAGAAATTAAATCAATGTATCTATCTACTTTGCTGAACAAGGATGGATTGCTTAAACCAAAATTTCAAATTCTATAGGATCAAGGTTTCACCGACATTTTGGAGATGCTCAAGTTTGAGGATGAGATGATTTGGTATGTGTTAAGCCAAGTCCATGGCGAGTTCATGTGGCTTGACCAACTCTATAAAATCACCAAGGAGGCTATTTGTGCTATCATCAACTTACCTCAGGTCAGACAAACATTGGGTAGGACAAAGATTTCGAACAATGAGGTGAACATGCTAATCGGTGCCACCTCTAATAACCGGTTGATCCAGATTAGCACTATTAGAGATAAAGTTGTTCAATTTGCAAGCATGGTAATTGGATACAAGGTAACTCAATTAAACCTGCTGAACTTTGTTTCCAGTTCCTGCATTTTATGTGCACACAAGATGGTGAAAGAAAATGAGAAATAGGATCTTTTTTAGTGGATGAGTGATGAGTTGATGTCTAATTTGGGAAAGATTAAGGGAGATAAGAAAGGTACATTTTGGTATGAAAATATCATTGGTTGTTTGATGCTTTTCTTTTTGAATGAAATACCGGGATCCGGTAAGAGGCAATGGGCCTTTGATATACCGATAGGTAAACATATCAAGGATGCATTGTGAAACTTGGGACAAGACAAAGACTCCATTTTGTGGGGTTATTTCAAGGCATTTCAGAAGCTATGAAGAAGAGGGAAATGATCACTCAACATATTGTTGATAAATACTCTACCGACATATGCTTCATGGTGAAAAAGGATGAAACTTTGATGGAGGCAGTGCAAACTAGGACTATCTTGGTTACTGAGATGGGCTATGAGGTTGATGCATGGATCTTGGACCTTTATGCCAAGATGATTATAGATGCCCTGGTTGATGAGAAGGAGAAAACATTTGTCATAGCTAAACAAAAGGAATCTGAGGTGAAGATTGGTTTCAACAAGAAGAAAAGAGAAGGACAAAACAAGAAGGTTGGACAAGCTGTCCAAAAGATGTCCTCTAAAATCAATCAAATCATTGGTTTGGAAAAGACATCTCCTCCAACAGTTGTTCAGGCTTCTCCGGTAGTAGGAACCGGTCAGGGTTTATCTAAGAGGAAGAAGCCGAAAATAGATATTGCTCCTGTTGAATCTGGTTATGAGACTGAGGAAGAAATCCCTAAGATTCCTAAGATCTATATGAGGATTTAGAGGAAGAAGCTCGAGGAAAGGAAGCTGTAGAAATCCATAGTCATTCCTCCGGTAGCTCAGAAGAAAATTTTGAAGGAGAGGAAGCCTACTGAGAAAAGGAAACTGGCCAACAAGTCTGCTCCCACCCCCGGTAAGAAGAAGAGATTAAATTTAGATATTGCTCTTGAATCTGCTAAAAGTGTGAAGGTTATTGCTCCTCTCTCTATTGCTAAATTGATTGATTAGATCACAAAGGATGCTATTTTGAATAACATACAACACTATTATGGTGATATGGATGATAAGAAACAAAAGAAGATTGAGGAATTAATTTTATTATATTTAGACATATATAAGAAAGCTTTAATTAAAATTGAAACTCAAATACCAACATATTTGTAAAATAAGTTAGATGCTAGGATGTTATCGACTATTGAGGAGCATAAGTATATTAAGATTCAGGAATTGCTAACTATTTGGGGTGCTATAACTGATGAAGAGATGCAACAGTGTCTAGAGTTTTCTAATAAAATAATTTTTTGGAGTAGACACCAACATATAATTCTTATGGTGGGAAGAGTAAATGAAATTGTGAAGGAAACTCATGAGGCTTGGGGTAAATTCTTTGTGGATAAACCATGTTTCTTTACATCACTGGATATTCTGCCTAAGTCTGACATTCTAGGTACCCCGGTTGATGCTAAAGGTAAAGACATACTAGGTGGAGATCCACCGATTTTGGAATGAAAAACATCTGAGGACATTCCTCCAACAGTTACACTTGGACAAGATGTTGAGATCAATAAAGTAGTAGATAATCATCCAATAATTGATGTTGATATAGTTGAAGTTCATGAAGTTGAGGTAGCGGAAATAACTACACCAAGTGATGAAGCCACTGGTGCTGAGGAGGTAAAGAATAAAGTAGATCAGAAGGTTGAAGGCTAGGTTGATTAGACTGAGGTTTGGGTACCAACACCTTTACCAATTGTTGGTCCCTCATTGTTGGCACTTCACTCATCCAGTCAAGAAGATTTTGATCATCTTGGAAATAAGATTATTGAGTAGCTAAGCAGTTTTGAATTGATGTTTGTTGTAGCTCAGAAATTAAGGAAGGAAGGGTCAGAAGATAAGAAGGTTATTGAGCAAGATATTCCTATTTTGCAGTAGCTTGCACCGAAATGCAAGATTGATTAGGTAGCTAGTCCATCCAGTAAGTTGAGAGGTTTGACTGAGCACATTGCCAAACACTATAACACTCTTCAACAAGTATCAAATCAACAATTGGTGGAAAGGTATAATGCAGCTAGGAAGGTCACCTGTGATAACATGATCACATCTGATAAGGCTAAGCTGATAGATGAGATGATAAGGATTGATGAGGCTCTTCATCAATGCAGTTGAATATATCGGTCTTGCATTAACACAACAAAACTAACAACAAACCTAGATAATAAAGTTAAGGAGGATAAGGACAAGTTGGAACAACTTGTGTTAAGTTTTGATGGTACTGAATCATTGACCAGCATGGTTGATGGTCTGATTTTGATTTTAGAGTCTGAAATTTCAGCCCCAGAGAAGGAAAAAGACAAGTTAATTTAGCGGGCCAGAGAGTTGAGAGGTTTGGTAAGTCCCCGGCTAATTACTTTTTTACTTCATAAGCGGGAATGTATGGAACATATGAGTTTTCCCACATCGGCAACCCTAACAGAGGAAGAATTGCACACTTACATTCTGAATGGGTTTGCATCTATTTTGGGAACATTGAAATCTGGTTGGGATACTTATTTGGTATTTTTAAAGGGTGCTTATCCAAATATTTTCAAGTATATCTAGATCCGGTAATCACATTTTCATTTGTACATAATTTCATTTCTTATTCTTTTTGCCCCAGTCTTTGGCATTGTTGTCAAAGGGGGAGAGGTGGATGTGAAAAATGTCTAGGGACATAAGAAGTAATGTATAGCTAAGGAGGAGTAGTCTTTTTAGGTTAGTTTTGGGAGATCAATTTTTGGATGGGAACCGATACAACACTTCAACGATTCATTTTTCACATGAGTGTTGCCATCAATGCCAAAGGGGGAGATTGTTGCAGGCAATTGACACTCATCATAGTTATAAGTTTTGTCATTGATGGCAATACACTTCTTGGGAGATCCGACAATTAAGGTATCTAGCATTCACTTCACCGACATTCAAGGAACCGACAAACTTGAAACCGATATTCTAAGGCCGATAGAGGAGATTGATCTGGCAAGCATGGAAGCAACAACATTCATATTGTTTTATGTTTATTTTTTATCTGGGTCGACATGTGTCTTATCTTTTGTGATATGTTCGTAATCCGGTATAAGGCATTTGTGTTTATTCATGTAAATGGGTATATAAGTTAGTCTGGGTTAGGTCATTAAATAATGATGTGCATATATGGGAGATACGTGATGCGAAAGGCTCTATGATGTTATCTTGATCAATAGAATGCGATGTAAAGATCCACAATCGGTATTGATTATTGGTCTAGAGAATTGGGAAGTGATCTAATATAGCGGTAAGGGAGGTTACAGTTTAACTGGTACAGATAGTGCTTTAACCAGAAATTATCCAACATAGCAGATGTACATTCTAAGTTCAGTTTCTTTTTGTAATCTAGTATTTAGATCTATAGTTAGTGAGGTTCCTTTTGTGATGAGTAGTGTTCTCTAGGAAGTGTGCCTTCCTGCATGTGCAAGCCCCTCTTGTAATATTTATTTGTTTGGCTAGTGGATAGATATTGTGGGTCATCATTCCCACCATGGTTTTTCCTCTTTGAGGTTTTCCATGTATAAATATCTATGTTATGGTGTTGACTCATGTGGTTGCATTGATATTACTTGCTGTTACTTTCTTTTATGAATACCATTTAATAAGTGGATTTGTTAATAAGGTTAAAATTACTCTTTCCGACAGAACACTGATTCACCCCCCCCTCTCAATGTTCTTGGATTCCAACACCACGTTCTTCTTCTCTATAACTTGGACTTGTAACTTTTGGAACCCTCCCTACTTATAATTTTTATTCCTCATTTAGCACCAAGATTCTTGACAAACATGGTCAAATCATATAAGGTTGGGAAAATTTTAGAATATGCATATTTTAAAATATGGATTTCCTAAACTAGATAGTAATCATTTTATGAGGGGGCTGAAGAATCATAGAATGGTTGGGGAGATTAGGAGTAAGTAAAATAAGAAGGATAATATTCATGATAATAACTTAAATAATTATATTTTAGCATATATGTATGTGTTATGAATACCCTATACTTGTTTTCCTATCCTTTGCTAAGTATTGACCTACTCCTCCTTAGGGACCACTACATTGGTTAATGGTTTAAGTTTATCCTACCTTTTTTATTCCTATGGTGCTACTAAATTTCAAAATCAGATCTTGAATGATTATAGATACAAGCATGAAAAAATAATAACAATATATACAATTTTCATTTAATTTTAATTATATACCAAATTAACTATTATCTAAAAATAAGAAAAAAAAACCTAAACATATCATAATCTTTTCTCCTACATTTGCTCATCTCAATATTGGTTATTGGGCTCCCAAAATGGTGAATGAACTCAGATTTGTTCTTCCTTGATGCTTATGGGAGAAGAAAGACACTACATATTACAAAAGGGAAAATCTCTCAAGTGTCTTCATTCTCCCGTGTGCACATATTGAAATTGCCATCCATTCAATTGTTTGACAAGGTTGGTTAAACATTAACCCTAAAGCTCTATTCTTAGAAGTAGCCTCTAGGTTTATCATACTTTGTATGGATATCATTCTGGAGTTTGAGATGGTGTCAACGCTTGCAAATTTATATATACAACCATTTTTTTTCACTTTTTTAGACCTTGAGGGAAGTCTATTTTTGTATGATACAGAGCAGGGGTTGCTCCCTCTTGGATAATTTTCATTTCTTGAGAAAATGTGACTACTCACCCAATGCATGTAGGGCATCTCAATAAAATTAGAATGGGCTTGTTAAACGACACCTCTGAAGACACTATGTGGGATTTCAATCGACTATGACCCCAACTCAATGAGAAAATGTTTGATGATGTTGTAGCATCCTAAAATTGCACCCCTTGCAATTTTGACTACAAATGGGCCCTCACCTTACCGGTCTCATCCCCATTCTTGATCGGGACTCATTTATGCCTCCCCTATGCAACCAAGCTTCATAATTGCATCTTATAACTTGCACAACCCCTTGTCCCTATCCCAATTTGGGGTAGGACCAGGGCGCCACGCCTTGGTCCTCCCTAATTGGGCCCTATTTTGGCCCCTAGGCCCTATCTCAAATTTGAGCAAGAAATAAATCCCCCATGTCGGCCTATGTCATAAAATTAAATGTTTGACGACAAGAAGGTATATAAGGAGGTCTTCCCCTCTCATTTGGCAATAACACATGATAGACATTCATGAAGGCATAATTGGATCTCAAGCGTTCAAGCATTCATCATCTAGCATTCCTCAAGACTGCATATTATTCATTTATCCATTGGAGCATTATTACATCATTCATTTGCAAGCAATAGGGTTTTATCATGTTCGTGCCATTTCATACAACATATGTGATTACATCCAAGAAGCAAAGCATCACCATCATCTATTACAGATCTAAAGGTATACCTCTCCATCATTTATTTCAAGTATTTGCAATATATCATTCAAGGTTGATTCTAAACTGAGGTTTAACTTAGGAAAACCCCTATTCCCAACCCCTTTCTTCTTCTTTCTGTGTCTAGGAAGCAAGCGTGTAGCTATACTTAAGGAATTAAGCTTTATTTGTAGAGACAAAAAGACCCTTTTCGACGCGCAGAAAGTTTAGAGGACCAAGAGGGGGGTGATGCAGTTTGGACACATGGGCCTTACTAATTTTGGTAGATGGGTGTGTGCACCAAGATGGTGTGCAAAAAAATGGACACACCCCCAAAAAACTTTAAAAAACAACAAACGCGTATGAGGTATTTCAAATTTAAAAAACCTTGTATGTGTTTAGGCTCGTTTTGTCAAGCCTAAACAAAGCTAAACCATGCATGGGGTTTATAGTATACTAACCACGAATGTGGTTTATTTTTTAAAACCCCATATGTGGTTTAGAAACTAAAACCCCATACACGGTTTTAGTTTCTAAACCACGTGCACGCTTCTTTGTCAATAAAATTTTTTCATTGCGGCTGATTGGGTCATTTTAACCCGTGACCGCAAGTGAATATAAGGGTTTGTAAAACAAAAAAATGCACATAGGCTCCAAAAATTCATACAAAAACACCATAGAAAGAGGTAAGAAACATATTTTATTTGTTTATTTTATGCATTTGATTAATTTTATTTGCAATTTAAATTCAAATTCATTGGTTTTGATTAGTTTTTTTAATTTTTTGTTACGAATATCAGATTATGAAAATCCTATCCCCCAACAAGACACACCTGAAAACTTAGGGCAAAACCCACAGGAGAACCCACAACCAAATCGTTAGGATACACCTCCAGCTCCTCATGTAGACTATTCACAAGCTACACAAGAGGATTTGATAAACCAGTTAGCACAAAACACTGCCAAAATAACTAGACTAGTGAATAGACTGAAAACATCCAAGCATGAGCATCATGCATCCCTTTCCACAACCCTAGAATCATTGGCTACTAGTGCCAATGAAGTTTCCAATCAAATTACAAAATGGGGAAGCTATAGGGATCAATGTCTTTTTTTTTTATTCTAATCGGTTATCATATAATGAAGTGAAAAAGAAAAATATAAGTAAAGAACAAATATGTTCTCTTTTTGTTGATCCTAAAATGGATGAGACCTTACCTCTTAATTCAAAGAGGTTTCCTATGCATTGGTGTAGCCATTTGCTGTTGAAAAATGTTTTTTGGGATAGGTGGTGGATGGTCTTTGACCAACCACCTTATAACAATTTTGAGGTTCCATTATATTTTTTGAGGAAACTATATTGTGATTTTATCCTCAATGAGCGATTGAACTATTTTGATATGAGAGAGTTCCAGGGTAGAGGTGGTGGCTCTGCCCAAGATGGACTTGGAGCCAGGAGGGTACTAGACCCGTAGAGTCACATCAGACCCCTAACACCCAAACCCGTGGTGCATGTGACGATCCCAGTAGCCCTAAAAGAGTCAATGGAGCTACAAACTCTTCAAGTGGCCACAAAATTGACTGATGTCATTATTCAATGTGGGACATAGTTATCACACCCTCTTGGCTCAGATGACGATCCAATAGTTTAGCCACTTGGCCTTGGTCAGCCCATTCAACATGTGTGTCCCAATTGTTCAGGTATATGCTCTAGGATGGATGTCGAGGCCAATGTAGATGGTTCTGCATCCCATCTATGTATGATTTGTGGGAGTAGATGTCACACTAGCACTGCAAAGGATGTGGCACTAGCTGATGATATAGTGGATATGGTGTTTAGTGGTTAGACGCAGACACAGGTGTGTTGATTTGAATTGATAAAATTTATTTATCAATCACTTAAAATTTGTAGTTGTAAATGAATTTTCATTTATAGATCGATTTAAATTGATACAAATAATATTCATTTCAAGATGTACCAGTGGGTGTTAATACACCATATGATATTCCTCCCGTAGTTGTTGCAGCTGCAGCTTCGACGACTGAGGTATAAATTTTGTAACATGTTAAAATAGAATAGTACTTTGAAGTCAAAAAAAATTATAAGATATACTAACTCTCTTTAATGCATATTTATTTTGTGTTTTGTAGGCGTTGTTAGGGGACCAAATGTCCCAGATTGATAATGTCACGCTTTTGGCGATCGATTTTGGCCTAGAAAGCTATGCGATATCATATTTTGCACACCTTATTTTATGTATTATTTTGATTGAATATGCAAGTCATTTAATTTTAGATTTATTAAATTATGTTGAATATTATCTACTAATATCTCTTGTGTTAATTTTGTTTGTTTTAGGGTACCCCACCTGTGTCTAGGACTCCTCCTGGGTGAAAGAAATCGTCGAGGACGCCTAAACGTCAAAAGGTAATTGAACACATTTTTAATTGAAACAATTGTTTGAAAAGGTTGAAATTATATTAATTAGAACTTGTAGATTGATTAGTGTTTTTTTATCTATTTTATATACAACAACAATTGGGATTTGTAGAATTGTTAAATGCACCCGATACACCAGAGGATCGAGAGAGGGAAGAGGTATGTATCTCTACTTTATTTGAACTTTATTTGATGATTATATGCACATGTACATGTGAAGTTTAGATAAATTATAATCTTATAATTTTTCATACAAGAAATACCCATAGCTGCTTCATCAATGGCGAGCCCTCCTAAGTCTAATGGAGAAGTATCTCAAGCTTCGACACACTTTTGTTCTATATATTGTAGGTTTTTATTATTTTTGATCTATATATATTATTACCTTGTATTAATTGTATTTAACCTACAATACTTATCATTACATTAATTGTATTTAATCTTAATTATTTTTCATACAGGAAATAACCACAAATGCTCCATCAATGGCGAGCCCTCCTAAGTCTACTGGAGAAGCATCTCAAGCTCCGGTACACTTTTGTTCTATATATTGTAGATTTTTAGTGTTTTTGATCTATATATGTTAGTACCTTGTATTAATTGTATTTAACCTACAATAGGCCCCTTTGCGGTTAGGCCATAACTTGGATCCTTTGAAGTTCCATTTTAAAAAAACTCCTAAGTTTGACAAGAAAAAGAGAAAGAAGATAGTAGATCCTAGATCAACAGAAGTGGTAATCTACAATTCAATTGCAAAGAAATTATAGTTAAATGCATAGTTATGTTGATAATTGTGAGCTATTTTCTACAAAAGGATTCTAACTTGGCTTTTGAATTGTGGTTGTGCAACCATCTATAGAGCCACGTACTGCATCAAAGAGGCTCGATTTTGATGTTCCACCACAAGTAGAGGATCATATAGTGTTAGTTGTGGTCATTGAATGACCAATACATCTAGATATATTCTATATTTAAATATTATATATCAATTTGGACATGGCATATGCCACATTTTTGTAAAACTTGTATTGACTTGACATATATGTTTTTTTTGTATACATACACAAGCATTGTGCATTTTGAAATATATAAAAGTTGATATTCGATCCAATAAATGTGTATTATGTTCATTATTGTGTATTTTGTTGATATTGATACGCATATTCAATACATACACAATTTGTTCATTGTGTTCACTATTGTGCATTTTGATATATATAAATGTTGATTTATAATTGATACAATTAATTTTTGCTCAAACTATTCAGTGTATTTGGTGGCTGCACTTTTATAAAGTTAAATGAATATTTGCCTATGTAATCAATAATATGAATATAAATAACAAAAATCTATGATACACAGTATTGCAATTATGGAATATGATTTGATAAGATTTCTAAAATATTGAATTAACCCTACAAAAATTATTGCCTCAATCAAAATGAAATTCAATGGTAATGGTCAGATTTGATCCATGGTAATGATCACTGGATGATTTTAATTCCTTTTCTTTTATATTTGTCAATGTGAGTGGTGTGAGATCACCCTCATGATCACAATGGTCAATTTTGGGTTTTTGTCTTGTTTTCCATTGTTTCATCTAAATAAGGTGATTTGGGACCATTAATGATCATTTGGAGTCATTTATGAAAGTTTGGGATCATTTGGATAAAAGATGTAAAAGTTGCTAAGTTATTGTCAAATTTCTTAGTTGTTGTCAAAGTTTGCAGCCATTTTTGAAAGTTTGGGGTCATTTGGATAAAAGATGTAGAAATATCTAAGTTGTTGTCAAAGTTGCTCAATTGTTGTCAAAGTTGCTCAGTTGTTGTCAATGTCAAAGTTGTCAAAGTTGCAAGATAGGCTAGATTTGATTATGTTTGCCATGGGCACAAACCAACATCACGAGCACATTTGGGTGGGAAAGTTTATGCTAGGCATGCTTCTGTTGTGCCTCCCAATGAGCCAGAACACCAAGAACCATACCCTACCGATGCAATCTCTCAAGTGCCCTGAGTCCAAAAAATTGTCAAACTTTGACGAATTTTTTCTCGCAATCTAGGAAACATATGATTTATTTGTCTGAGCCTATACGGTCATGTGAGTCTCTTCTACAATGACCTATCTCTATTTTTGATGACTCAGAGCCATTTTTAAATGGTAGTGTTTTTTCACTTGGTGCAAAAACCGTCAGTTGCATGCAATGCAAAGTTGTAAGATAGGCTAGATTTGACTCTATTCGTCATGGGTACAAACTAGCATCATGAGCGCATCCAAGTGGAAATTTTTGCACTAGACACACTCTTGTTGTGCCTCCCAATGAGTCAGAACGTTGAGAGCCATACCCTATCGGTGCGATCTCTCAAGTGCCCCGAGTCCAAAAAATTGTCAAACTTTGACAAACTATTTCTCGCAATCTAAGATGCATATGATTTATCTATTTGAACCTATAGGTTCATGTGAGGCTTTTCTACAATGACCTATCTTTGTTTTTGACAACTCGTAGCCATTTTCAAATGGTAGTGTTTTTTCACTTGGTGCAAAAATTGTTAGTTATACGTAATGCAAAGTTGCAAGATAGGCTAGAGACAATTCCGTTTGTCATGGGCACAAACCAAAATCATGAGCGCATCTAGGTGGATAGTTTTATTCTAGGCATTCTCCTATTGTGCCTCCCAATGAGCTAAAATGTCAAGATCCATACCCTACCAGTGAGATCTCTTAAGTGCCCTGAGTCCAAAAAATTGTCAAACTTTGACGGACTGTTTCTTGCAATCCAGGATGCATATAATTTATCTATTTGAACCTATAGGGTTATGTGAGTCTTGTCTATAATGATGTATCTCAGTTTTTGACAACTTGGAGCCATTTTCAAATGGTAGCATTTTTTCACTTGGTACAAAAACTGTTAGTTGCATGCAATGCAAAGTTGCAAGATAGGCTAGATTTGATTTCATTCATCATGGGCATAAACCAACATCATAAGCGTGTTCGGGTGGGCAAGTTTACACTAGGAATTATTTTTTTGTACCTCCCAACGAGCCAGAATGTTGAGAGCCATACCCTACCACTACGATCTCTCAAGTGCCCTGAGTCCAAAAAATTGTCAAACTTTGACGAACTATTTCTTGCAATCTAGGATGCATATGATTTATCTATTTAACACTATAGGATCATGTGAGTCTCATCTACAATGACCTATCTTGATTTTTGACAACTCAAAGCCATTTTCAAATGGTAGCATTTTTTCACTTGGTGCAAAAACCGTCAGTTGCATGCAATGCAAAGTTGCAAGATAGGCTAGAGATAATTTTATTCATCATGGGAACAAAACAACATCATGAGCGCATTTGGGTGGGAAAGTTTGCATTTCACATGACCTTGTTTTGCCTCCCAACAAGCCAGAATGTTGAGAGCCATACCCTACCCGTGTGATCTCTCAAGTGCCTTGAGTCCAAAAAAATGTCAAACTTTGACAGATTGTTTCTCACAATCCAGAATGTATATGATTTATCTGTTTGAACCTATAGGGTCATGTGAGGCTTGTATACAATGACCTATGTCATTTTTTGACAACTCGGAGCCATTTTCAAATGGTAGCATTTTTTCACTTGGTGCAAAAATTATCAGTTGCATGCAATGCAAAGTTGCAAGATAGGCTAGATTTGATTTCGTTTGTCATGAGCACAAACCAACATCATGAGCATGTCCATGTGGGAAGTTTTACACTATGAATGCTCCTATTGTGCCTCCCAACAAGCCGGAACATCAAGAGCCATAGCCTACCGGTGTGATCTGGAAGTTGCACTTAATAAAATGGCCACAACTTGCAATGTACAACATGAAAATGCACAAACGAGTTATTTTTACATCTATGGACTTTATGTCCTTACAAAGCATAAAAGGAACATTACAAATAGTTACAAATACACTATGGTCTTATAGGTCATCTTAATGGCTAGGTTCCCCTGCACCAAATAGTCATACAAAATTTGAAGTATAATAAAAAAATGCAAAATGCGTCACAAAATATAGTCACATATATTAAAAAATTTGCCTCTAAATATGGACAAATTAGCTCTTGGCTATTGAAATATACAAAAAAATGTTTTACAAATCAGCTCATGGGCTTTTATAAAAAAAATGGCATTTAAATATGTACGAACCAACTCATGGCCATTTATATATACAAATTTTGGCATTTAAATATGTGCGAATCAGCTTATCACCATTTAAATATACAAAATTCACATCTAAATATGTACAAATCAGCTCATGGCCATTTAAATATACAAAATTTTGCTTCTAAATATGTACAAATCAGCTCACGGACATTTATATATACAAAAAATGAATATAGAACAATTCGCCGATGACATATACAAAATTCTCAAAATCATTCTACCCTGAACCGTAGAATCAATCAAGCGAGCCTTCTGGATCATCTCTAACCTGTATTGTGTCAATTATTGCCTCGTGGTCAGATTCACAAACTTTCCATAAATTCTTGTTATGAGGTCTACCACAATACTTAATCAACTGAATATTTATTGCAACAACAAGGTTGGAGAAATGAAGAATATGTCTATGTGTTTCAATGTCCTTGAACAACCAAACATCAAAATTATTGATAGGGTATCTCCTAAGCCATGTGCCTATCACAACAAAAAACCCTACTAGGTACTCAATACCCTCTCCATTAATGATTGTGGTTGTCAATTTTGTCTTAGGCTCAATACGAGGACACAAAAAGTAATTCGTTCCTTCTTCATTGTTATCTTCTGCAACAACCGCGTACACATGACCTGCATTTTATAGAATGATAAATAATACCAAAAATAATGTTTGATGTAACAAAATGAGACAAAAAAATTCCTGCAATAAAATTAACCAAAAAAATCACTTGGTTCCACTAGGTTGGATACATGATAGAAATCAACTAATGCTTCCATCCGGTTCAACTACAGTGCTTTGGGAGTTTGATAGGTATAAATGGGAACCAACAGTCTACAAGACCATTTGTCAACCCACTCTTGTGATTCACATTCTTCCCATAAAAAATACATACATGAAGAGCAAAAACATACAATCTGTCTAGTATAAATTACTAGTGAACTTGCATCTGAATTTCTAAATGAGTGCATGCAACTGTACAACATTATTGAAAGTTTTCAATGTTAGATTCAATGATCAACCAAAAATATCTATGAACCGTTGATGTACCTACATTACCTAGTCCCATTGTAGAGTTACACCATCGCATAATTGTTGTTGCATCTGTCAACTCAGCACCACCTTTGTACTTCAATTCTTCTCTAGCTAGGGCTCTTTTTACGTATGCTCCTGCACCATCGTGCTCTCCCTTTCCATGTCTAGCTTGAGTGAAATTCCAAAAATGTTGTACACCGCTTGTCACATGCATCCTAGTCAACCAATAGAACATCCTTGCATTCTTGAATTGTGAGGTGCAATTATTTGACCATATTATGTATTGGTTATATCATATGTTCCTTTCCCTTAAATTATCATAGAAAACCTCAAAGCATCCTTGCACAAACTCTGCTGAATGTGTATGATCTTCACTTATGTAGAAGTTATACTCTTACAACCTTTCTATCCTCCTATGTGCTATCATCTGCATGCATGAATGCTATGTGTACAAAAATAGAAACTTGTATAGAATGGAAATACATAAATTGCACTTCATTTTGAGGTTGTAGTATATAATTTTCAGCAAAATCAATGATAGAGAAAATGGTACCAAGAGGAAATGTGTTCTTACATAACTTGAATTGCTCATCTAACCATTGAGCTCTATGTGTATGCATTATGTACTCATAAACTATCTTCTCTTGAAACATTATCATAAATTCAGCTACACATATATCATTTTTAACTAAATCACATCTCTTCAATTCTTTTCCATCTTTAACCCCATATGTCACTATCTTGTACTTTCCAAAAAAGAAACTAGTTTCTTACCAATTTCATGTGTTCTATCCAAATGTAAACATCTTGGAAAATGTTGCAAACCACCACATATAGCACAAGAACCTTTCAAACACATCATCTTATAATAAATGCAACCATCATCTCTTTTACATAGCACACTTGAAATAAATTCTCTTGGTGACTTAGGAGGTGCTTGTATATTGTATTCCTGCAAAACATTGTTAGTGTGCAAAGTACAACATATATGACGATAAATATCATAGTGCATGGAAAATTCAATATGAATCCTACAACAACACATGGTGCGTACATGATTAATCTTAACAAAAAAAGGTTTTGCCATTTCAAAAAATCTTTGACTAATTCTTATTTGAGGAAGTTTTTGTAGGAATCTTTCATAAAATCTTGTTTGAGTCATATCCAAATAGTGTTTGGTATGTGGCTCATGATTTCTATATCCAATTCGCCTTCTAACAACATCTCTTTGGTTAGGCGAAACCCTTGTGTTGTCTTGGTAAAAAATTTCAATTAATATTCTTAGTGCATCAACAACAACCTTGTCTTTGCATAGTAGTCTACTTGAGAACGCCCAAAGAGAATTATTGTTAGGATCCTCTATTTTCTCCCGCCTCTCTAATGCTTTACGTAATATTGTTCTACTTATGTTTAATGACTTACATGTTTTTCTTATCAATCGATCTTTTTTTATTTTCTTGCTCATTATGGTTGATGTAATAACACATCGAGTAACATTATAATCTTTAGTACGTGATTTTGAACCAATAGATTGATATGCATCAAATAGATTTCTCACAATAGTTCTTTCACTATTACATTCGGATGATCTTAGGCCTAGAATTTTCATTGTCTTTAAAATTCAAATTTTTAATTATTTCAACCATTAATTGGCATCTTGCAGTTTGATATATTCTTTTAACCATTCTTCTACAAGTTCGTTCATTTATTTTATCGGTCATTGGATTCAAAATATTCTCATTGATGTCAATTAGATACTTCGGTTTCCTACGAATGATTCTAGGAGGTGTTAATATTGGTCCATTGCATGCATTAAGTACATTCATTGCATCAAATAGAGCCGGTGTATGTTCATCATTTAATTGATTATTCATTGTAGTCTCTTCTTCAATTGCATTAGGTTCATTCGATAAATCAAATGTTGTTGGTGCATCTTCATCGTTTATTTGATTCTTGATTGTGATTTCTTCTTCAATTGCATTAGGTTCATTTGATACACCGAATTGAGATGTTGTGGATGTTGTACCTTCTTGTCCCATTGTCTTAGGTCACGCAATTTCTTCATACGTTGCCTTTGTCTTTCCTTTTCAACCTCTCATTCCACTATTCCTTGCTTGTTCTTTCCCATAATTAATAATGGTTGTCCTAAATAGAATCATATTACATATTGTGTAGGGGGAGAAGTGAGACCGGGTGACTAGGACCTAATCCCACTATAGCCAACACATTGGGAATATGAAAGAGCCTAGGGAGATAGCTTGCTTTGGCTACTTCTTGTGAGAAAGAAAGAGCCAGGGATTATCTCTTAGGGTTTCTATTACTTTTGTTGTAAATGAAGATAAGATGTGAAAGATTGATCAACTAGACTAGGAGATGAATAATGAAGCATACATAAATTAAAATTGCACAAACTTGCAGATCTGGAACTGAGGTACTAAAAGTAGAGAAGGGGGAGGAACCTAAATGTCTACCTGATGCTGAAAGATGGACCAAACTAACCAAGACTTGGGTGCCACGCCGTTGTCCCTGAGAATCTAACAGAAAGCTGCAATTGAAGGGCCAAAATCTTGAGATCCTGAGACACTACCCTATCAAAAATCATTGAATTTGAGGGGGCCCAAGGTGCCACACCCCTGTCCCTGATGGATTAGGGAAGATCTGAGACTTATGTGTTGTCCTTGTGCCTTTTGTTGATTTGGGAAGCCTTCTAGGTACCCGTTTCTGTACCTGCAATTGAATAAAAGGGGGTTTGGGTGGCTATAGGGCTTTACCTTGGTCAAAACCCTATGTTGGTGATTTCCACCTCCATAAATAGATGATTTGTATAGTGAAATAGTGTGTGCATGAATCTTGTGTGTGCGCAAGACCCTAGGATGAATGCAAATAATCTAGAGAAACCCCAAAGAGTAAACCCTAAATGCTTGTAATTAACAAAGTAAATGCTATAAATCAATGATGCAAAGTGATCTAAAGCATGAATGTAAATATGTAAATTTATGTAATGAAGCTCATATAAAGACATGAAAACAACATGAAACCATACCCAGCCCCTAAGGGAGGGGTACAAGCCAATCATTAGTTTGTGATCTCCTATTATTCTTCAAAGTCTTCAAGGCTCCTAATTGATGATGAATGCTTGACAAATACTTGATCAATGCTTGATGAATTTTTTTGAAGACTCCACATAAGCTTCTCTTTCACTACATAAAAGGCTCCTTTATGCTCGCTCCAATAGCTTTTTTCCTAGATTTGATTAGATTCCATCTCTTCAAATGAAGAAAGAGAGCTCTTATGTATGAAACCCTAGATCTTAATTTTGTCTTTAGGCCAACCTAGGATTTGAATTTCCCATCAATATTTTGGGGTTAAGCATTACAGTATCATAGAATTATGCTCTCAAAATATCAAGAAAAATGTCGAGGACAGTGTGCAAAGTGCACATGGTCTGACCTAATTTTCACCAAATTTTCAGGGCCATTATATATAATGATATTAGAGAAAATACCAAAGTTACAACTGAATTTGAGGTGTTTTGATATGCGAAATCAGGCCTTAAAGGTCGAAATAGGACATAATTAGGGTTTATGATTTAATGATTTATTGGAGGAATAAAATAAAAAGGGGCACACTTAGGGTAAAGGGCCCAATTTTATGATGTGTGAAGTGACGAAATATGACTTTAGATTTAATTAAATTAATTAATTAAATTCTTAAAGGGAAATTACAATGCAAGATACAAACACACTAAGGCGGGAGTTAAACCAATCATAGAATTATACCACCCTAGCAAGGGTGTACAATTTACTACGCTACATTTAGCCCCCACTTTAGCAGTCATATGACACTACGTGCATATGCAAGATAAAGTAAAGAAAAGTAAACATTCATGAAAAAGGACATATCCACAAGTTGTCAGACGAAACCCCCAGCGGTATCTACAGTACATAGTTAGGAATCACACCCTACAAAACCACATGCTAGATAAAATCACAAAATCATCTAAATGCTTACTAAGAAAGGTGATGAAAATTTGAGGGTAGCTATATGCCCCCCCTATTTCGGCTTTCTAATTTAGTGAGTTGAAACATGGTATCATGTTTACCACATTGAATTGTGAAAGAAGATTGATGATAAATGCTCACAAGAAGATTTGATACAAGATCAAAAATCAATGGAGAATCATTTGGTAAGAAAAAGGACTAAACCTCAATTCCAACACAACAAAGAGTGTGAGGATTTGAGAGCTCTCTAAGACAAGATGAAAGATTTAAATGAAAACAAATGCAAGAGATATAATCCAACAAAGAATGCAACTCCATAAAGGAAATTGGAAAAGGATGGAGGATTGAAATGACATCAAAGAGAGACTATTTATAACAACACTCTTCTAAAAGAAGGCAAGAGATCCTCATCAGGGATATGCACGTTCACAAAATAGAAGGGTTTATTATAAAAGATAATTACTCAATGAAGAAAAGAAATTGATAATGATCAAAGACTTCCAACACCAAGGAGGAGGTCTCAATTAAGGATATGTACTTAAGATCCCCATTAGGGATGCTTGTTCCAATAAGAGAGAAGGAATTCAAATATGAATACACCTCTACAATCAATAAGCAATCCTTATAGAATACACTACTTCACAAAGGGGGAATTTTAATCTTAAGAAGGAGAGATGTTTAAAATCACTCTTGCCCCCCATATATAGGGAGAAGAGATGAGATAGAAATAGGCAATTATGTTGCTTCCAAAAGTATGATTGCATGTGAAATTATACTATCATGAATGAAAATGAGCCCCCAGTAAGTGAGCTACCAATGTCACATAATGATGAACATAATAACTATTAATGTTATTTAAATACATGATAGATTGAATGAGGTATTTGAATATGACATGTTAAATTCTCTACTGTAAGTGAGATTTTTAACATGTATAAGATGGTGAATGTTAAAAAGTATTTAGAAAGAGAGAAGCTTATAGGAGAAGAATAGGCCACTAAGTCATACTTTTCTTGCACACAATAGATCTTAGGAGAGGGATAAGTGTAATTCATTAGAGCCTTATTCCTAGAAGAAGGGATTTTAGAGTGAGTAAAAGGTGAAGTCTCATAAGTGGGATTATAAATCTCTTGAGGAGATTCATAAAGAGATTTGTTCATCACCAATATTTTCTTATGAGGGGGATGAGTGTTGAAAGAAGTAGAAGATGATTTAATTGAGGTGAGGTCATCATCACTACTAAATATAGCATTCACATTGAGAGATGGTATTTTAGATGCTTTGGTGGGCTTAGAAGGATTATATCCAAGTCCAAATGAAGCTTCATGTGTGTTATGTTCTAAAGGAACTTTAACTCCTCATTCATTTGTGCCACAACCATTGCCATCATAGCCACTCTTAGCTAAAATGTGAAAACCAGGACCATAAAGAGATTCCAAATCAGAAAGAGATGGTTGTGCCTCATAGGTCTCAGTTCTATATGAATTGGAGGAAGGATTTGAAGAATTATTCAAATTAGAAGCAGCCACAAAGTGGTTACTTAGTTGTTTAGTCAAAGTGGGTTGCTCTTTAGGTTCCTCCTTAGATTTCTCCTTCTCAATCTTAGATTATTTCCAAGATACTCTATACTCTCCTATAAAAGTAGGGGCAAAGTCTAGAGAACCCCAATCATCATATGAGTGAACTCCTTTAGGAGAAAAGATATCTTTGGAAGGAGATTCCAATTGAGTAGAAGAATCAGGAGTACTGGAAGGAACAAGATCATTAAAAGAAATAGATGTATTTAAAGAAGTAGGAAGATTGGGAGAATAATGGGAAGTAGTTGAACAAGAAGGTCCACATTTTAATGGGTCTTGAAGATTGGTATCAACTAACAAGGTGTATGTCTTATTGTTATAAATAAACTTGACTTTCCTGTACAAAGTTGAGGGGAGAACTTCGATGTTGTGAATCCATAGTCTCCCTAATAGAAGGTTATATGTCAAATTACTAGGCATGACATGAATAGGTGTAGGTAAAATAACATGACCTACCTTAACAGGAAAGGTTATGACACCTAAACATTGTTTATAAACATTATCAAAGCCTCGAATAGATAGAGAAGCAGGTTTGATGGGAGAACGGTTCACAATAATCTTATCCAATAAGTCCACACCACAAACATTAAGGCCAGATCCATTGTCCACTTGGGTTTGTCTTATAGAAATATTGTTGATAATAACCACAATCATGAGAGGATCATATTGATGTTGGATTTCATGAGAGGGTAACTCATCTTGTGTGAATACAATTTGAGCTTTGGGTTTGTTTATATGAGGATCAATCAAAGAAGCCATGTTATTAGGTGTCACTATAGGTGGGACATCTAAGTTTTTCAAAGCATCTTGTAACATCCCATGATAAGAAGGTGAAGTTTGAACCAAATCCCAAATAGAAATATTGCCAAGAGTACTTTAATTTGTTTAATGAGATCATACTCCTTACTAAGAGTCTATGATATACGAGGTGCTTGTGGAAGAGTAGGTTGACAGGGAGGAAGTGAAGTTGGGATAACTAGAGGAGGACTATACTGCCTATTGTTTCTTTTGTTGTAGGTATGGGCAACCGTATGATAACTCTCTCTAGTGATTTTCTTAGCATACTCATAAGGGCTCTTAGTAGGATAACCTCCTTGCACAATAATAATAGGTTTTTTAGGAGTGCAAAAGGAATCATTAGCATAACCACCTTGAACAACTAAGATAGGCTTACATTTAGAATTTTGAGAACGATAAGTACCTTGAACTGTGAAGAGGGGTTTATTAGGTGTTTCATTCACATGTATCAAATTGATTGAAGATGGTTTAGGAATATCAAAGGTGTCCTTTTGAATTTTAGAGGAAGAATGGACAAGATTGTTACAAGAATTGTTGATAGTCTCTTCTTGCACTAAAATTTTATCATGGATAAGATCAATTTTAGGAGGTAGACTAGAAGTAGGCATTGATGTTTTAGAAGGAAGAGTATTAGTAGGAAAGGTCATATCATCCTTTATCATCAAAGGATCCACATGGGGATTAAACTCTCTAGGAGAAGGATCAGCATTACTCTCTAAAGTTTCACCTTTGATAGGGAGACCTTTGAAAGAGATTTTAGCAATCTCTTCTTGAAGTAAGGTATCCTTATGAGTAGAACCTAGTTGGGGAGAAGGAGATTCCTTACCTTTAGAGGAAAAATGATTGAGATTCATGGAAGGTGAGATACTATCAAGGGGGTTACTCTCATAGGGTAGAGAATAATCAACACCTTCTTCTAATGGTTCATCCCAAATAATGAGGTTATTGAAAAAAGTATTAGAAATATCTTGCACAAAGATGTCCTTATTGTTATTGCTAATTTTGGAAGAAGGGCTAACATTTTTCATTAATTCTTCATCCTTAGGAGGGAGAGCATCACTACATGAATTTAAATCATCCTCTTGCCTCAAAATGTGCTCAATAGGATCTTTAGGGGAGAGAGCATTAAGGAAATTGATTATGATTTCATCTTCTTTTTCTAAGGCATATTTATGGGCAAGACAAGCTTCGGGGCAAGGAGAAGAATTTCTCATTAATGCATCATCTCTAGTGGGAATTTTATTGAAGTCAAAAGAGGAAATTCCATCACTAGGAAAATTAGGGACAAAATGATCCTCATGAGGGGAGTATTCTTTAGGAGGGAGATGAACATCTTTCTTCAAAGATTCATGCTTAGGAAGGAGATCTTTGAAATTAGTGCTCATAACCTCTTGTTTCACTAATATGCCCCCATCGGTAAGACCAAATTTAGGAGAAGATAAGTTAGTTTCCATCAATACGTTTTCACTTAGAGAGGAATCATGTAAAGAAGGTAAAGTAACACTAAGAAAAGTGTTTATGATATCATTCTCTTCCTCTAAGATAGCTAGATGGGAAGGGTACATTTTAGGAGAATTGTCAAGACCACTCTTCAAATCTTCATCCTTAGAGCATGGGAGAGTTTTGAAGGGGTTGGTAACAACTATTATAGACACTAAAATTTTGTCATAGATAGGAGGAGGTTCTTTAAGATATGGAAAAATTGAAGCAAGGGAAGCTAACTCATTATCGCATCTATGAAATGAATGCATCATGACAATAATTTTCCTCTTTCAAATGATAACATATGCAAAATAGAAAGAAATGCTCAATTTTAACCAATGAAAGCACTCTAAATGTTGATTTAGAAAATGAAATTTATGAGTGAAATGAGTTCCTAAGTCAGATCTGAAATTAATTATGCAAATTAAGCTATCCACAAGTTTAGTTTTGAAAAAAAAAGGGTTTTAGCAAAAATTAACCTCTAGTTTTTTTGAAATTTGCAAGAAATTGAAACTAGTAAATGTAAATTTGAATTTGAAATAGAAAAAATACTCAAACCTATGAAAATAAATTAGAATTAAACAAGATTGGATTCAAGTCAGGTTCACCAAAATATGTAGGGGGGAAAAGAGAGATTGGGTGACTAGCACCTAATCCCACTTTAGCCAACACATTGGGAATGCAAAAGAGCCTAGGGAGATAGCTTGCTTTGGCTACTTCTTGTGAGAAAGAGAGAGCCAAGGATTATCTCTTGAGTTTTCTATTACTCTTGTTGTAAATGAAGATAAGATGTGAAAGATTGATCAAGTAGACTAGGAGATGAATAATAAAGCATGAATAAACTGAAATTGCACAAACTTATAGATTTGGAACTGAGATATTGAAAGAAGAGAAGGGGGAGGAATATAAATGTGTACTTGATGCTAAAAGATGGACCAAACTAACTAGGACTAGGGTGCCATGCCCTTGTCCTTGAGAATCTGACATAAAGTTGCAACTGAAGGGCTGAAATTCTGAGATCCTGGGACACCACCCTATCAAAAATCACTGAATTTGAGGGAGACCAGGGCACCATGCCCCTGTCCTAGGAAAGAAAATGGTGCTAAACCCCTGTCCCTGATGGATTAGGGAAGATTTGAGACTTATGGGTTGTCCTTGTGCCTTTTGCTGATCCGAGAAGCCTTCTAGGTATCTGTTTCTGCACCTGCAACTGAAAAAGAAGGGGGTTTGGGTGGCTATAGGGATTTTCCTTGGTTAGAACCCTATGTTGGTGATTTCCACCTCCACAAATAGCCGATTTGTATAGTAAAATAGTGTGTGCATGAATCTTGTGTGTGTGTTGTTGGCATTACATGAAGATTGCATTGATGAAGTATAGTGTTGTCATTGATGTCAATAGCAACCGGTAATGAAGTTGTATTGCAACCAGTAATGATGCAATAATGCAACCAGTAGTAAAGAAGTGAAGGAAACTAGTATTGGTATTATAATTGAAGTAGAGAGATCAGCGGGTAACCCTAACCAATTGATAAAAAGAACCCTAACCAACAAAGCTTGGAGAATCGGTTGTGATGATCTGTGACTGAATGATGATTAGAGATGAAGATGCCACATAAGCATGATGTGTGTGATGAGTTTCAAAATGGATTTGGAATGTGAAGATAACCATTTATCTTGGGAATGAGAAAATCCATAGCATGAAGTGAAAAATGTGTGATGAGCTACATGATCCAATGTGCGGTATCCAGGAGTGGTTGAAGTTGTCTAGAACAATGTGTAGTTGATTGCTATGTAATCCAACGGTTATGATTGAACTGATATGTTTGTAATCCCTAAGAGATTTGTAGGTTTTGTGTTGTGTTATCGACCTATTGTATTTCCTTATAAGTTTGATGATTTGTTTCAATATTGTGTTGGAAAATTTGATTAAGTGTGATAGTGATTGTTGTAGAACCAGAAGGTGTGTTTGCAGAATGTTGTGAAGGTAGATAGGATCAGAAAAGGATCTGATTAAGCAAGGAAGTATTATTTGTAGATCAACAAATAACCCGTTGTTCTCTAACCATTACAACAATTAAATCCCTTAACTGGGTAAGCTTTAATTGGCTTGGTATTGCTGAAATCCTTTAACAAAGTGATCCACTAGCTTGAATTTGAAATCCTCTATCGAGGTTGCATTTAACAGGGTATTGCCTTTAATAGGGTATTGTAGTCAATCCCTTAGCTGGGTGGTCCTTAATCGGATCTATTCTTAACAAGACATTATTGTATAAGCTTCTAACAAGGCTTGGCTCCTAACAGGGCAAACTTCAGAAGAGTTCAAAATACTTGTGGGTATTCATCCCCACCGTGGTAAATCCCATTTGGCTTTCCACATGAAAAATCATTGTGTCAAGTGGTGAATGATATTGTGGATGTGTTTTGATATGGTTGATTTGAATAATTGGTAAATCCACTTAGATATGTTTAGATGACCCGAAGTGATCTGAAATGAGCTATTACTGATATTAGTAAAGTGGTTTAATGGTTTGGTTAAATGGTATTTGAGTTTCAAATCTGTTACATTGTATCATTGATGTTTTGGTCAACCGATAAAGTTTGTCAGTGTAGTTGTAGTTTTTGATACAATGTCTAAACCAATTAGTTTAGCAAGTTGTTTCTAAGTTGGAATTAAGTTTGGTGAAAGTTTAGTATATTTTCTATCTACTAATTCACCCCCCCTTGGTAATTGACCAGATCCTTATAGTTTCATCATATTATCATGTGCAAGACCCTAGGATGAATGCAAGAAATCTAGAGCAACCCTAAAGAGTATGTTGCCATTGAAAAAATTGGTTAATAAAAAGAACCGTGATATTTGCTAAAATTTGTCATTGATGTTTAACACTGACTGGTGGAGTGGTGTATCTCAGTAGCAAAGGTGATGACTTGTAAACAACATGGAAACAACATAAAAGACAGATGATCAAGGTTCAATCAACTCAAGGGAAGACAAACTAAACTAACCGGTCTGTCACTCAAGAAGATTGATGTTGAGGACAAATCTTTAGGTTGGTCAGTCTGATGATGATGAAGTCACAGAAGGTAACTTAGGCAAGAAGGCTTGAGGTTGTATGTAAATTAGAACCTCATTAGAAAATAGGAGAAGAGGTTTGATGGAAGCACTGTAAACTGACATCAAAGGATGAACCGGTAATGAAGAGTGCAGTGGTATACCAGTACATCGGTGAAGAAGAAGGAAGATAGAGGGACACCGTAAATCTCAGAGCGGTGATCGGTTACACAGTTACAATGGAAAAAGGTGAGTTGTTGAGCTTGTAGTAATGCCCAACTAAAGGTTGGTGAAGTCAACTTTAGTTATCATGTAGTTACGCCATGATTATTTGCGAATATTTTGGTTCGCATTTAAAATACTAAACGTGACCCAAAAGTCACTATTTTTGGGGGATGCGGTGGCAGAATTGGTTGAGTAGTTGACAAAATTGTTGAAGGGCATGTAGAGCAAGAGCGAGAAGATTTGAATTCTAAACCTACCAAAATCTGTGATTGCATTGAATAAGGAAACACCTGAAGGTGACAGTAGAGAATGTATAAACTATTTTGAGTTCATTCAAAATATTCGTATGAGAGGTGTTGCAAAGTGTAGATTGAAGAGTGAGGAAGTGCTAAATGATTTAGCAGAGCAGAGTGTGTGTGAAGTAGATCAGCAGAGTGCAGAGTTGAGGGTATGAGTAGAGAACCAATGTAGTGCAAAGCAGACACCACCGATGGAGATAGAGTATGATTTTCATTGTGATCTGATCAGGCTATCAGTAGCTTTTCCAGTAGATCAACTTCCTGTTGCTTTCTAATCACTGCAACTCAAAATTCCTTAACTGGGTGGACTCTAACAGGTCCCTTTGTAAAATCCCTTAATCGAGTGTCATCTTAATTGATGATCCTAAGACCTTTCAAAAAGCTACCTCTAACAGGGTAAAGGAACTTAGAGGCCTTAAACAAAATCCCTTGACCGGGTGGCACCTAATAGTGTCTATGTAATCTCCTAACAGGGATGGCTCATCACTGGGTGTACTCTAGAAGAGTGCAAATTTTGTGAGTTTCTACTCACACCGTGGTTTTCTCCTATTTGGGTTTCCATGAGATCAATCTTGGTGTTAGTGTGTATCTTTTCATGGATGCATGTTCTTCTACAATAACTGTTTATATTGATGAATATTAAGTTAGTGTAGTCTTGAGTTAAAAGGTTTAAATTTTGTAAAACTGGTTAAGTGTTGATTCACCCCTCCCCTCTTAGCACTGGTTGGGACTAACAATTGGTATCAAAGCTTTGGTCCTTAGATTCATAAGAGCTTAACAACTTAAGGAAAGATCCAAGATGATGCGAAAGGAGGGTCCTAAGTTCTCTAAGGAGAATTACACCTTATGGTGTGGTAGAATGAAGCTCTACCTAAGAACCCTAGGAGATCAATACTGGAACCATGTAATCATAGAGTACAATGAACCTACAGGGGTTCTCATTGCAGATCAGATCAAAGAAAGGCAAGACAACATTGCTACTATGGATCTTATTGCTAGTACTCTATCTGATAATGAGTATGCTAAGGTTCAAGATCTGAAAACAACCTATCAGTTGTGGAACAAGCTAAAGATTGTTTATGGAGGAGATCCTCATGTTCAAAAGGCTAAAGTGGACAACTTGAAAGGAAAATTTGATGAGATGAGGATGCAAGAAGGAGAAAATATTGAAAACTATAGTAAAAGAATAAAAGATGTGGTAAATTCCATCAGAAGTGCTGGAGGAAAGCTTGAAGAAGATGATGTGGTTAGCAAAATCTTGAGAACCTTGCTACCACAATATGCCATAAGGGTTTCTGCAATTTAGGAACTCAAATCCTTGGGAACAGTTAGTGTTTCACTTGACTCACTGATTGGTAAGTTGATTGCATTTGAACTGAGCAACTATGATAATAGTGTACTGAAGATTGATGCTTCTTTCAAAGCTTCCATGATGCATGCACCAACAACAAAAAGAAAAGAAACTGGAAACAATTCTACTACAAGAATCGATCATTCTCATGAAAGTGACAACCTATTATTTGAAGAATAGGAACAAGATGAGATTGAAGCTCTATTGGCAAGAAGACTTCCAAGAGGAAAAGGAAATTATAAAGGTAAACTTCCCTTGAAGTGCTTCTCTTGCAATAGAATAGGTCATATTGCATCTAGATGTCCTGACAATGATAGAGATAGGAAGGATAATTTTAGAAGCTACAAGGAAAAGAGAAAGAAGGAGTGCTATCTTGTAGAAGAAGGAGTTATCGATGAAGAATCAGAAGGATCTGATGGAGATGGAATTGAATTTGTAGTGGTAAAGGAAGATAACTCAGAGGAAAGTGACATGGCACTAATCTCTAGTTCAAGTCGATGTGGAGAATAGGTAATTGATAGTGGTTTCACTCACCACATGACTGGTGACAGAAACAAATTCCTCAGCATGGAGGACTGCAATGGAGGAATGGTGAGATTCAACAATGATGCTCCTTGTGCAGTTAAAGTTAAGGGATCTATAGCCTTAAATGATAAAAAAAATTGTGAAGATGTTTATTGGGTAGAAGGGCTAAAATATAGTTTGTTAAGTGTTGCACAACTTAACAATAAGGGTTACCAGTTAGAATTCAATGAAGGAATATGCAAAATAAATGACAAATCAGGAAGACTGATTGCTACCGGTAAACAATCTAGAGGTAATCTATTTCACCTAGACACCACTGTAGGTAATTTTCTAATGGAAAAGGTAGAAGACAGTTGGTTGTGGAACAAAAGACTGTGTCATGTTAATTTTGATAGCATAGCAGAAGTCAGTAAAATGAAGTCTGTCAGAGGTATGCCTGATATTATGAAACTTGAAAATGCTATGTGTAAAGAATGCCAACTAGGAAAGTGTTAGGTCCTGGAGGCAACTGAGAGGGGGGGGTGAATCAATTGTCAAATAAATTCAAACCAAAACAACTTAACCAACTTACTACTTAATACCGATGAACCAGTCTTTTATACCGATGGACAATTTTATCAGATAATTGCAATACCAGTAAAGATTAATGCATGAAACAAAAAGACAAAGTCATCCACAACACTTAACAGCAATATTTGTATGTGGAAACCCTATAAGGGGAAATGTCACAGTGGGAAACCTTACCCACAATCAGATGATACTACTACAAATAGTAAGTGTATACAAACAGGGTCTGCACATGCAGAAAGACCAAGTGCCTAGAGCTCACTGCTCAAACACAAAATAGGAGTCACACTGACTACAATTGGATGATTAAATCCAATAAGGATGTACTGCTCAAAATAGCATCTTCATATGCTGGATTCAGTACTGGTGTAGTTCTGATATGCTTTCACAATAACCTTGCTTCACCTTCAAATGATGTCTACGTGTATAGCTCTGCTTAATCTCGCATATACTTTCACACAATTCTTCTTCACATTCCACATCCGATCTTACAAATAAGATCTTACATTTATATCATAACCTAGGAATAATTTTAGTAGGTCACCTCTAAAAGATATTACAATAAAATCAATTTACAATTAAATTAATGTCCGATGCAATAACCGATTCAACATGTCGGCTTAATGCATTTACAACAATAATAAATCATCTCCATAGCATGCCATGCTGATGTGGAAAAGATAAACCTGCCAATGTATAACTTGGACCTATTTGCTGGTAACAACAAATATGCAAATATGAATATACCAATAATGAAATCTCCAAGACAAGGTATCCAAACAATGTTTTCGACATAACCAAGTGTTTTACATGCCATTCCAAGTGCCGGTGATCATTATATCCTGCCGGTGTACTAGATACTGGTGACTATGCATAATTTATTTGCTTGCCGGTGAATGTTGCTGATTCTCCAAAGTGCCAGAGTTGATAAGTGTTAGTAGGTGTTGGCATCAATGACAAAACCATACCAAAATACCAACAATCTCCCCCTTGGACATTGGTAGCAACACAAGATGGAAAAACCATCAAAGTGCCAAATAGAAATGCCAAATACCAAAATACCAACAATTACCAAAATATAAGTAATCTCTCCCAAAGTAACAATCTCTCCCCCTGAGAGTGACATATGTTTCCTTTTGTTTTTCCATACCAATCTCTCCCCCTTTGACATCAAATGCCAAAGTTACTATAAAACCAAGTTCATATACAAAATACCAACTAATTTAGTATACCACTACTCCCCCTGAGAAGTAGCTTCCTCATCAAAGCCTGAGTAAAAGATTTCTCTATTAATTCTGTCAGTTGATGACAAACATCAACTCTCTAAGTATCTACCGGTGGGGGAATGACCCCAAGCTGATCTCTAAGATATTCAAAAGTCTCCTTAGGTAGAGGTTTAGTGAAAATATCTACAATATGCTCTTTTGTATTCACATAAACAAGTTTAATTTCTTTTGCTTCAATATTTTCCCTTAGAAAATTCAGTTTGATAGAAACATGTTTTGTTTTAGAATGTAGTACCGGATTCTTAGATATATCAATTGTTGCAGTGTTGTCACAATAGATAGTAATAGGTTCCTTGCATTTTACCTTTATGTCTTTCAACATTTGTTTAAGCCATAGTACCTGTGTACAATTAGTTGCTGTTGCAACTTATTCTGATTCTGCTATTGATAAGGATGTACAACTTTGTTTCTTACTCAACCAAGAAACTAGTCCATTTCCAAGAAAAAATGCTCCTCCAGTGGTGCTTTTTCTATCATCCACATCTCCTGCCCAATTTGCATCTGTGTATGCACATAATTCAAAGTTTTCATCTCTAGGATACCATAATCCAAGATTTGTAGTGCCTTGTAAGTACCGGAAAATCCTTTTTACTACTGATTCATGATTTTCTCTAGGATTACTCTGAAATCTTGAAACAATACATACTGCATTCATGATATCAGGTCTAGTTTGTGTCAAATACAGTAAACCTCATATCATAGATTTGTACCTAGTTGGATTAAAAGGTTAGATTCATCCCTTAGTGATAGTTTGTCACTTGTAGTCATAGGTGTGCTTACCGGTTTAGAGTTCTCCATCCCAAATTTCTTTAGTAACTCTTTCAAGTACTTGGATTGACTCAAGAATATACCTTTGTCAGTTTGTGAAATTTGCAATCCTAAAAAGAATTTTATTTCTCCAATCATAGAAATTTCAAATTCTTGTTGCATTTCAATAGAAAATTCTTTACATAATCCATCTTCTCCTCCAAAGATTATATCATCAACAAAAACTTCTATAACCAAGATGTCATCATCAGTCACTTTATAATCTAAGTTGTTGTCAACATTACCTTTAGAAAAACCAATCTTCAAAAGATACTTATCCAATCTTGCATACCAAGCTCTTGGAGCTTGTTTCAATCCATACAAAACTTTCCTTAACCTGCAAACCATATCTTTGTTATCTATCAAAGAAAATTCATCAGGTTGTTCAATGTAAACTTCTTCAAGATCTCCATTCAGAAATGCACATTTAATATCCATTTGATATACTTTGTAGTTCTTGTGTGCTGCAAAAGCCAAAAATAATCTGACTACCTCAATTCTGGCTATCGGTGCAAAGGTCTCATTGTAATCAATTCCTTCTTTTTGAGAATATCCCTTATACACTAGTCTTTCTTTATTCTGATTACCTTACCATCTTCATTAAGTTTGTTTCTCAATACCCATTTGGTTCCAATTACATTTTTATCTTTGGGTCGGGGAACTAATGTCCAAGTGTTATTCTTCTCAATTTATTTTAATTCTTCTTCCATAGCTTTAGTCCAATGTTTATCTTCACATGCCTCATTAACTGATGATGGTTCAATTTGAGAAATAAGACATACCTCTTCATTTGCCAATCTTCCTCTTGTCATAACTCCTTTATACTTATTTCCAATTATCTGATCTTCAAAATGATTCAGTCTTACATACCGGGGTGTCTTTGTTTGTTGCAGTTCCTCAGTTATTGTGGAATTTTTAGATGATATCGGTGTAACTAGATCTTCATTCTATACCGGTGGATTTAATGTAGGTTCATTTGTTAGAATTTCTATTGCTGGTTCAGAGTCTATATACCTTGAAGTTCCTCTGAATTGTTCATCAATCTTCACATTTGTACTCTCAACAATTTTCTGTAATCTTTTGTTAAAATATCTATATGCTTTACTTTTAGATGAATAACCAAGAAATATTCCTTCATCACTTCTAGGATAAAATTTGCCAATATACTCATCCCTTCTAATATAGCATTTAGTTCCAAATATTCAGAAATATTTAAGACTAGGAGTAATAGCAAACCATAGTTCATGAGAAGTCTTACCGGTTTCACCTTTGATGTGAACTTTGTTGAATGTATAGACTGCTATACTTACTTCCTCTCTGTAATATACATGTGGTAGATTTTCTTCTGATAACATACTTCTAGCAGCATCCAAGATGGTTTTGTTTTTCCTTTCAACAACTCCGTTTTGCTGTAGTGTCCAAGGTGCTGATAGCTGTCTTTTGATTTCATTCACTTCACAGAATGCATTAAATTCCTTAGATGTAAATTCTCCTCCTTGATCTGATCTTAGACATTTGATTTTCTTACCGGTTTCATTTTCTACCTTTGCTTTGAACAATTTGAACTTCCCAAGTGCTTCTGATTTTTCTCTCAGAAAAGTAACCCAACACATTCTAGAATAGTCATAAATGATTAGCATGAAATATCTATCACCTTGTAAACTTTTAGTTCTAGCTGGACCACACAAATTAGTGTGAATTAAGTCAAGAGCATTATTGGATTTTTATGGAATACTTTTGAAGGTGGCTCTAACTTGTTTTCCAAATTGACATTCCTTACATACTGTATTGTGAGGTTTGACAATTTTAGGTAAATCTCTAACTACCTTAGTAGTACTGATTTTTACCATGCAATCAAAGTTTACATGATAGAGTCTCTTATGCCATAGCCAAATTTCATCAATATGTGCAATCAAGCATGTCTTTTCACTATTATTCAAATGAAAGATATTACGTCTAGTTTGATTACCGGTTGCAATTTCCAAACCAGTTCTATTCATGATTTTGCATTTTCCATTTTTGAATTGTAACTGAAATCCTTTTTCAACTAATTGACCAACACTCAAAAGATTATGCTTTAAAACTTCAACATAGTAAACATTGTCAGTATTATGCTTACCATCAAGAGATATTGTACCTTTACCTTTGATCAAACAAGCTTTATCATCTCAAAATCTCACTAAGCCTCCATTATATTCCTGAAAGTTCAAGAATTTACTTTTGTCTCCAGTCATATGATGTGAGCATCTTGAATCAATGATCCATTCATCCTTAACTTTAACTTTAGCTGCCAGGGCCTTCTCTACCGGTTGAATAGTACATGTCGATTGATCTTCTGATACCAATTCTTAGGTCCCAGAGGCAACTGAGAGGGGGGGGGGTGAATCAGTTGTCAAATAAATTCAAACCAAAACAACTTAACCAACTTACTTCTTAATACCAGTGAACCAGTCTTTTATACCGATGGACAGTTTTATCAGATAATTGCAATACCGATAAATATTAATGCATGAAATAAAAAGACAAAGTCATCCACAACACTTAACACCAATATTTGTATGTGGAAACCCTTTAAGGGGAAAAACCACGATGGGAAACCTTACCCACAATCAGATGATACTACTGTAGATAGTAAGTGTATACAAATGGGGTCTACACATGCAGAAAGGCCAAGCGCCTAGAGATCACTGCTCAAACACAAAATAGGAGTCACACTGACTACAATTGGATGGTTAAATCCAATAAGGATGTACTTCTCAAAATAGCATCTTCATATGTTGGATTCAGTACCGGTGTAGTTCTGATATGCTTTCACAAAAACCTTGCTTCACCTTCAATTGATGTCTACGTGTATAGCTCTACTTAATCTCGCATATACCTTCACACAATTCTTCTTTGCATTCCACATTCGATCTTACAAATAAGATCTTACATTTATATCATAAACTAGGACCAACTTTAGTAGGTCGGCTCTAAAAGATATTACAATAAAATCAATTTACAATTAAATTAATGTCCGATGCAATAACCGATTCAACATGCTGGCTTAATGCATTTACAACAATAATAAATCATCTCCATAGCATGCCATACTAATTTGGTAAAGATAAACCTATCGGTGTATAACCTGGACCTATTTACCGGTAACAATAAATATGCAAATATGAATATACCAATAATCAAATCTCCAAGACAAGGTGTCCAAACAATGTTTTAAACATAACCAAGTGTTTTCCATGCCACTCCAAGTGCTGATGATCATTATATCTTGCCGGTGTACCAGATACCGGTGACTGTGCATAAGTCATTTGCTTGCCGGTGAATGTTGTTGATTCTCCAAAGTGCCAGAGTTGATAAGTGTTAGTAGGTGTTGAGATCAATGACAAAACCATACCAAAATACCAATAGAAAGTTAATAGGGTCTAGTTTCAACAACAAATCTTATTCATCTAAGAATGTGCTGGACTTAGTTCATACATACTTGTGTGGTCCTATGAGGACCAAGAGTTTCTATGGAGACTGGTATTTCATGTTGTTTGTAGATGACTTCTCAAGAATTATGTGGGCTATATTCTTGAAAGAAAAATATGAAGCCTTTCACATGTTTAAAGTCTTCAAGGCTCGAGTAGAGAGATGAACTGGTAAGAATCTCAAATGTTTGAGATCAGATAGAGGAGGAGAGTTCACCTCTTAAGAGTTCATGAACTACTGTGAAGAATAGGGGATTATGAGATAGATGTCTGCACCCAGAACACCTTAGTAGAATGGGATTTCTGAAAGAAGGAATAGAACTCTGATTGATTGTGTAAGGACTTTGATGATATAGAAGGATATTCCACATATCTTCTGGAGAGAAGCAGTAAGCACTATTGTGTATACCTTGAACTAGATATAGGTGAAGAAAGGGGCAAATAAAACTCCCTATGAATTATGATGTGGATACTCACCTAATGTGAGCTATTTCAAAGTATTTGGAAGAAGGTGCTACATCAAGAGGGATGAGTACTCTGGAAAGTTAGATCCCAAGAGTGATGAAGGAACCTTCTTAGGTTACTCCATAAAGAGTAAAGTGTATCGATGTTTGAACAAAAGGACCGATAAGATTTTGGAGAGTGTCAATGTGAGAGTAGATGAGTTTTCTGAGAAAAATGAACAGGATAGTAAGAGTGAACCAAAGGATTATCAAGGATTCGAGTACATTGTACCGGTCAAACCTGCTGAAGAAAATCTTGTTGTAGTGACAAATGAGGAAGCATGTGAAGTAGAACCTGCACAACCGATAGAAGAAGCTCTAATAAATAAACCATTACTAGCAAGGTATGTCAGAAACAATCACTCCACTGAAAATATCATTGGTGATAAAGATACAAGAGTATTAACTAGAAGAAGAGCAAGAGAGAATGCCTGTCTACTCTCCAAAATTGAGCCCAAAACAACAAAGGAGGCTCTAAAAGATGAAGACTAGATCAAAGCCATGGAGGAGGAACTAGAGAAAATTGAGAAAAATGAAACTTGGACTCTAGTGCCTAGACTAGAAAATAAAAATGTGATAGGCACCAAATGGGTGTTTAGAAACAAAATGGATGAAACCGGTCAATTAGTAAGAAACAAAGAAAGGCTAGTCTGCAAAGGCTATGCTCAGGAAGAAGGTTTGGATTATGGAGAAACTTTTGCACCAATGGCCAAGCTGGAAGGGGTAAGAATTTTGCTTGCCTATGCTGCTTACAATAAATTCAAAGTTTACCAAATGGATGTCAAATCAACATTCTTGAACGGTGTTTTAGAGGAAGAAGTATACATAGAGCAACCAGAAGGGTTTGCATCAAAAGATGGAAGAGATATGGTATGAAGGCTGAAGAAGGCTCTATATGGGCTAAAACAAGCACCAAGAGCTTGGTATGAGAGGCTACACTCATATCTATTAAGCATAGGGTTCAAGAGAACCAGTGATAATAGTAACTTGTATCTGAAGACCAGAGAAAAAGGAAAACATCTGATTGCAGAAATTTTTGTTGATGACATTATCTTTGGAGGAGATGATGAGATGAGTAGAGGTTTTGCAGAATAAATGAAGCAAGAGTTTGAAATGTCTATGATCTATGAAATAAAATTCTTCATTGTCCTGCAAGTATCACAACTAAAGAATGACATATTCATTAGCCAAACCAAGTACATAAGGAAAATATTGAAGAATTTTGGAATGGATGATTGCAAACCTGCTGGAACTCCAATGGTTATAGGTTGAAAGCTCTCCAAAAATGATGAGGCTCATGAAGTGAATGAGACACTTTACCAATCCATGATCGGTAAGTTGTAGTATGCAGTACACAATAGATCGGCTATAACAAAAGCTATTGGATTAGCTGCAAGATTTATTGCAAATCTGAAAAAGACTCATATGGTGGTAGTCAAGAGAATATTTAGATACCTTAAGTGGACTGATGAGTATGGTCTCTAGTATCCACATAAGGGAGATTTCATCTTAAGTATCTTCATCGATTCTGATTGGGCAGGGAACATTGATGATAGAAAAAGCACTAGTGGAGGTGCATTCTTTCTTGGAGACAGGATTGTGTCATGGATAGGCAAGAAACAAAATTGCATATCTCAATCCATAGATGAGGCTAATTATGTGGCTGCTGCAATCAAGTGTACATAGATAGTATGGATCATGCAATTATTGGAAAGTATCCAAGAAAAGGTGACTGAACTGGTGGTGATTCACTGTGACAACACCAGTGCTATTGACATATCCAAGAATTCGTTGATGCATTCCAAGACAAAGCAAATAGATATCAAATACCACTACCTCAAGGAAAAGGTTCAAGACAAGGAAGTGAGGTTGGAATATATACCAACAAAAGAATAGGTGGTTGATATCTTCACCAAGCCACTACAGAAGGACGCCTTTGAATACCTTAGAGGTAAGCTAGGGGTGCTACCCCTACCTCTATTAAACTAAGTAAAAAAGGGCTCTACATCAATTTGGTATGATTTCTTAATGAAAATCTCTAAGACTAGATTGATAAGTGTGGACTACACCAGTTAGGGGGAGCAGTCTTGTAAGTGTAACTGAAATACATCTTTGGCATTGTTGTTAATGGGGGAGATGATACCAATTGTTTGAGTATTGTTAAGTAGTGTTGAGCTGAAGTTGCTGAAATGGAGTATTGCCAGTGTTAGGGGGAGATATTCATTACTCAGAGCAAAAGTAATGATAAAGAAAGAAACAAAGAAAGTAAATACAGAAGCAACTGATAAGATAGATTTTGAAGTGTTTCCATCAATGCCAAAGGGGGAGATTGTTGGTATTGACAAAACTGGTTAATCCAGAGAACCGATATATTTGCTAAGATTTGTCATTGATGTCTAACACTGATCGGTGGAGTGGTGTATCATAGTAGCAAAGGTGATGACTTGTAAACAACATGGAAATGACATAAGAGATAGATGATCAAGGTTCAATCAGCTCAAGGGAAGACAAACTAAGCTAATTGATCTGTCACTCAAGAAGATCGGTGTTGAGGTCAGATCTTTAGGTTGGTCATTCTGATGATGATGAAGTCACAAAAGGTGACTTAGGAAAGAAGGATTGAGGTTGTATGCAAACGAAAACCTTATTAGAAAACAAGAGAATAGCTTTGATGAAGCACTGTAAACTGACATCAAAGGATGAACTGGTAATGAAGAGCGCAGTGGTATACTGATATACCAATGAAGCAGAAGGAAGATAGGTGGACACCGTAAATCTCAAAGTGGTGATTGGTTACATAGTTGTGATGGAAAAAGCTGAGTTGGTGAGCTTGTAGTAACGCCCAACTAAAGGTTGGTGAAGTCAACTTCATTTATCATGTAGTTAAGCCATGATTATTTGTGGATTTTCTGGTTCGCAATTAAAAGACTAAACGTGACCCATAAGTCACTATTTTTGGGGGATGCAGTGGTAGAATTGGTTGAGTAGTTGATGAAATTGTTGAAGGGAATGTAGAGAAAGAGTAGGAAGATTTCAATTCTAAATCTACCTAAATCTGTGATTGCATTGATTAAGGAAACACCTAAAGGTGACGTCAGAGAATGTATAAATTATTTTGAGTTCATTCAAAATATTCTTGATCGTAAAATTTGCAAAGTGAAAATCCTATGAGAGGAGATCCAAAGTGTAGAGTGAAGAGTGAGGAAGTGCTAAATGATTTAGTAGAGCAAAGTGTGTGTGAAGTAGACCAATAGAGTGCAGATCCTAGGGTATGAGCAGAGAACTGGTGTAGTGTAGAGCAGACACCATCGGTGGAGACATAGTATGATTTTCATTGTGATCTAATCAGGCTATTAGTAGCTATTCCAACAGATCAACTTCATGTTGCTTTCTAACCATTGCAACTCAAAATCCCTTAACCGGGTGGACTTTAACAGGTCCCTTTGTAAAATCCCTTAACCGGGTGTCATCTTAATTGATGATCCTAAGACCTTTAAAAAGGCTACCTCTAATAGGGTAAAGGCACTAATAGGCCTTAAACAAAATCCCTTAATTGGGTGGCACCTAATAGTGTCTTTGTAATCTCCTAACAGGGATGGCTCTTCAATGGGTGTACTCTAGAAGAGTGCAAATTTTATGAGTTTCTACTCACACCATGGTTTTCTCACATTTGGGTTTCTACGAGATAAATCTTGGTGTTACTGTGTATCTTTTCATGCATGCATGTTCTTCTGCAATAACTGTTTATATTGATGAATATTAAGTTAGTGTAGTCTTGAGTTAAAAGGTTTAAAATTTGTAAAATTAGTAAAGTACTGATTCACCCCTCCCCTCTCAGCACCGGTTGGGACTAACAGAGTAAACCCTAAATGCTTGTAATTGACAAAGTAAATTCTCTAAATCAATGATGCAAAGTGATCTAAAGCATGATTGTAAATATGTAAATTGATGTAATGAAGCTCATATAAAGACATGAAAACAACATGAAACCATATCCAACCCCTAAGGGAGGGGTACAAGGCAATCGTCAGTCGGTGATCTCCTATTATTTTTCAATGTCTTCAAGGCTCCTAATTGATGATGAATTATTGACAAATACTTTATGAGTTCTTGATGAATGTTGTTGAATGTTTTTTAAGACTCCACATAAGCTTCTCTTTCACTACATACAAGGCTCCTTTATGCTCGCTCCAACAACTATTTTCCTAGATTTGATTAGATTCCATCTCTTCAAATGAAGAAAGAGAGCTCTTATGTATGAAACTCTAGATCTTAATTTCATCTTTAGGCTGACCTAGGATTTGAATTTCCCACCAATCTTTTGGGGTTAAGCATTATAATATGATAGAATTATGCTCTTGAAATCTCGAGAAAAATGTCGAGGACCATGTGCAAAGTGCACATGGTCCGACCAACTTTTCACCAAATTTTTAGGGCTGTTATATATGATGATATTAGAGAAAATCCAAAAGTTGCAGCTGATTTCAAGATGTTTTGATATGCAAAATCAGGCCTTAAAAGTCAAAACAGGACATAATTAGGGTTTATGATTTAATGATTTATTGAAGGAATAAAATAAAAAGGGCACACTAAGGGTAAAGGGCCCAATTTTATGATGTGTGAAGTGATGAAATATGACTTTAGATTTAATTAAATTAAATGCTTAAAGGGAAATTACAATGCAAGATGCAAACACACTAAGGTAGGTGCTAAACCAAGCGTAGAATTGTACCATCCTAGCAAGGGCATACAATTTACTATGCTACACATATATATGTAAAGAAAAACTTAAACAATCAAATAACCATAAAATTGAGTATTATCATTATTTAAAAAAATCAAAACTATTAAACAATCACAATAACATTGACCAAACTAATTAGAACAACAATTCAATCATTTGAAATCATGCAAAACAAAAATTTAACTTACTTCCACATATAAAACTATCACATAATCATAGTATTAGTTGTAGTGGGGCCTTCAATGACTTCAAAAACTCCTTTTGAGGCCATTGAGGCCATTGGGAAACTAAGAGTATGTCCAAAAAATATGTACGAGCTATGTTTAGTTAACCCATACATTCTATTACTCCCTAAAAATGCCCAGCAGGCCAACGTTCATATTTCACATACCTCGTACACGCTTTTACCTGTCAAAACCCCATATGCGGTCTAAGTTTAAACCCTATACACGCTTTTACTTGTCAAAACCCCATATGCGGTCTAATTTTAAACCCTGTACGCATTACTTATAGTAAAGAAAAGGTGAAGGGAAAGGGGGGAGAGAGAGAGAGAAAGGAAGAGGGAAATAGAGTTGGGGAGAGAGAGAGAGAGAGAGAGAGAGAGAGAGAGAGAGAGAGAGAGAGAGAGAGAGAGAGAGAGAGAGAGAGAGAGAGAGAGGGGAAGAGGATTGAAAAGGGAGGGAGAGAGAAATATAGAGAGGGAGAGAGAGAGGGAGGGAGAGGGAGAGAAAGGGGGAGAGGGAGAGAAAGGGAGGGAGGGAGATGGGGGAGAGGAAGAGAGTGAGGATGGGAAAGGAAGGGCAATAGAGGGGGGAGTGAAAGAGAAAGAATGAGAAGGAAGGGAGAGAAATATAGTGAGAGGGAGAGAGAGGGAGAGGGAGAGGGGGGAGAGAGAGAGAGGATGGAAAAGGGAGTGGGGAGAGAGAGAGAGAGAGAGAGAGAGAGAGAGAGAGAGAGAGAGAGAGAGAGAGAGAGAGAGAGGATGGAAAAGGAAGGGAGATAGAGGAGGGAGGGAGAGAGAAAGAGTGGGGAGGGATATAAGAAGAGAGAGGTATGGGGTATGGAGGAAGGGAGAGAGGGGGAGCATGTTGATTTTTTATTTTCGTAAGCTATATTGGTACTGCTTTTTATATTGTAATAATGGTTCATCTTGCCACCTTAGGACACCATATGACCCCTTAGGACATAATATTCTTCTCAAGGGTCATGTTGTGTGCTAAGGGGTCACATGATGTCATTAGGTGTTATGTTGGGTCCTAAGGGGGAGAGAGAGAGAGAGAGAGAGAGAGAGAGAGAGAGAGAGAGAGAGAGAGAGAGAGAGAGAGGGATGGGGTATGGAGGAAGGGAGAGAGGGGGAGCATGTTGATTTGCTATTTTTGTAAGCAGTATTGGTACTTCTTTTTATATTGTAATAATGGTTCATCTTTCCACCTTAGGACACCATATGACCCCTTAGGAAGTCATATACTCCTAAAGGGTCATGTGGTGTGCTAAGGGGTCACATGATGCCATTTGGTGTTATGTGGGGTCCTAAGGGAGAGAGATATAGGGGGAGACAAAGAGAGAGGATGGAAAAGGAAGGGAGATAAAGGGGGGAGGGAGAGAGAAAGAGTGGGGATGGAGAGAAGAAGAGAGAGAGGGGTGAGGTATGGAGGAAGGGAGAGAAGGGGAGCATGCCGGTTTGTTATTTTTGTAAGAAATATTGGTACTACTTTTTATATTGTAATAATGGTTCATCTTTCCACCTTAGGACAACATATGACCCCTTAGGACACCATACAACCCCTTAGGATATCATATGGTCCTACTTGGAGTTGTATGTGTTAGGACCCAGACGCAACTAAGAGGGGGGGGGGTGAATCAACTGTCTATTAATTTCAACCCAAACATAACTTAATCAAACTTGATCTTAATACTGGTAAACCAAACTTAATGCCAGTAAACAAATTAATAGTTAATATCAATACTGGTGAAACTTAATGCATGAAATAGAAAGAGAAACAACATCCACAACATATAACACAATGATTTGTACATGGAAACCTTGTAAGGGGAAAAACCACGGTGGGAAACCTTACCCACAATCAGATGATACTACTGCAGATAGTATATGTATACAAATGGGGTCTGCACATGCATAAAGGCCAGCTTCCTAGAGATCATTTCTCAATCACAAAAATGGGAGTCACTGACTACAATTGGATGATTAAATCCAATGATAATGTACTGCTCAAAGTAGCATCTCCAATGCTGGATTCAATACTAGTTAAGTTCTGATTGTCTCCTTCAAACCTTCCTTGAATCTTAAATGATGTCTATGTGAGTAGCTCTACTTATATTTGCATATACCGAATATCACAACCTTACCATACCATATTACATTCTCTTACATAATCTCACAAATGAGATCTTACATATATACCAAAACCTAAGGCCAAATGTGTAGTTCGGCTCACTAAGAATACTACAATAAAATCAATTATAACAAGTCAAGATGCGATGCATCATGTCGGCTCAACAACAATATCAATTGATTAAATCATCTCCATAACATGCCGTACTGAGCTAGAATAGATAGTGCATGTCGATCCATAACCTAGACCAATTTGCCGTTAACAACAAATATGTCAACCCGATTAGACCAAAAACCAAGTGTCCAAACCATGTCTTTGACATAACCAAGTGATCTCCAGATGATAACAAGTCATCCTCAGTGACGGTGAACCAAATATCTATGACTGTGTATAAGTCACTGAACATGCCGGTGAACATAACCAAAGATCTCCAGAAGGATAAGTGTTGACATCAATGAAAAAACTAATGCAATATATCCATAATATCAATAATATGGTGCGCTAAGGGGTCATATGGTGTTGTTAGGGGTCATGTGGGGTCCTAAGGGTTCGTGTGGGGTCCTAAGGGGTCGTATGTCATAATAATGGTTCACATTTCCGTCTTAGGACACCATATGACCTCTTAGGACACCATATGACTCCTTAGGACACCATACAATGCCTTAGGACATTGTATGGTCCTAAGGGGTCATTTAGTGTGCTAAGGGGTCTTATGGTGTCGTTAGGGGTCATGTGGTGTCCTAGTGGTGCCACACATGTTTTACAACACCATATGACCCATTAGGACACTATATGACCCCTTAGGACATCATATTCTCCTAAAGGGTCATGTGGTGTGTCAAGGGGTCACATGATGTCATTAGGTCTTATGTGGGGTCCTAAGAGAGAGAGAGAGAGAGAGAGAGAGAGAGAGAGAGAGAGAGAGAGAGAGAGAGAGAGAGAGAGAGAGAGAGAGAGAGAGAGAGAGAGAGAGAGAGAGATGGGGGGAGAGGAAGAGAGAGAGGATGGGAAAGGCAAGGAGTTATAGGGGGAAGAAAAGAGAAAGAATGGGGAGGGAGGGAGGGAGAAAGGGGGAGAGAGGGAGATGAGGGAGAGAGAGAGTGAAAGAGAAAGCATGGGGGGAGGCAGGGAGATAAAGTGGGGGAAAGGAGAGTGGGGGGGGGAGGGAGGGAGGGAGGGAGAGAGAGAGGAATAAAAAAAGGGAGGGAGAGAGATGGGGGGAGAGGAAGAGATGTCACATGATGTTGTTAGGGGTCACGTGGGGTCCTATTTGAGCCACACATGTGTTACAACACCATATGACCCCTTAACACACCATTTGGCCCCTTAGGATATCATACATGGTTCGAAGGGGTCATATGGAATCATTGGGGGTCATGTGGGGTCCTAATGGGGCCGCACATGTGTTGTAACATCATATGACCCCTTAGGACATCGTATGGTCTTAAGGGGTCATATGTGTGCTAAGGGACCTTACATGATGTCATTAGGTATTATGTGGGGTCCTCCGAGAGTGTGTGTGTGTGTGTGTGTGTGGAGAGAGAGAGAGAGAGAGAGAGAGAGAGAGAGAGAGAGAGAGTAGGAATACAATGTAATAAGATATCAAAAGACAATATATATGCATATATTTTATATATATATATATGTATGCATACATGAATACACATATTATATACATATACATACATATTATATATATAATATCAGATATACATATATACATATTATACATATGCATATATGTATGCATGCATAAACACATTTTAAACATACATATGCATTTTTTTGTGTTAGGCCCTCTTTATGTGGACATAACCCATATGAGGTTTGTCCTCTCAAAACCTCGTACGCGGTTTTTTTTATTAAAACCCTATACGCGGTTTTGTCTATTAAAACCCCGTACATGCTTTATATTCAAAATAACCCATATGCGCTTTAGTTTATTTAGGCTTGTGAATAGGATTGCATGAAAAAGCTGTGAGTTGGAAGTTTGATTTCCCTCCATTTTTGACATGTTTTGTTTTATCAACTTGGTTTCTTGACTTTGTCATCATCAGGTTTACACTTCATCAACTGGGTATTTCTAAAATTGCCACCATATTTTCACCCATCTTTTGAGCTTTCTAACCATATATATTTTTTTAAAATTTGAACAACAATAACATATTATTCTTTAATTTCTTTTATCAGTGTCTCTCTGGTTCTCAGAGACATATGTGTACCATTTTTTTCATAACTTTTGATCTACTTCTCCAAATTTAAAAAACTTTATATATTATTTTAGTGCACTTGATTATTTATATATATATATATATATATATATATATATATATATATAATATCAGATATGCGTATATACATATTATACATATGCATATATGTATGCATGCATAAACACATTTTAAACATACATATGCATTTTTTTGTGTTAGGCTGTCTTTATGTGGACATAACCCATACGAGGTTTGTCCTCTCAAAACCTCGTACGCGGTTTTGTTTATTAAAACCCTGTACGCGGTTTTGTCTATTAAAACCCCGTACATGCTTTATATTCAAAATAACCCATATGCACTTTAGTTTATTTAGGCTTGTGAATAGGATTGCATGTAAAAGTTGTGGGTTGGAAGTTTGATTTCCCTCCATTTTTGACATGTTTTGTTTTATCAACTTGGTTTCTTGACTTTGTCATCATCAGGTTTACACTTCATCAACTGGGTATTTCTAAAATTGCCACCATATTTTCACCCATCTTCTGAGCTTTCTAACCATATATATTTTTTAAAAATTTGAACAACAATAACATATTATTCTTTAATTTCTTTTATCAGTGTCTCTGGTTCTCAGAGACATATGTGTACCATTTTTTTAATAACTTTTGATCTACTTCTCCAAATTTAAAAAACTTTATATATTATTTTAGTGCACTTGATTATTTATAATTAACAAAAAAATTGCATTTTCGATTGTTTTGGTGCAAGTTATGCTTCACACACGAACAGGTACCTGATTTTCAGGATGTGCTAGATTCAAAAAATCATTAAAAAAAATACTCAACAAAAAATTAGACAACTTCTAGTGCTCACTCTTAACTATCTTTCTACCAAAGGATTTGTCAAAATACTAAATCTAACTATGACTTTTTTGATGCGCATGTCAGACACTATGTTATATTTTTCAGAAAAAAATAGGATCTATTTTTTGTGCGCGAAGGATTTGACCCCCTTAATCTTATCCGATTTTGAAAAAAAATAGTAGTTTGGAAACTAGATTTAGAGTACTACAATATTTTTTTATTTGAGTCTCTTCATATCTTGAGTGGATGACTCTCAACTTTCTCCTCCAAGATCAGGTTTACCTGATTTCAGAAAAAAAAGTGTCCACTTATACCCCCCTTTTTGTACACCATCTTGGTGCACATACCCAAATTTCACTGAGTAGCTCCAAATCATCTCAAACTTCTTAGATTCAGGTGCACGATGAAATCCCGAATCTGTAGCTCACTGATTCTGCTTACTTTGTCTTCAATTTCAACACTTTACTTATTCAAATTACAAAAGAGGGTCAAACACATTCCAAACACAATCAATCTACTTAGTATTCAGTCCTTGCATAATTTAGGATTGGATCTAGTGGATTCATCCCCTCTTTTGAATGTAAAGTCCTCCAAGTGAAAATCGGCTTAAATATTTCCCCCTTTCATGTGGTGAATTCGCTAAGCCTGAATTTTCCACTGTACAGATGCATATCATATATTTTCATTTCCTTGAATCTCCTTCTCATCCATTGTACACCTTGGCCCTTAGCTCCTCTCAAAGTGGCTCCACCAATGGAAGACTGCGCCTCTTCAGACTCTGGTTTACTTTCCATCTCTATTTCTTTAGAGCTAGTGGTGGTTGGTGTTGGGGACATTCCTAGTCCTAGTGGTTACAATTCTTTTAATATTATTGGTCCTTTTAATTCACCCCTAAGTTGGTATAGTAGTGAAGAACTTGTGCTCTTGAAAGAGAGGCCACAAGTTCAAATCCCATAAGGCAATAAGGTATGTATGCCTTATTTGTAGCATAGTTAGGTGCCTCCTACAAGGAGTACAAGGTATTCCCAAATTACTCTAGCCCATATGTAGACCCATATGTAGATTACTAGTGTTGTGGACTATAAAAGATCCTTTCCTTTCCTTTTTCCCGGGTGGCATAGTGCGTTATGCTTGATTATTATACTAATAACAACACTAATCATATGGGTTTAGATAGCTCAAAATCAAACTAAGCCTTTCTATATTGGCTAGGATTTTTTGTTTTATGTTGATCACTTCTCCATGTATACATCTGCATATTTTGACATAAATGTAATATTTGGGGATGCTCAAGCAAGCTAAGTGGGCCTGAATAGGGTAGAAAGCTAAGTTAACCCCCCTATCTTATGAATAGGGTAGCAAGCTAAGTGGCCTTGATATTTGGAAAAAAATTATTGTTAAAACATGTTTGAATTAGAATAGTAATAGAGAGGATGACTTCCCAAAAAAAATGGATGATTTACCTAAATTATACTTGGATTATTGAAAGTGCCATAAATGTATTTATACATATATTAATACATATCAATTACCTTGTTATCTTTTAACGAAAAAAATCATAATCTTCTCTTTATTATTTACACTTTCAATCTTAACTCTTAACTTAAATCTAAATACTTTTTTATTTACCAAACTTAATTAAACTTTAAACTAATGTAAATTAATTTATTTCTAAAAAAATTAACTATAAAGGATCTACAAATCACAATAACTTCTAAGTTTGAAGTGGCCTCATTTCTTTTCATTTTCTTTCTAGCTTTAATTAAAAGGTTTGAACTATGAATGCTTAACTTTAGTTATAGAATAAAGTTTCAATCTTTTGAGGTATAATATTAATATTTAATGAATGTTAGTATATGTGTTTAATGTCTTTAATTTGATATTATAATTTATTTAATTTGTAAAAATAATTTATTGGTAAATTAAGAAAAATGGTTAAATTTTTTTTATAAAATATTTTCTATTTATAATATTAACTTAAAATAAGTTATAAATTGTTAAACAAGATTTATAAAATGTTTCTATTTATAATATTAACTAATTAATTTAAAATAAATTTTATTTATTTTTTATTAATTTGTTTTTAATATCTTATATATCAATAAATATGAGGTATTTTTATAATGTATTAGTTTATTATGTTTTATTAGAATTTAAACTACATAATTTTTTAGTCAAATAGGCTGGCTTATGTTTTATGAGTAGTTGTTCACACAAACTCATCCCTCATGAGTATGCTAGGTCTCCTTAGTACTCATTGTCTTTAGGTGGGGTTCATTAAGGTAAATCATCTAATTTTTTTGGGAGGTCATTCTCTCTATTACTACTCTAATCCAAACATATTTTAACAATAATTTTTTCCCAAAGATCAAGCCCATTTAGCTTGCTACCCTATTCACAAGCTAGGTGGCTTAACCTAGGGGAAAACCTAGTGCAAGTAAGATTTTTGCTTTAAGAAAACTTCATGATTAAACATGACTAAGTTAAAAGATGGGTGTCCTCCCAAAAAGTATTGGTGATTCACCTTTGTGAGAATCACCTAAATAAAACAAGTGTTAAATGGATTGACCATATTTATTAAATATAAGTTCTTATGAATCACTGCTCATAAATTATAGGTCAAAGTGTTTGAATAAACAATGTTGCAATTGCATCTTGCTTTTTATTTGTGGTAGCATAATTTTTTATATAATTGATATCTATATGATGTTCTTAAAGAAATAAATATTCTACTACTAATATTATTTTTTAATTATGTATTGTGAATCATATAGTGCTTGACTATAAAGAGAAAGAAGCGATGTAAACACTTTTTGTTGATATTTTGACTGTATCCATTGTATTAGGGTATATTTTGATGTTGCATTGATGGAATTTTATATGTATGAGATTACATGGCATTTTAAATTATAGATAATGATTAGATACTATCACAGATACTTTTATGCTCATTATTTCTATATGATATATAAGATTAGATATAGATGTACAATTCTAAATCATGATTTATGAATCTTATGATGTGTCATTTTATCATTAAAAATTTTGTACACCTGGGAAGATGTGCAAAATTGTGGTTTCAGCCATAGTGTGTGAGTATAAAACTCTCCTAATTTAGGGAAGGCTCCCCCTTTGCTTCCTACTTCAACAATTCAAAATAAAATCTAACTCTAAATCTATTCTGAATCTGGGTGAAACTCTGCCTTGGTCTCTTTTTTCAGAAAAAGACACTTATGATTAAAGAAGTAAAATAAATAAAGAAGAAAAGTTTCCATAAAGGCGTAAATTCCTCTGTTTCTTCTTCGGGATGGGAAAATAGAAAGAAAGCTCAAAGTCTTCAACTATCTACTCTCCTATCAACCTTTTTAGATGATTTTCTGGTAACTAAGCACAATATGTAGAAGCTCAAAGTCTAACTACATGATGCACCTCTTATGCACAAAAATAGAAAATAAAAGCAACACAAAGTTTGCAAGTTACCCATTTGCTTGAGCATCCTATAATAGTTTAAAATGTGACAACCAAATCAAAGTTTGCAATATCAGATCTTAAAACCAATCTAAAACTCCAAACACAATATGTAGCTCAAAGTCTTCAAGATTGAAATTGAATACCTCTTGTTTAACACCTCAAAACTCACAATCAATCTCCAGAAAATGTCATCACATAACACCTTGAATCAACACAAAGTTTAAAAGAAATTTTCCTCTTTTAATTAACTACAATCTGATTTACAACTAAGCTCAAAGTATTAGAGTGTACATACAAATTGGCAGAGTCTTGTTGCATTTCCAAAAGATATCAATTACAATAAACCCCCTCAAGTATTTATAGGAGAGGAGCCTTGAGAAAAAGGTGGGAGGATCCTAACTAACTTGATAAATTCTCTCAACCACCATGACTTATTCCAACTAGAGTCCTAATCTAACTCAACTTGTAGTTGTCTTACATGTAATTACATTTTACAAAAATGCAAGTGAAAGCAACACTTGCAATTACAAAACTTATTTTTACATGTAACTTGTTAAAACAAAATTACAAATACACAATTGAAACTATTCAATGTGTCCAAAGGTATGACTCTAACTACATCATCCTCTGTTTTGAAAATCTTCATGCTGCTACAAAACACTATGTGATCGAGGTAAATGACATCTTAAACTAGAACAAGAACTTGCACCCTTGATAGTCTTTGTGTCTTTAACTAGAAAACTTCCACATTTCACATGCTTGGGGTAGTACCATTTCTTCAAGAGGGAAAGGCTACCTTCCTCTTTTCATGTTTTGACCATCTCTATCTTGAAAACATTCTATAATTTGCATCCATTAATTGTTGTTGTATCTCTTCTTCTTTTGTTCACTGATGAAGAACCCATAACACCTTATTCAAGATGATATTGTTATTAAACAATACCCATGCCTTGATTTGTTGGTTTGATAGATTGTGTGTTCAAACAAGATGTACAAGGGAAAGGATAAATTGATGCAAAAATGGGCTCCCAAGTGAATTTTGGGTTTTGAGGACTGCATTACATGTGTGGAAAAACAAAAGCATTAAATTGCAATTGTGGAGAACAAACATGCAACTTCATGTGTAATGGGTAACTATAAGTTTGCACTTGTAATTGGACCTTTAAGACTTATTTTCAAGTATTTTTTAGTGCATTTTGGACCAATTTCGAGTTCTAGAAGGCTAATTGCAAGTATGAAAACTCTTGTGAAGATGCAAATGCAATTGGGTTTTGAAATCCAGAATGCAAGTAGACTTTAAATGGGAAAAATGGATGAAATGGCGAGATAAGGATTTTTACATGAAGGAGAAGATGAGAAGAACGATACCAATCAGTAATGACAAACTTTATGTAACAAGGAAAGACACATCTTCATCTTGACAACTTTGGAAGGGGGAAAAACACCTACTTGTAATCGGATTTTGAAACCTTGAATACAAGTAAATAAATGAGAAATCAACACTTTTAATTTTGCAGAAAGAATGTTAATTCTTTTGGCAGTATGGGAAGAACAAAACTATCATTTTTACTTGTAATCAGATTATAAAAATCTTAATACAAGTAGAAATGAATTTTCAAGAGGAGAAGTTATACCAATATTCAAGTTACAATAAAAAACAACTTAGGAAGAACAAATAAAAACCTGAATTTAAACAAGACTATCATTCATCTACAAATTTGATCAACCAAGAAACTAAAAACAATAAAAAACAAGGAAATTAAAAACTGAAATAACATACCTTGCTTGATCAAAATGCCCTAGACCAAAATAAATGAGCTTGGGAAGAACCAAAATTCTCTATAGATAAATGAAGAAGCCACCACATTGATATTTATTGCAATAAACAAAATAGTTTTGCATTCAACTTATAATACAAAAAACAGCTTGGAAGAAGAATCCCACTTGGTGTCAAACACTTTACATTGGAGGTTGGATGCAAAACACATCACACAAAGGTGGAATACGTGATCAAAGCGCTAAAAATGTGGAGCCAAAACAACAAAAATAGGAGTAGAAAATCCCCACGTTGGCATGCCTTCATGGTGTCAATCCCATAAGGAATGGATTCAAGCTACAAAGCATCACAAGATCGCTGCTACAAACCAACACAAGATTGTTTCTTCTTGGGGAATCCACATAGTCGGGTTTTTCAAATCCAACTACAAGCAAAGGCATAAGTTAAAACTTGGAGAAAAAAGAATGCAATTGAGTTATAAAACCCTATTACAAGTTTTAATAAAACTCACTTTTCTTTCAATCTTCCAAAATTGGGTTATAAAGAAGCAAAAGCACATAAAACACTTAAAACACTTGAAATCGGGTTTTAGCATCCCTATTAAAAGTTCACAATAAAGAAAATAGGAACTTTTTAAAGAACTTACAATTTTCATTAACTTGTATTTTTAAATTTACTTCTAATTTGACCAAAAAGTTCCTACAAAACAACTTAAAAGACAAAAAAAAGAGGGAAAATGGAAAAGGAAAAGAAAATTACAAGTTACACAATTTTAATAAAATTTCACTTGTAATTGCTTGAAAAAACCCCTACAAATTAAAAACATTAAGGAACTCTTAACTTGCAAAAGAAGGAAAATTTCCCACTCACGGTCTAGAGAAAAAAACCCGATTTTGAAGAAAAGACTAAGCAAACAAACTCAGAATGCGATGAAATTTGAAAAGTGGATCAAGGATGAACCAAAGATTAGTCTAGTTTAGAAAGGAGCAAGAATTTTGCCTCAAAAAGTGTGCCTCAAGAGTAAAATCTCCAACTTGCAGTGACTACTTTGAAACCCGAAATTGCACAAAAAGCTAGAAAAATGAAGGCCAAAACTCACCAAAACTTAGACAACGATGGAAAAGACACCCCATGATGATTTGACACTAACAAATGCCAGTTTTACACTTTTTAAAATGTACCTTGGAGACAAAAATGACACCTTTAAACCATAAATATGTAGGGGTTGTCAGATTTTTGGAAATTCAAAAATGAGGACATGTCCCAATGGGTTTCGGGGCAAATTGTCATGCCCAAAATTTAGGGCAAAAACGGAACAATTTTTTTTTAAAAGATACTAATTTAATTAACAAGTTCACTCTTGCAACAAGCGTTAAAGAAATTTTCATTATTAAACTCAAGCTAATTCCGAAACGAACTAAGCATCGATTAATCGTTAAATTTTAATTGCGGAAAACCTACTAGTTAAATTCTATCTCCAAGAGATACTTAGTCAATAGTCTTATTAAATTATTTAAACTGAAGGAAATAGGAAAGATATTTTAATTTATCCTCCAATATGACTATATAGTCTTTTCAATTCTTTTCTTTAAATTCCTCTTTATAATTTATCCCAACATTAAAATCAGGATTATATAAATATATATACATATATACATATTTGTATATGCATATATTTATATATTTATAATTTAATTACTTATTTAAAATACTCAAAAATTCATATATATATATATATATATATATATACCCATATATATATATGGATATTTATATATATATATATTATATATTTGGCATAAATGACAATATTTTAATTCAAAATTTAAAAACATTATATCTTCCTAAAAATTGTTTCATTTTTCCCCCAACCCTAATTAGGGTTTTAATCTCCCCTCTTATTTATTATCTAATCAAAATAACTTATTTATTATATATATATATTTTAGAACAACTTGCCCTAGCCCCATTCGGCTAGGGTTTAAACCCTAAATACTTTTTAACAGTTAATATTTTTTTTGCTAGGCCGAAGCCCTTGGCGGCCATGAAAAAACATGTTATCGCAGGTCACGGAGGAGGAAGGCAAGCTTGGCCACGCGCGCGCCACTGTGTGAGCGCACAGTGGGCGCCGCGACACCACTGTGTGCCCACATAGTGGGCGCCGCTGGCGGCTCCACTGTGTGGCCACACAGTGGCGGCCGTCCACTGTGTGCCCACACAGTGGGAGCCGCAAGTGGCTCCACTGTGTGTGCACACAGTGGGCGCCGCGCGGTCGTTTACTGTGCGTACACGCAGTGGAGTCCGCGGGGACCCAAAGTTTTATTTTTTTTAAATTTTTTTTTTTTTAAAATATAATATATAAATATATATATATATATATATATATATTGATATTTACATAACTTAAAAAGATGAAATTTATTCCAATAAAAATACATATCAATTTAAAAAAAAAAAAATTTTACATGCAAAATTTTTAAGCTAATTTAATAAAGGGAAAACACATAAAGATAAATCAGATATATATATATATATATATATATATATATATATATATATTTATTTATTTATTTATTTATATAAATATATATATATTTATATAAAATCAATAAGCTTTTAAAATCAATGCTAACTACAATACAATTTAAAATTCTTTTAAAGAGATACAAAATATTTTTCTCTAGAATAAAATGAATTTTTTTATTGATTTTTCTCCTCTAATCTAATATTTACATAAAACTACTTTTTCCATTAAAAATACATAAAAATCTTTCAACAACAATAAACTTTTTTTTGCCACAAGTGAAATATAAATAAAATCTAAATGAAAACAATTCTTTTATTTCCTTCCATAATACAAGAAGCTTTTGCATGTAACACAATTTAACTTTTCTTTTTTTTAAAAATAAACCAGGAGTAGAAATAACAAGCTTTTCTTTCTTTAAAACATCTCTAAGATATTCTACCAATTTTACAGAATGTTTTCTCTGAATAGTCACAACAATAAGACTTCAAGTCTACTTTCACAAATTACAACTTGCCTTTTTTTTTTATGAATGAGGCATATATCTATAACAACTATAAACAAACATCTGCAACTGAATTCAAGTATCTTCAATAACAATCTTCTGAATCCCTCTCATGATTCCTATTCTCTTTCCTCTGAATTTCCTGCATAATAGAAAACACAAATATGACCAGGGAGTGCTCACCTCCCAGCCTAGGCTAACTGGTAGCCACCCCCGAGCTCGGAGAACCAATTCCTAGACGGGTAACAAACAGGCAAACACAGAGAAAACAATGCATACAGATATTCCAGACACATTCCCAACCTGGCTTTCACAACACCACACTTTGGTGATGAACATTTTCAAAGGGTGGTAGTGGACCAAATACCCTGAGGAGAATCTGCAAGTATGAAATAAACAAGAAGCCACCTCGTGGCACAATAAAAATATCAAGAATCTCAACCCCTTAATCCTTATGCCCCCCCAAAGGCATTCTAGCCTTATAACCCTCCTTATGACCCCCATTGCACAAACAGGCCATGCAGCAAGGGTCACACAAAGATCCCTTGTGATCGCTCTCAAAAGAGAGTCTCTCACTCGAGGGCTGTCACTGCCACCACCCTCAAGATCCTCTTCTCTCCCAAGAGTAAGAGATCTTGAGAAAACTCCCAAAACACATCAATTCAAAAACAAAACACCAAAAGAATTTCACACATAAACTTTCAAGAATACAGATTTCTTATTCAACAACTTCCAGACATAAACAAGAAGAAGACATTAAAAGTAAAAATTGAAACCAACCTTAATCTGCCCAAAGGTTATAATGATATCTGAAGAAGAGCTACCCAATCCACAAATCTTTTTTTTTCTTATTCAATTTTCTCTATCCCATAACATTATTTTCCTTCCAAATTTTCTTCTGTCTCCAAAAATGGAGAGTGGGTGATTTCCCTGCTATTCCCAAAAATCTTCCTTAAGAAGCTCACTCTCTGAGTTCTCACAGGATTCTCAAAAAAAAAAAAAGAAGAAAGAAAGCAAAAATGCAAAAAGACTCTCCTTCCCAAAAGGAAAAATCTTGATTTGATTTCACTTCAATTTTCAATTTTCGCTCAACTCAAAAAAAGCCAATTTTTAAAGCGTTAGAAAGGTCATTATAAAGTAGAAACTTGCCTAAAATTACCCCTAACCCCTAGGTATACCTTATGGGCATTAGGAAACCCTATTAAACTACCCCTAGGTGTTCATTTAACCCATTTTAAACCCCTCTGAAGTTTATTTTCGGGTCAAACATAAGTTGACCACTCCAAATATTATATTCCCAAAGTATTTATGACAGCACATTAATTTATTTAAGAAACTATAATTAAACACTTTCCCTCCAAGAGACAAAATAATTAAATTTAAATACACACGTGTCAAGTGACACAATTAAAACACTTTTACAAAAATAAAACATGAAATTGTCTCTTGAGGTTTTTACACATTAAAATTTAATTAACACTTTAACACTCATGCAGCATATACAGTTACGAATAAAATACAACACAAACGGGGTGTTGTCTCTCCAAATAGACAAACCCTGGCTTTATGAACATACATAAGTCTAGGTTTGATTCTCCATAATTTTCCATGGTCACATGGTATATTTCCTGCACATCTCAATTTACACATTAGTACTTCCAAATATTCAAATATAATATAATTCAATACTATAACAATGCACATCATCACTTGCATACAATTTTCATCTGCACAGATTGAATACATCTTTTATCAAGCAAATTCGCATAAGCAATTTCATCCCAATTCACATAAACTAAACATACATCATGGTTCTATGTTCAGAGTAAAGTCCTGCAAATTCAATAACGACGTCTATCATTGCAATATCATCCTATCTAACAATTATGTAGTGTTCTATCTCATAAAGCATGTAAGTAAATCATCAAATTATAGCAATGTTATCCAAATCCTGAAATCATATAAGTTCTAAGTCTCAAAATGCATCAAAATAAAGTATCCATAATAGCCTAAATATAAAATCCACTAAATGTCAAACTGAGTCGAGGTGAGGCCTCACACAAATGCTCCTAAAAACCACATTTTATGTATATTTTATTAAATTGTAAATCTATTCATCATTATGTCTCAAATTTTATGATAGAGATTATGTTGGATTTGTTTTGCCTAGAAGGTAAATCTATTTTATGATGTCATTGTACTATGGTTGTGTGTTGTATTATGTGGGAGAGTTTGATAGCTATTGAGTTGCCTCTAGATCTTTGGTTGGTGATACTCCTATGAGAAGCTTCTTTTGCAATTATTTTGTACTTTTGTTGATTTTGAACAATATATTGGTAGGATTTTGGAGTGTGTGGTTTTTCTCACAAAAGGGTTTTCTTGGACATAAATCATAGTGTTGTGGTATGAATGCTATTTATGTTTATTTATATTTGGTTTATGTAACTATTATAAAGTTGTAAAAGGTTTTGCATAGCTCTCATATGTAGATTAGTGTAGGAATTTGTGCCATTGATTAAGTAGCTTCCTTACAAGACCTTAAGTACCCTTGTGATTACCTTGTAAATTTTATTGATGTTGTCTAAGCTTTAATATATGATTTATGAATTTTGTCCAGGTATTATAGAATATGTTTATTCATTTTTACATTTTTTTGAATATTTAAAATTAAATTAGAAAGTGCTTGGACAAATTTGTGTGAAAATGACATCTTTAAGGCATCATATATAAGTTATTTCTTATTGTTTTGCTAAAATTTGGCTTTTGGATCGGTATGCATATGGATGAGGTCTTCTAGTAGTTTTTAGAAGACCTCGGGTAGCCATTTGGACATTAATAATCAACTAGATTTATTTATAAATATCTAGATTAGCTAGAGGATAGTCTTGAACCCCATGTGGAGGTAACATGGCATATAAGAGTTTGTCTCCTCAAGTTGCATTTTCATTTGTATTAGATATTTTAAGTAAAGGATAAATATCTTGGATTTTTCTTATTATTAGGATGAAATTTTATTTGCTTTAGTTATATTTACTTTTGCATTAGACATTTTTTTGGAATTGGATAATTCTAGTCTCTAACTTATTTTTAGTTAAGAAATATGAAAGATTTCATGTTTTTTTCTCATTTTTGGTGTTGGTATTTTGGATATGTTGATATGGTTTTGTCATTGATGTCAACACTTGTCATCACTTGTCAACACTTATCAGCACTTGGAGATTTTGGTTATGTTCATCGGCAAGTCAGAGACTTATGCATAGTCACCGGTATTTGGTTAACCGACAGATTATATTGTTCACCGGCACTTGGAATGACTTGGAGACTACTTGGTTATGTCAAAGACATTATTCGATCACTTGGTTTTGGCGATTTGGTTAATTGCTTATTCAAGTTTGCATATTTGCTATTACTGGCAAAATGGTCCAAGATACGCACTAGCAGGCATATCTATTCCAGATCAACATGACATGTTATGGAGATGATTTATTATTATTGTAAATGCATTTGAGCTGACATCATGCATCAGATATTGATTTATTTGTAATTGATTTTATTGTAATATCTTTTAGTGAGATGACCTATTCAATTGGTCTTAGGTTATGGTATAAATGTAAGATCTCATTTGTGAGATTGATATGGGATTGGGAAAAGAATTGTAATAAGGCATATGCAAAAATAAGCAAAGCTACACACAGACATCATTTGAAGATTGAAGGAAGGTTTTGTGAAGGCAATCAAAACTAAACTGGTACTGAATCCAACATATGAAGATGCTATTTTAAGCAGTACATTATCATTGGATTTAACCATCCAATTGTAGTCAGTGTGACTCTCATTTTGTGATTGAGCAATGAGCTCTAGGTAGCTGGCCTTTCTGCATGTGTAGAATCCATATTGTACACACATACTATCTATAGTAGTATCATTTGATTGTGGGTAAGGCTTCCCATCGTGGTTTTTCCCCTTACAGGGTTTCCACTTACAAATATTTGTGTTATGTGTTGTGGATGTTGTTGTTTTTCTGTTTCATGCGTTAATCTTTATCAGTATTGCAATTAACTAATAAAACTGTCTACTAGCATAAAGTTTGGTTTACCGGTATTAAGCATTAAGTTTTGGTTAAGTTAATTTTTGTTGAATTTATTGGACAATTGATTCACCCCCCCTTCTCAGTTGTCTCCGAGACCTAACAATTGGTATCAGATCCTAGTCCTCTTTTTGCAGAAGTTTAACAGGTTGAGGAGATCCAATGTCTTCTAACTATTTTAGGAAGGATCGTCCGAAACTTGATGGAACTAACTATGGCATATGGAAGATCAGAATGGAGACACATTTGAATTGCACTGGAAAGGACATATGGGATGTTACAAAGAATGGCTTTTCTGCTCCTAGTCAAGGTCAACCTATTCCACCCAACTTGGCTAAAGATGAGGAAAATGATTGCAAAGCAAGAGAAGCACTTTTGAGCGCATTATCAGATCAACAAGTCATGGATTGTCAGATAGATCTACTGCTAAAGCTATTTGGGACAAACTAGAAACATTGAATGAAGGAGATTCCACAGTCAAAATTGCAAAACTTGAATGCTTCCGAGTCAGGTATGAAAGTCTGAAAATGGAAGAAGAAGAAAGAATTTCTGCTTTTATGGAAAGAGTAAATGAAATTGTTTTGGGTATACAATGTTGTGGAGGAACCTTAAGTGAAGATGATATTGTTTCTAAAGTTTTAAGAGCTTTTCCACCGACATATAAAATCAAAGTTACTACTATAAATGAATTGAGAACAATGCCTAATGCATCAGTATCTAGAGACACTTTGGTTGGAAAACTTTCAGCTTTTGAGCTTGAGGAATTTGGTCCTGTTACTGCTATTAAGACAGATCTAGCTTTCAAGACATCATCATCAACTGCATCATCATCATCATCATTTGATAAATCTAATCGGATAGCCTTCTATGCAAGATAACTTGAAGAAAGCAGGAGAGAAAATGAAGAACTTGAAGCACTATTTGCAAGGAAAATGTCTAAAGGTCCAATTGGAAGTAAGTATGAAGGTAAAGCACCCTTTAAATGTTTTAACTGTAATAAAATTGGTCATATGGCTTCTAGATGTCCTGATAGACATGCAAGATTAAGAGAAGAAGCTAAAAGAACATATAAGCCTAACCTTGACTATCAAAAATACAAGTTTAAGAAGAATAGAGATAAATCTTGTTATTATGCTAATGAAGGAGTTACTGATGATTTTGATGAGGATCCGACAGACAATGGATGGGCTTTTGTTGCTATAACAGAAGATCAACTGAAACCTACTGTTCAACCAGTAGAGTAGGCCCTGACAGCTAAAGTTGAAGATAAGGATGAATGGATTATTGATTTAGGATGTTCACATCATATGAATGGTGATAAGAGTAAATTCTTAACCTTTCAGAAATACAATGGAGGTCTAGTAAGATTTGGAGATGATAAAGCTTGTTTAATCAAAGGAAAAGGCACTATATCTTTTGATGGTAAGCACAATACTGATAATGTTTACTATGTTGAAGGTTTGAAGCATAATATTTTGAGTGTTGGTCAATTAGTTGAGAAAGGATTTTGGTTACAATTCAAGAATGGTAAATGCAAAATCTTAAATAGAACTGGTTTGGAAATTGCAACCGGTAATCAGACTAGTGGTAATATCTTTCATTTGAACAACAATGAGAAAGCATGTTTGATTGCACATATTGATGAAAGTTGGTTATGGCATAAGAGACTTTGTCATGTAAATTTTGATTGCATTCTACTAAGGCGGTAAGAGATTTACGTAAGATTGTTAAACCTCACAATCCGGTATGTAAGGAATGTCAATTTGGAACGCAAATTAGAGCAACTTTCAAGAGTATTCCAGAGAAGTCTAAAAATGTTCTTGATTTAATTCATACTGATTTATGTGGTCCAGCAAGAACTAAAAGTATACAAGGAGATAGGTATTTTATGCTAATCATTGATGACTATTCTAGAATGTGTTGGGTTACTTTTCTCAGGGAGAAATCTGAAGCATTTGGGAAATTCAAACTATTCAAGGTGATCGTAGAAAACGAAACCGGCAAGAAAATAAAATGTTTGAGATCAGATCAAGGAGGTGAATTCACATCTAAGTAATTTAATACATTCTGTGAAGTGAATGGGATCATAAGACAGTTATCAACACCCCGGACACCCCAACAGAATGGAGTTGTGGAAAGGAAAAATAGAACTATCTTGGATGCAGCCAAAATTATGATATTAGAAGCAAATCTACCTCATATATTCTCGAGAGAAGCGGTCAATACAACAATTTATACATTTAACAGAGTTCACATCAGAGGTGAAACTGGTAAGACCCCACATGAACTATGGTTTGGTAATACTCATACTCTTAAATATTTCAGAATATTTGGAAGTAAATGCTATATTAGAAGAGATGAGTATATTGGCAAATTTGATCCTAGAAGTAATAAAGGAATATTTCTTGGTTATTCATCTAAGAGCAAGGCATATAGATGTTTTAACAAGAGATTGCAAAAAATTGTTGAAAGTGCAAATGTGAAGATTGGTGAACAGTTTAGAGGAAATTCAAGGTACACAGACTTTGAACTGAAAATAGAGATAATCACAAATGAACCTACTGTGAATACACCGGTAAAGAATGGTGATCCAGCTACACCAACATCATCTGGAGATTCAACAGTCAATGAAGAACAACAACAAGCAAAAACACCCCGATATGTAAGACTGGATCATTCTAAAGATCAGATAATTGGAAACAAATTTCAAGGAGCTATGACTAGAGGAAATCTGGAAAATGAAGAGGTGTGTCTTATTTCTCAAACTGAACCTACATCAATTAATGAGGTATGTGAAGATAAATATTTGATTAAAGCTATGGAAGATGAATTGGACCAAATTGAAAGAAATAACACTTGGTCATTAGTTCCCCGACCTAAAGACAAAAATGTAATTGGAACTAAATGGGTTTTCAGAAATAAACTTAATGAAGATGGTAAGGTAATCAGAAACAAAGCAAGATTAGTGTGTAAGGGATATTCACAGAAATAAGGAATTGATTACAATGAAACCTTTGCACTAGTAGCTAGAATTGAGGTAGTCAGACTTTTATTAGCTTTTGTAGCACATAAGAACTACAAAGTATATCAAATGAATGTTAAATGTGCATTTCTGAATGGAGATCTTGAATAAGAAGTTTATATTGAACAACTTGATGGATTTTATTTGACAAATAACAAAGACATGGTTTGCAGGTTAAGGAAAGCTTTACTTGGATTGAAACAAGCTCCTAGAGCTTGGTATGCTGGATTGGACAAATATCTTTTGAAGCTTAGGTACACTAAAGGTAATGCTGACAACAATCTATACTACAAAGTGACTAATGATGACATTTTGTTTATTGAAGTTTTTGTTGTTGATATAATCTTTGGAGGAGAAGATGGATTGTCTAAAGACTTTTCTAACAAAATTCAACAAGAATTTGAAATGTCTATGATTGGAGAGATAAAATTCTTTTTAGGATTGTAGATTTCACAGACTGATAAAGGTATATTCCTATGTCAATTTAAGTACTTGAAGGAATTACTAAAAAAATTTGCAATGGAAAACTGTAAACTAGTAAGCACACCTATGACTACAACTGATAAATTATCTTTGAAGGATGAATCAACACCTGTTAATCTGACTAGATACAAGTCTATGATAGGAGGTTTACTATATTTGACACAAACAAGACCTGATATTATGAATGCAGTATGTATTGTTTCAAGATTTCAGAGTAATCCTAAAGAAAATCATGAATCAACAGTGAAAAGGATTTTCCGGTACCTACAAAGCACTACAAATCTTGGTTTATGGTATCCTAGAGATGAAAATTGTGACTTATGTGCATACACAGATGCTAATTGGGCAGGAGATGTGGATGATAGAAAATGCACCACTGACAGAGCATTTTTTCTTAGTAGCAAACTAATTTCATAGTTGAGCAAAAAATAGAGTTGCACAAGTTTGTCAACAATAGAATCAGAATATGTTGTAGCAGCAACTAACTGTACACAGGTATTATGGATCAAACAAATGTTGAAGGGCATAAAGGTAAAATGCAAGGAACCTATAACTATTTACTGTGATAATATGGCAACAATTGATATATCAAAGAACTCGATACTTCACTCTAAAACTAAATATGTTTCTATCAAATTCAATTTTTTAAAGGAGAATGTTGAAGCAAAAGAAGTGAAATTGGTTTATGATGCCCTCCTAAATGGCACAAGATTAGTCTAAGATCAATCAACACAAAACACACAAGATGTTAGAGTTAATCAATCAAAAACCAAAGCATAAAGGCATTCCAAAAGAGACACTAAAAGAGACATGCTAAATATATATCTAATAAATAGAACAAATGATCATGAGACATCTCCAACTGCCTCTTAGCATGGCCTTAGCTTCTTCTCCCTTGTTCCTCTCCTCTCCAAGTTCCAAAATAGTGTAGCTCTCAGCAGCTTTTTTGCACTATGGATGCTTATGGAGGATTGAGATTTATAGAATAGCTCTAAATATGAAATGAAAAGCTATTTTAATGCTAAAATGAAGTATTTTAACCAAAAAGACAAGATTTAGTTATGCTATGCTAAATGCTCTCTAAAATGGCTATAGTCTAAATGCTTACAAGTTTTCAGGATCTGGATTATGAAGGAATGGGCTCTATTTATAGGAAAAATGGAGCAATGGATGGCCAGGATTGAAGGGTTTAATCAAGGGTCAAGCTTGAAAGTTGGGGATCCATGTGCACAATTGACACCAATAAAACAGTGACAAGTGTCAACACAGGATTGGGTTGAGAGAAGAGGTTGGAGGCATTGAATGCCTGAGAAGACTTCATGGTTATCTAAAGGCTAAGGGTCAAGCCTAAATTAGGATTACCCACTGGATTAGGAGTTAATCCAAGGATAAACCTTTGTGCAAATGATTAAGAGATAATCATGGTCAAAGTATTAAATGCTTGATGAGACCTTTGTGGTTGGATAGAGGTTGAGTCAAACAAATGTTTTAACCATGTGGGAGGGTTGAATTAACCATTAATGGTTATTGAAGACTTTGGGGGATTAAGTGGTTGAAAGTTGGAAGCCTTTAATGGTTTTCAAAGACTTTGGGGTTTTTGGTGGTTGAAGGTTGAAAACCTTCAATGGTTATCCAAGACTTTGGGCCATTTGAGAAGTGACTCCATTTTGCTTAGGAATGTGACAATAATTAGAGGATGGATTAGGCTAATTAGGAAGGGGTTAGAAGAATCTAGAAGGTTATTAGATTTTGCAAGTGGATTTGGTGGGTGAGGGAAAATAGGATTTTATTTAAAATAAAAATTCATTTATTTCAAATATGTGTGCAAGTTGCATTTGTAGGAAAATGCAAGTGGGGTGGGGATAATGATTTAAATAAATGTTAATTTATTTAAAAGAGGAAAAGGGGGATTTAATTAAATAAATTGATTTTATTTATTTAATTGATTTGAATTGGATTTAATGAATTAATTAAAATAAATTGAATAATTTATTTAATTAATAGAAGAATGTTTGGGGATGAATTAATTAACTATTAATTTAATTAACTGGTGGCTAGTGGATTTTTAATCAAATAAATACGAAATATTCATTTAATTAAAATGGACAGATTTATGTGACTACAGTTTATATGAATACTAAATAGCAGATTGCAGATATTTTTACAAAGCCTTTGCCTAAGGAAACTTTTGAATATCTTAGAGAGCAACTTGGAGTCCTACCTCCACCGGTAGACATTAGACAGTTGATGTTTGTCAGATCAACCGACATAATTAACAGAGAAATATTTTATTTTGGATTTGATGAGGAGAGCTACTTCTCAGGGGGAGTAGTTGGTATATTGAATGAGTTGGTATTTTGTATTTATTTTGGTTTTTGTAATGCTTTGGCATTTGATGTCAAAGGGGGAGAGATTGATATGGAAAAACACATATCCCTTGGGGGAGATTTTTACTTTGGGGAGAGATTGTTGGAGAGATTGATTACTCTCTGTATCTGTATTTTCATTTATGCTTAATGATCTCTTTGGGAGAATTGTTGGTTTTTGGTTTTTGGCATTTCAATTTTGGCACTTTGATGGTTTTTCCATCTTGTGTTACCATCAATGCCAAAGGGGGAGATTGTTGGTATTTTAGATATCTTGATATGGTTTTGTCATTGATGTCAACACCTATCATTATTTGTCGACACTTATCAACACTTGGAGATTTTGGTTATGTTCACTGGCAAGTCAGAGACTTATGCACAGTCACCAGTATTTGATTCACCAACAAATTATGTTGTTCACCGAAACTTGGAATGACTTGGAGACTACTTGGTTATGTCGAAGAGATTATTTGATCACTTGGTTTTGGCGATTTGGTTAATTGCTTATTCAGGTTTGCATATTTGCTGTTATTGGCAAAAAGGTCCAGGATACGCACCAACAAGCATATCTATTCCCGATCAGCACGACATGTTATGGAGATGATTTATTATTATTGTAAATGCATTTGAGCTAACATCATGCATCGGATATTGATTTATTTGTAATTGATTTTATTTTAATATCTTTTAGTGAGTCGACCTATTCAATTAGTCTTAGGTTATGGTATAAATGTAAGATCTCATTTGTGAGATTGATATGCGATTGAGAAAAGAATTGTAATAAGGTATATGCGAAAATAAGCAGAGCTATACATGCAAACATCATTTGAAGGTTGAGGGAAGGTTTTGTGAAGGCAATTAGAACTAAATCAGTATTGAATCTAGCATATGAAGATGCTATTTTATGCACTACATTATCATTGGATTTAATCATCCAATTGTAGTCAGTGTGACTCTCATTTTGTGATTGAGCAGTGAGCTCTAGGTAGCTGGCCTTTCTGCATGTGCAGAATCCATATTGTACACACATACTATTTGCAGTAGTATCATTTGATTGTGGGTAAGGCTCCCCACCGTGGTTTTTCCTCTTATAGGAGTTCCACGTACAAATATTTGTGTTATGTGTTGTGGATGTTGTTGTCTTTCTATTTCATGCATTAATCTTTACTGGTATTGTAATTAACTGATAAACCTGTCCACTGGCATAAAGTTTGGTTTACCAGGATTAAGCATTAAGTTTTGGTTAAGTTAATTTTGGTTGAATTTATTGGACAATCGATTCACCCCCCCTCTCAGTTGTCTCTGAGACCTAACATTTTGAACAATGTACAAGCTATTTCACCTACCTTTATAGAAATATTGTATGCCTCATATAAAATGGTGTGATATGTCTATTTAGATCATTTCTTTAATGTGAGATTCTTATTTTTTTAAGTGTACAGATACCATACACACACTTTAAAGTTTTGCAATTCCTTGAACTGGATAAATAGTTTCTTTATTTTTTTTACACTCATTGAGAATGTTTCCTTCATAACATAAGGACGTTATGTACCTACTTAGAAATTCAATTAGTGTAGGGATATTTCCTTTGTCAAAAACTCAATCATTTAATGGAGGCAAGTATCCATAAAAACATTTAAAGAGAGATATATTATTGGGTGAATTATTGGTCATTATATACCAATCCTCTGCTAATTGCAATCATTATAATTATTTTCCACATCTTATCTCCTACTTACATCATAATTTATCCCTCCAAATTATTATTTTTTACCTCAATTAACAATTCTTTAGGGATCAAAAAATATATTCACATTAAATTTTAATCTTACGATCTTGGAAGAGTTCCTAAAAAGTACCTTTTAAAGATACATTCTTGACTACAAATGATACATTATGGGATATGATGTAACTTAAGGATACACTAAAAATATTTTCATACAACTTAAAAACACAATCAAAATATTTCTTCACAATATTTGAATTATTTGAGCAAATACTATTAGCAGCAATCAAGAAGGAAGACTGAGAGAGGGGGGGTTAATCAATCTTCATCGGATACAAATAATTAAACTCCAAAACATAAACTATTAAACTGCAGTAATGAACAGAATAAATAATTAACAACACAACACACCACACCAAGATTTTTGATGTGGAAAACCCGGTTAAGGAAAAAACCACTGTGGGGACCTACCCATAGTAAGAGGATACTCTACAGTAGTATGTGAAAATTATTACAATGGGGAATGCACATGCATTCATACATAGTTCCTAGAGATCGTTGCTCAAAAGATATTTGCCCAAAAGGCTACAACCCTCAAGGAAGCCTCATTGACTTACAATATGATTCAGACTACAATCCGGAAGAAATGAACTGCAATGATAGCATCTACAAATGCCTGATGAAAGTTCTAGTTAAGCACATTTGTCTACTTTGCAACACCAATATTACCTCATCACTTTACTGAATGATAAATATCTTGTTCACACATTCACCTCTCTTTGATAATGAAGACACAATACCGACACCATAACTAAGTGAATAACTCACCTATATATACAATTGATCAACCTTGATAACAAGGTCAGCTAAGAAATACTCAATAATTAATTGTAACATGATTAGGACTGGTCTGATCTGCAACTTTCCTGCTCCTGCTTTGTTTTTGAATTTTGAATTTCCTCCGCATGACCATTGTTATTGGGGAGGATCCTTCCTCCTTGCAGTCAAACCCCCCTCCTAATACTATTGTTGGTTCACATGCTTCTCATGAGGCCTTTGTGTCTACTTTTGGGACCCAACTACCTGCAAGCAATGTGAAAAAGATTGACAAGAATGAAGATTCTTGTGGTTTAGCTTCTTCTATACTGATAAAGTCTTCCCTTAGTTAGAAGGATGTAGACAAAAGGAAAGAGAACTGTGAATTTGGTAATAAGAAGTCTCCTTATATTGTATCGTAAAATGTCATCGATCAAAAGGAAGTGGAAGAAGGTAAAAAAGAGACTAAATCCAACTGGAAAGGAGCCCTTGTTGGTTCTACAAATATGACTCTGGAGGCAGCGTTGGCTAACTTCATCCAAACCAAGGAGAGGATGGAGATAAGCCTACCTGACAACCTCATGGATAAAACTGCTTCAGTTTTGCATTTGGCGCTTGTTAGAATATTTTTCTCCTTCAGACCATCTATCGATATGGTTAGGCGATGGGTTGTGGCAAAATGGAAGCTAAAGGGGAGTGCCGATATTTTTTGCTATGTCGAGAGGTCTCTTTCTTTTCAAGTCTACTGCTGATGAGGATTTGATCTTTGTCCTTTCGAGCTCTTGGGCTTATGGCAAGCATTTTTTAACACTCTCCAAATGGAAACCTGGGTTTGACCCCTCTGCTGAACTCAACCGTATGGCCCCAGTTTGGGTCAGGCTTCCTAGCCTCCCGCTGGAGTTTTGGGATGAGAAGATCTTCCGCTCAATTGGGAACTCCTTTGGAAACTATGTCATTGCTGATTTAGTCACTCTAACTAAATCTAGGTTAGTTTTTGCCCCTTTTTGTGTTAATGTTGCTATTAACAAAGTGTTTCCCAACTTTGTGTCCCTCAAATCAAAATGGGGAAAATGGTCTCATCCCCTTGTCTATGAAAATGCTACTCTTTACTGTCACAAATGTGCTAAGCAGGGACACACTATTGATGATTACAAAGCCCCGACTACTAGTGAACCCAAGCTTAAGGAAAAAATGATTGCTAATAATGATCCTATAAGCCCAAGTGCCCCCTCATCCTCGACCCCTAAGGGATAGACTGATCCCTGTGTGGTGAATGAAGACTATCCACACATAGATAGGATCCTTGAAATAATCAAAACCCCTGTTGACTCTGTGAAGAAAACGAGGCCAGTTGAAACTCTTGAATATAGGGAAACCCCCCCGGTTATCAACCTATGTTTATCCCCCAACCCTTCTACCTCCCCCTCAATGGGTAAGGATGAAACTCACCATACCCCCCTTCCCAATGGTGAAACCTACCCCAAGTACTACCAAAACCCCCAAAAACATGTGATCAGTGTTGGAATTTAATAACACAGAGAGGAGGGGTGTGAATCAGTGTTATACTGGAACTATCAATTTTAGCCTTATTAAAACATGCATACACCAACTGGTATACTAGTATATATACAATTGAAAGAAGTAAAGCAACCAATAAGCCAATCAAAAAAATGAGAACCATAACACATATAATTATATGTGGAAAAACTCAAAGAGGAAAAACCACATTGGGATTTGTGACCCACAATGTCAATCCATTGGCCATATGAAGAGATATTACAAAATATAAGGGGCCTGCACTTGCAGGAAGGCTTATAGCCTAGAGCACACTGCTCAATCACAAAAGGAGCCTCACTGACTACATATAAATCTAGACTACAATCCAAAGAAGTTTTGAACTGCAAAAGATATCATCTTCTATGCCAGAATACAGTTCTGGTTAAGCTCTGCCTGTTCCGGTCTGAAACCCTAGACCCTTTGCCGAAATAACCCTTACAAAAATATCCTCACATACATAATCTTTCTGATAAATATTTCGCATTATATCACATCCACATATCCATTACCATGTCTATTACCATGTCGATATCAAAATGGTCTAATCCAGCTGACCTATATACCCTATACAACTTATCATGCCTTATGTCATCTTGCAAATATAATTACAATATCAATATACATGTTGGCTAGATAACATAAATATATGAATATCAAAATAATTGTTGATGCCATATCCAAGACATGTCAGCCTCCAATACCGATAACCTTAATCTAAACCATGTCAGCCTGCATTGTCGGTAACCAAAAAAATCCTTCTATCCTGTCGTTGCCAATATCGGTGTTGGTGTTGGTGTAGTGTCTGTGAAGTGCTTGTCGGTACACAACTGAACCAAAACATGAAGCCGAAACAAAATACCATGTTGCCATGAATGAAACCACAATGAAACCAACCAATCGAGTGTCAATTTCCAACAATCTCCCCCTTTGGCATTGATGGCAACACTCATGTGAAAAATGGTCATGGTTTCATCTGTCGATTTCATCCTGCCTGCTCCCCTTGAGCTGAATATTCATCAATGCAAAATAATCCATACTCCATGTCTCCATATCTCCCCCTAATGTATATAACTCCTATTCTTTTTCACATCTATATCACCCCCCTTTGACATCAATGACATAAAAAATTCTAAAAAGAATGACAAAGATCCAAAAACTATACAATGAATATCCAAAAAATATCTTACTAGAGCTTAACAAATTTGAAATTTTTTGGATATGCCTTCTCCAATAGCTCAAGATAAGTATCCCAACTAGATTTGAAAGTGCCAAAAATAGATGCAAGTCCATTTAGTATATGTGCAAATGACTCTTTCTCACTTATCTCTGTTGGTGTGGGCTTTCCAACCATATCCATACACTCCTTATGTACACTATGTGAATCCAACCAAGGACTCACCAAGCCTCTCAGACTTCTAGCTCTTCTTATGATTTTGTCTTTTTCCTTCTCAAGAACATACATTTGGGCTTCCAAAATCAAAATTTGACCATCAATGGATGTAGTCAATCAAGTCAATCCATCAAAAGAATTATCTATACTTGCAATTTTCTCCTAAAATTCCTTTATCTTCTTATCCACATTAACTGTAAGTATATCTGTGCTACAACATATTTTGTATATATTTGTACATTGTTTCAAATAATTATTTATCAGTTTCAACTTTTCATCAATCTTCTTCTTAGATTCAATCACCTGATTAAATGTAGCTCTTTTATCTTGTGTGAACGCTTTCCTGTTTGAAATCTACTGCAAGGATTGAAAATCCTTTGAAATGTGCTCACTAATTGTCTTAAGCTTGCCAAATGGGCTCGCTTCCCTATCAATCTTGCAATCTAGAACTAGTTTGTGTAAAACAGTGATAGACTAATCAATAATCCATTTATCCGTAGATCCCTCCTTCATTAATCTCTGTGTAGCCATCATCATGAGTTCAGTAGGACTCATCTTGGTTATATTTTTCTTTACAACTTGCGAGGTGTCAATTGACAACAATGATGGACCTACTATCGGTTCCCTACCAGATTCCCCTTTCTTCTCCTCTAATGATTTATCCTTTATATATTCCTCACCTACACCGGTGGCTTCACCACTTGGTGCAGTCTTTGTAACTATCGGTTCTCTTGTAGGAACTATAACCTCAAACTGTACATTTGTATCTAGAGGAGTGTTGTCCTCAATATTAGTATCTTGTACATTATCAACCTTTTCACTCTCTGTATTTGTCGATATCTCAACATTTATTTGTACACTTGTATCTAACGGGGGCTTAATTTCCACTATCTTAATTTTTTTCAAAATTGAGGGTGAAGTACCCATAATACCCTTTCCTTTTCCTTCAACTGGGGTATCTACAGTGTCTGTCTTTGATTCTAGTGAAGTAAAGAAACCTTGCTTCTCTTTGAAGAACTTAACCCATGCCTGGTGGGTCTCCTTTATTATCTCATTTACCCTTCCTAGCATTAGACTGGTTATTCTATGTTTGTTGTTAAAGACTTTTCTATCTGCCACCTCAAGTGTCCTATCCATTTCTTCTGGAGTAATAGAAACACAAATAGATAACAATTCTTGAATTTTTATGTATTTGTCTTCTTGCATTTTTGACAGTCTCCTAGCATCTAACATATCATACAATTATGTTGGTATTTGATCTTCAATTTCTATCAAGGTTTTCTTATAAATATCCAAATATAATAATACTGCTTCCTCTACCTCTCTTTGTTCATCATCCTCTAAATGTTCATAATAAAACTGTACATTCTTTAACATGTCATCCTTAGTTATTTCATAAAGTACAAGTTTTTGGTGGACTGATAGTTACATTACCAGATTGAATAGCTACTTCAATGTCATTCTTCTTCTTCCTTTTTGCAGTACTAGATGGAGTTAAAGGTGTTTCTTTTGGTGCTTGCTTCTATGCCGGTATCTTGAATGTAACTTTCCTAACCGGTTTCTTTTTAGCCTCTACTTTTGTTTCCTCTAATTTCTTCCTTACAACCCTTTTCCAGTCGCTGGTGAAATCACTCAAGAATATATCTGATCGCACTGAATAGCCTTTGATCGCTCTGAATCACTCGTAATCACCTTGAATCGCTTTGAATGCAAGTTGATAAAAAATGAAGTGAATTCAACCTTTTATCCTCCAAGAAAAACCCTACTCTTTCATTGACATTAATGACTACCAGTGAAACATATCGGATCTCAAACAAAATATATCCATGCTGGATAAGCATCTCCAATGTCTAGAACATCTTCTAGAACCTTTTCTTAGGGAATATGCAGTATCTTCATGAATTTTGCCTACCCCTAAGGCATCTACCTTAGTTACCGGATGAGCTACCTATCGGTGTAGGAGCAACCTTCTCTGCCAGATAAGTAACAGGTGCATTTCCATCTATTGATTGTTCTTCAGCCTTCCTAACCCATCTCTAAGTATGATCTTGCTAGATTTCATTTACCTTCTCTTTCCCTTTCTCATTTGATCCTCCATTACCAATCGGTGGATTTATGCTTCTACAAAATTTAACAATATGTCTAACCTCATTACATGCATAACATGTAACATTGTTCCTTTGAATTGCTTTGCTAAAACCGGTATAATTGCTTGACCTGCATTGATTAGTCGTATGTCCAAATTTTCCACATGCATAGCATTTAACATTCATTCTGCAATCTTCTATTTTATGACCATACTTATTACATTTAGAACATTTACTAGGAGTAGGGTCAAGTTTCTGATTTGCTCTATTTCTACATTACATAGCCATGTGACCAAATCTATTGCAAACAAAATATCTACCATTAAATTTATAAGCATTAAATTGCCTCACCAGTGCACTATGGTTTTGATCTTCATTAGCAATACCAGAACTCTTTCCTTGCTCAAATCCAAGTCCACTGGAATCTCCAATTTGCCTTTGTCTCTTTAACAACTCATCTAGCTGTGCTAAACTAATCTTGATTTTTTCTTTATACTCATTTGTAGTATTTATATCTTCTCTCAAAATTATCATTTGTCTCTCAAGCTCTTGTTCATTACTCTAGGATTGTAATAAATCAGTTCTCAACATATCATTCTCATGAACCAACCTACCACATTCTTCAAATTTGTTCTTTAGGGATACAACAAGATTTTATTCCTTTTTGTTTCAATCCTCAAACTCTTTAGACATTCTCATAGTTATAGCTTGCATTTTATTTCTCATGACCATGTTCTCCTAACTAAATTTATGACATTGTTCCTTAAGTGCATCTTTCTCTTCATCATCTTGATTTTACAAAGTTCCTTCCTCCTAGCTTGAATAGATGATAGCCTCTCTTGTAGGAAAAGAATTAATTCCTTAGCAGAATTCAATTCATCTTGTAGCTTTAGGTTCTTCAATCTTTCAACATCATAATCTTCAAGTGCCATCTCAAGTTGCTTCTCCAAGCCCATGTCCATGGATTCTAGATTTAGGATCTTCCTCAAGCTGTTAAACTTCCTCCAAGGTACAAGGCTCTGATACCAATTGTTGAAATCCAATAACACTGAGAGGGGGGTGGGAGAGTGAATTGGTGTTATACTAGAACTATCAATTTTAGCCTTATTAAAACATGCATACACCAACTGGTATACCGGTACATATATAATTGAAAGAAGTAAAGCAACCAATAAGACAATCGCAAAAATGAGAACTATAACACACATAATTATATGTGGAAAACATCAAAGAGGAAAAACCACGGTGGGATTTGTCACCCACAATATCAATCCACTGGCCATATGAAGAGATATTACAAAATATAAAGGGCCTGCACTTGCCAGAAGGCTTACAGTCTAGAGGACACTGCTCAATCATAAAAGGAGCCTCACTGACTACATATATATCCAGACTACAATCTGGAGAAGTGTTGAACTACAAAAGATAGCATCTTCTATGCCATAATATAGTTCTGGTTAAGCTCTGTCTGTTCCAGTCTGAAACCCTAAACCTTTTGCCAGAATAACCCTTACAAAAATATCCTCACATACATAATCTTTGTGATATATTTCTCATTATATCACATCTGCATATCCATTACCATGTCTATTACCATGTCAATATCAAAATGATCTAATCCAACTGACCTATATACCCTATACAACTTATCATGCCCTATGTTGGCTTACAAAGATAATTACAATATCAGTATACATGTCGGCTAGATAACATAAATATATGATTATCAAAAACAATTTTTGATGTCAGATCCAAGAGATGTCTACCTATAATACTGATAAGCTTATTCTAAACCGCATTGGCTTGCATTTCCGGTAGCCAAAGAAATCCTTCTATCCAGTCGGTGCTGGTGCCAATGTAGTGTCTTTGAAGTGCCTGTCGGTACACAACTGAACCAAAACATGAAGCCAAAACAAAATACCATGTTGCCATGAATGACAACATAGTGAAACCAACCAATTGAGTGTTAATTGCCAACAATCAGAAGTCTACTTCAGGGAGACTAAAACAACTAATTTTCACATCTCCACCTTAGTATCCTAGCAATTCTATGACCTTGGAGGAGTTGTCCAGGTTGATCTCTAATGTGAAGACCTTACCCCCTATATTTCTTTTGTGGATAATGAGGAATGGATGACACACAAGAAAAAACTAGGACAAAGAAGGCAAATGTGGGCAGTAACAACAAAGTTGGAAGACTGACTAATAAAGTGTTGAGGCGGAAAGCTATGGCGAGGGATATTGAAAGGGGGTGACAGATGACCCTGGATGGAAATAACAAAATTAAGAAATGGAGTTCCTCTCATGGAACATAAGGGGACTCAACAACCCCCAAAAGAAATTTTCTATAAAGCAATATATCTTAGATATGAAGATTGATATCTATTTACTTCAAGAAGTCAAAATGTCTTACCAAACTTTTGCAATGACTATTAACAAACTTTGCCCAGGTGCTGCATTTCTATATGTTGAGGCTTTGGGGGTGTCTGGTGGAATTTCTACCCTTTGGAACCCCTGCAAGCTTCAAGGTGCTATAAATTTTCTCTCACATAACTATTTGGTGGTGACCTTCAAACTTGGTGAGCTCTGTTGGCAGTTGTTCATTATATATGCCCCCAATTCTAGGATGGGAAGGCATTTGGTTTGGGAGGAAATTGTTGATTTCATCCTGAGGACCAAAATACTCACTACATGTTGGTTGGAAACTTCAACACCCCTCTCTACCCTTCAAAAAAATGTGACGGTCTTATGGATTATTCTGATAGTATGGGGGATTAGGCCAATCTCATAAATGCTACTAGTCTCTTTGATTTAGATCTTCAGGGTATCCCCTTCACTTAGTCTAATAATAGGAAAGGGAACCACCTCATCTAGGTCAAACTAGACATATTTTTAGTCTCTACTAAATGGGATATTGGTCACAAATCATCTCTAATGACCCTCCCAAGGACTACCTCTGATCATAGCCCTCTCCTCCTCCATTGGGCTGACAAACCCCCCTTGGGACCTCCTCCTTTCCGATATGAGATTATGTGGGCCTCCCACCCATATTTTAGGGAATTGGTTATGAGGTGGTTGGCCTCCCCATTTCAAGGGATGACTATGTTCAGAATATCTGAGAAGTTGAACCTCATCCATCGGGAAGTGAAAGGTTGGAATAAAGCAACTTTTGAAGACATATTCAAGAAGAAGAAAGATCTGTGCTCTAGACTAGAGAAAATTCAAAGCATTATGGCTATTGGCGATCCTCCTCACTCCTTCCTTCATGAAGAAGAGGACTGCATAAATAAATGGAAGGACAATCTAACTAAGGAGGATATATATTGGAAGTAAAGATCTAGAATTCAATGGCTGAAGGAGGGAGACATAAATTCTTCCTTTTTCCACTGCTCAGCTAGTATTCACAAAAGGAGAAATATGATCAAAAGTCTAAGGGATAAAAATAGACATGAGATCATAACTGAGGCCCAAATTGGTCAAACTTCTACTAACTTCTTCATCTGTATGTATACTGAGAATGGGAGAAGAAGTGATGCACTCCAAGACAGTCTTTTGAGTAAACTACCTACAACCATTGATGAAGAGGATAATAGCCAGCTCCTATCTCCTATTTCTATGGAGGAGGTCCATGCTGCTATCTTTTCTATGGGCGCCTATAAGACCCTGGGTCTGGATGGTTTCCCCCTTGCCTTTTTCAAGGAATTCTGGGACATTGTCATCTTTGATGTCACTAGAGCTATGATGGACTTCTTCAGGATTGGTAAATTGCTGAAAAAATTGAACAACACCTACATTGTTCTTGTTCCCAAGTCTCAAGACCCTAAATGCATGATGGATTTTCAGCCTATCAGTCTCTACAATACTATTTATAATATCTTCTCTAAGGTCTTAGTGAACAAAATCAAATTGTTACTTCCCAAGTTTAACAACCCTTCTAAAAAAGGCTTTGTCCCAGGTCATCAAATCTTGGATGTGTCCATTGCCACTCATGAAATTATTAATTCCATGGACAAAAGAAGAACCCCAAGTATGGCTTTTAAACTTGACATCTTAAAAGCCTATGATAATGTCAATTGGTGTTTCCCATTTAAAAATCTCTCAAAACTTGTCTTCAATCCTAAAGTTGTTGATATGATTCAAGAGTGTGTATCTATAGTTCAATTTTATATCTTGGTCAATGGGGTTGGGTCTGCTTCAAAGCTGAAAAAGGTATCAGGAAGGGGGACCCCCTTTCCCCCTATCTTTTTATTATGATTGTCGAGGTTTTGGGCATAAATTATCTGAATCTAGCTATCAATTGGAGAATACAAGGAATTAAAGATGCTTCTACTATCCCCCCCTCTATGATTCAACAATTCGTTGATGACACCTTCCTATTTGGTAAATCCTCTGTGATAGAAGCTAAACACTGGAAGAATCTTCTTACTGAATATGCCTCTACCTTAGGTAAATGCATTAACTATAATAAAAGTAACCTTTACTTTTTCAACACCCCTATTGACTTGCAGACCAAAATTCTTAATATTCTTGGGTGCCAATATGTTAATTTACCTGGGACTTACCTGGGTCTCCCTCTTACTATCAAAGAGGTGACTTCAGTCTTCTAGAATACTATGCTTGAAAGAATATAGAAGAAACTTGCGGGTTGGAAGGGTGAATTCTTTAGTAGTGTGGGGAAGCTTCAACTTATTGATGCCTCTCTCCAGGGTATCCATGTTTATTTCCTCTCCCTATTCAAAATCTCGGGCTCTATGGGGGAGAAGCTTAAGAAGATTCAAAGAACCTTCCACTAGACTATTATGGAAGAAAAGAAACACCTCTCACTAGTTAATTGGGATGTTGTTTGCTTTCCTAAGACTATGGGTGGTCTAGGTATCAGAAAGATAAATACCTTGAACAAAGCCTTAATTGCCAAAGTGGGATGGAACTTGGTTAAAGGGAGGCAGATTGGTGCAACATTATCAGGGCTAAGTACTTGGAAAGAGAAGAGTTTTGTTTTAACTTGAATTCCATTGGCTTACCTCTTGGGTCTAAATTATGGAACAACATTCTTAAGCTTAGAACTATAATCAAAGAGGGACTAAAGTGACAGCTTGGAAATGAAAGAAAGATAAGATTTTGGGAGGATACGTGGCTGGAAGATAAACCTTTGGCTAAAACTCACTTCTGCAAATTAATGAACATCCTAAAGGACCGATTTGGTGATTATGTTGCTGATTACATTGTGCCGAGAAGAGGAAAGTGGAAAAATATCTCTTTGATCTTCATTGATTGGCCTGATCTCTTGCCTAAAGCTCTAGACCTTTAGGCCCTCACACACATGGTGAGGATACATCTATCTCTCTATGATGATAAATTCATCTGGAAGGGGACTCAGTTTGGGGATTTCTCGGTCAGGTCTGCTTACAGACAACTTTTGAGATTAAATGGGGATACAGAATCCAAAAATTTTTTTGGAACCTAAAACTTATACCAAATATTAATTTCTTCTAGTGGACACTCATGCATGGAAAAGAACTGACTCAGGATAACTTAAGGATGAGGGGTTTCCAATTTCCTAACAAGTGTATCCTCTGTAAATCTGAGGAGGAATCTATCAACCATCTTTTTATTCACTGCCCCTTCGTTACACACTTGTGGACCATTATCCTTGAAAAATATGGCCTCCAATGAGTTTTCCAAGGTGACATCCATCAGTTTGTGGACGGATGGTTATCACCTTCTCACCACCCCCTAGTTATACAGTTGTGGAAATAGATTCCTCCTCATATATGCTGGAGTGTTTGGAAAGAAAGAAATAATAGAATCTTCAGAGATGCTGAAAGTTCCCCAAACAATATTTTTAATAGCTACTTCAAGATGATCATGGACAATATCTCTGTGACTAGATGGAAAACCCTCTCCAATCCCCCTAACCCGGCTAATTGGAGGACTGTTGAATAATGGAAACTCCCCCCAAAGTTTAAATTATTCAACGACACTAAAAAGATCAACAAGAAAATGACCAAATGGGAAGCCCCAAGTCCGTCATGGCACAAATTAAACTTTGATGGGCGGTCCACAATAATTGGCAAGCTGGAGGTGGTGTTATAAGAGACCATCAGGGAAAACTTATCGCCACATATACTGGAAGCTTGAGGAACCATACTGTCAACCAAGCTAAGGGAATGGCCCTTTTATAGGGAATGAAGTTCATCGTTGCTATAGGTATTAGACAACTTGAAATTGAAGGTGATTCTAAAATAATTGTGGGGGCTGTTAGTGGAAGAAGTGTGGCGGGATGGAAAGTGGAAGTGATATTGAGGGGTGTTAGAATGCTCTTAGCTAACCTTAATAGTTTCACTATCTGCCATATTTACAGAGAAGGAAATGTGGGCGCTGACTCCATGGCTGTTGTCGGCATGCTACAAGATGGCTTACGATGTTGGACGAATGTTCATCGATTGCCAATGGCTACCAAGGAGATCCTTGAGAGGGAAAGTTTAAGTGCTAATAATATTTAATTTCCCTCTGCTTTGCCTCTTATACATTTGTAATCTGATGATGATTATAAATTTTTAAATTTTGAACTTGAAGTCAAAGCCTGACAATTGCTAGATGGATATCCCACGTGGCAGCATATGGCCTAGTCATTATTACCAAAATAACCCAAGGTGGTTGGATAATGATTTTATTTCCTTGCGGAGTACCGATATTGGGAAAGGTAGTATTTTTTTAATCATCCAGATGAATGACATTGGTGTTGATGAAGGCAACAACCTGTCTTGCCTAATCAATATTGGGCAGATTGAAGGTTCACACGAGTGGAATAGATCATGGGCTTGGTGGGTTTTTTTAAACATAACTAGTAATAATTACGACAATTATTGCACTGCCTTATTACGGAGTTTGGTGGGTCTATTTTTGGATTCTTCATTTTCTCTTGAGTGGCTCTGCAATTCTAATTCCTTGGTTCTCACTACTATTGTTAAGCTAGAGGAAGTGGTTATGGGGGGTGATAGACTGAGACTTGAGATGGATAAGGCAAATGAATTCAAAGCCAAGATGACACTATGGTTTGTGTGCATGGAAGAAGGGATAGATAAATTCATGGAGAATATAAAAGGTAATGATGAGAGATTGTCTAAATAGTTTGTGGCTTCCTGGGTTGATAGAAGGGTCACTATGGGTGGCATTTTGTTTGAAGTGAATGAGGAGGTTATAGCACAGGCGACAAACCTTTCTATGGAGGACCGAAAATGGAAAAAGAATAGTGGTATCTTAGACACCACTAGCCTGAATCAGTTCTTCCACAATGGTGAGAATCCTGTGAAGCGGACCAGTGGGTTCAATCGTGAGAAGATTTTACCACCATGGGATGAGGTGTGCTACATCATCATGAAATATTTTACCCTCGAAGGGCGATGTGGGGTTTTCTACTACTACCATCTCCTATTTCTCAATCATCTTAGAAATAAGGATCTTATTTCTATTCCATTCTTTTTACTGCATTCTATGGCTGCTAATGTCAAAGATGTTGCTGAAGCAAAGAAAAAAAGTAATGATTATACTATTCTCCATCAAGGTCTCATTATTCACCTATATAATTTCCACCTGGCTCTTTGCCCTCCCCACATGATCTTTGCTCAAAATTTTCCTCAAAGTTAGTCCCCGCCCTTGGCCACTGCTAATCCTGAAAAAAATGTGCTTGCCACTCGGAGGATTCTAAACCCTTTGAGGCCAAGAAGGTGAAGATTCAACAAATTGACTCTGATGTGGAGATCATTGATGAAGCTAACACCCCCCGTCTCTCTATGAGATTAGCGTCCAAACCCCTTGAAAAAGATAAATCCTTGAACAAACCCTCCTCATCCCATGACACAGGTGATTATGAGAATATGGGAGATGATACCAACCCCTTGGCAAAGAGGCCTCATCCCAATCCACCTCGGCCCCCCTACCTAAAAGATCTACCCATGTCTCTGAAATCCCTAACAACTCTATGAACCCAACTATTGACCCTAATTCCCAAGCCAATTCTCCATCCCCTACCCTTAGGAATGAGAAAATTGTTATTGTGGAGGAAGCTAGTAGTATCAAGGAGGAAGCAGACAACAAGCTGCTGGAAATGGAAAAGAAAGTGGATTCCCTTAATGAGAAAATGCAAGAAATTGTCAACAGAGTGGAGATCACTGAAAAAAGGCTCTAGAAGGTCACCAGGTTTGTGTTGAAGGTCATGCACAACTCTGCGACCATCCTTTGTCTCTTACAAGAGAACACCCATAAAGGAAAATACAAGGAGGAAGAGGACTACAAAGACCTCTTTAAATTTCTTACCAAAGAATGGGCTATGATGCTCCTGCCCAAGCTCAATCATGGCAAAAATAAATAAGGATGCTTGCTACATGGTGGTTTTTGCTTTTTTGGATGGCCTTTGTGGCCTTAGTTTTTTTTTAGTTATGATCATAGTTATAATCTCTGCTAGTTCATCTCTAATTTGGTTATCTTTAGCCCTACGTGGCATATCTTACAATTTATTATGACTCTGATTAACTTTGTTAATATGGCTAGTATATTCAAGGTTTTTAATAGAGGAAAGTTTTAGGAGGTTGTGTCTATGCTGTAATTTTGCTAATAGTTGTTCTCCTACTGTTACTGTGTCTGTATTTGGGTCAGCCCCCTAGTTTTGGCTACTTTCAATATAAAAAGAAGGTCGGATAAACCCTAATACTCAACTCATAATTACAAAAATTACATTACACGATACAAAGATCAACCACTAGACCAATATAATGATTTAAATTACATAGCATGGACCCAATTCAAAATTTCCAAATGATCACATCCACCAAAAATCACACCAAGATCAACCGCAACACGTTACACCACCATAAATACTGCATAACATGAAAATCATCACCGGTTGATGAAAACCATCAAAAAATCACACAATGATCAATGCAGATTGCCATAACCAAATAGGAAATGATTAGAAAACACCAGCAAACTCGTTAGAATCATCACCAACAACTTCATCAACACCACTTATCAAATCTTCATCGATCATCAAAAAGATCAAGAACACAACCAATCAAAAACTGTCACAAAGAAGCATAACTTGTAGAGCACCAAATCACAAACCATTAGAAATGAAGATTTACAAGATCATCCCAAACAATATCTGAAAAAATTAGCACAAGATCTGATCGCACTGGAATATACTGGAGGGAATACCAAATTCTACAAAATAGTGATCAACACATCCAAACTACAAAACCAGATCAGAAGATCTTCCCAAACTCATCGGAATAAATCATAGGAATATGTTGACATCAATGATAACAATATATCCTAGCAGCAAAAATGAACAACCAAATCCAACAACTCCAACAATCTCCCCCTTTGGCATCGATGGCAACATATGAATGTGAAAAACAGTCAATGCAAAGAAAGAAGATATCACCAACAAACTCCTCCTAAGATCAAGATAGATAATGTAGTTTTTCAAATATTCTCTCTCCCCCTTTGACAACAATGCCAAAGATCTTCAAAATAGAAAGTCAAACACTCTCCTAAAACAAAAACATGAATCTCTCTCCCCTTGGTAAATACAACAGACTACTCTTGTAGAGGAGCAACACCAACACACCAATCCAGATAAAAGAATAAGGCTCTAAAATCCACTGGATCGATGCAACTCAATGCATATGGTTCTCACCAGGAGGGGTGGATACCCCTAACTTGTCTCTCAAATAGACAAATGTATCTATGGGCAAAGGCTTAGTGAAAATGTTTGCAATTTATTCCTTTGTAGATGCATATTCCAGCTTCACCTTCTCTTCACTTACTTTCTCTCTCAAGTAATTGTATTTGATTGATATATGCTTAGTCTTTGAATTTTGCACCAGATTATTTGACATGTTTATAGCACTGAAATTATCACAGTATATAATAGTAGGCTCATCATGAATAACTCTGATATCTTTCAACATTTGCTTCATCCAAACTATTTAAGTGCAATTACTAGAAACATCAATGTACTCAGCTTCAGTAGTAGATAAGGATACTAAATCTTGTTTCTTGCTAGCCCATGAAACCAACTTCTTACCTAAAAAGAATGCTCCATAGGTAGTACTCTTCTGGTCATCAACATCATTGACCCAATCTGCATCAGTGTAGGCACACAACATGAAATCATCATTCTTCGGATAGCATAAACCATAATCCACAGTTCCTTTTAGATATCTGAATATCCTCTTAACAATAGTGACATGACTCTCCTTCAGATCAACTTCATATCTAGCAGCCATATAGACACCATTCATAATGTCAGGCCCAGTCTGAGTAAGATATAGTGGTCCACCAACCAAAGATCTATACAAACTCTAATTAGCTTTCAGAGATTCATCATTTTTTGACAATTTACAACTAGTCACCATAGGAGTTCCAATCAGTTTGAAATAATCTAGTCCAAACTTCTTCAATAGTTCCTTTACATAATTAGTTTGAGATATAAAGATGCCTTTTCCTGTCCATGCAACTTGCAAACCTAAGAAAAACTTCATCTCACCAATCATAGACATCTCAAATTCTTTTTGCATATCACCGAAAAATTTCATACTCATTGGAAATATTGATTATGTGTTGTCGTTGATGTCAACACTTTGCTCTAATTGGATATGGTTCTTTCCCGGTTGGTTGTTGCTTTCCTGGTTGGTTCCTGGTCCCGATTGGACTTGGTTTTGGCTTATTCTGATCTAGTATGATCAGATCCTTGGATTCCATTTTAGATGGTTATTCAGGATGGTTACATTCTTGTCATATTTAGTTGGTTCATGATTTGGTACTCCGGAAGCTATCATTTATGTTCTTGGTTGATATTCCTGGTATCGGTTGGCTTTACCAGTTGGTGATATTTGCAGAATTGGTTAAGTGTTTTTGGTCCAACTTAATGTAATGGTTCCTAACTTGCTGAAGGTGTTCTTTGATCATGTCCTAATCATTTGGTGGCTTCACATTGTCTAGCATGATGATTTATTGGTCCTATTTGGATCCGGTTGCTTATTCTATGTTATTTCATTGAGGGTTTCTACTGGTTGGTGAAATGTGTTGGAGATTAGTCTTAACGTGATTTCCGTTGGATATAATTGTTTGGGAATTTTAATTAGGTCCATGCTATGTAATGTAAATTATAATATTGGTCTGATGATATCGTGTGATGTAATTTTTGTAATTATAAGTTTATCGGTTTAGGGTTTAGCCAACCTTGTTATCAAGGTTGATGATCTGTATTTATAGGTGACTTAGTCATCTAATTTAGCATGGTATGGTTATGTATACATTATCAGAGAAAGGTTTATGTGTGAATAAGGTTAGATCATTCAACGAAGGTTGTGAAAGATTTGGTTTTGTAGGGCAGACATAAGTGCTTAACCGAAACTATATCAAGCATTAGGAGATTCTACTCTCACGGTTCATTTTCTTTGGATTGTAGTCCAATGTTTATGTAAGTTAGTGAGACTTATTTTTGTGATGAGAAGTGAGCTCTAGGTGGTTGGCATGATTGCAAGTGCAATCCCCATTGTAATTGGTTCACATACTACTGTAGAAGTATTATCTAGACTGTGGGTAGGGTTTCCCACCATGGTTTTTCCCTTTACTAGGTTTTCCACGTCAAAAATATTGGCGTTGTGTGTATTGTGCTTTCATGTTTTATCTTTCACTGTGGTGTTCTTATCTTTCTCTAGGAAAAGGTTTATAATTTGCTTTAATTGAAAGACTTGTGGAAAACTGATTCACCCCCCCCCCCTCTCAGTTTTCCTTCAGTATCAAAACATTCTAACAATAGGTATCAGAGAAATGTCCTCTCTACATAAGCTTAACCACTTGAGGAGATCCAATGACATCAAATTCTATGTTTAATCCCAACTGGAAGGAGAGTCCCATATTTGATGGTACAAATTACAAATTATGGAAGGAATGAATGAAGATTCATCTGAGATGTCTTGGAGATAGTAGAAAAAGGGTATACACCTTTGTTGGCATTATACACTCAGATGAGAATGGTTGATGTTGTCATTGATGACAACCAACTGGTAACAAGGTTCAACAAGGGTTCAAAGGTTCTACCGACAATAGACTTCACCTACCAGCACCGACAGTCACTACAAGGTTTATTCACACCAACATCCAGTTACACCGGCAACAGATTATATCGGTAGTCCAAGCCGACTTGGAAATAATATTGTTTATGTAAAATGTATTGTAATGTAATATTATATTTGTATGGCTGACATGATGTATTGTAAAGACTCATATATGTATGAGATCTTGTAGGTCATTTGAACATATAATATGTAATGTAAGGAAGAAGTAATATGTGATAGGTTATGTTAGCAAATAATTATATATGCATTTTGATGGGTTTATCTTATGAGTGAATAAGAGAAGAGAAGAGTGAAGACTATTCTGTGTAAGCAGAATCATTTACCAGCAAGGTTTTGGTAGAGGTATCCGATAGAGCTTAAATTGGTACTGAATCTAGCATTGCAGATGCTATTTTGAAGCAATACATTGTTATTGGATTTAACCATCCAATTGTAGTAAGTGGGACTCCATTTTTTTTGAGTAGTGAGCTCTAGGCAGTAGGCCTTCCTGCATGTGCAGGCCCCTATTGTATTGAGTAATATTTATTCATATTGGCCAGTGAGTAAATATTGTGGGTCACAAATCCCACTGAGGTTTTTCCCTTATCGGGTTTCCTCGCCAAAAATATCTGTGTTATGGTGTGCATTGATGCTCATTCTTTTGTTTCTCTTTACTACATTATTATTTTCTTACCAGTATATTAATTTGGGTTGTAAAGTTACAAATAAGTTTAAATCTTTCATCCATTGGTTAGACATTGATTCACCCCCCCCCTCTCAGTGTCTTTGGGACTAACCAAGTATCTAACAATTGGTATCAGAGCCCAATCCTCTATTTGCAGAAGCCTAATAGCTTGAGGAAGATTTTGAAACTGGTATCGATGGAAAGTTTGAGACAACAATTGGAAGGAGCTCTTGAAGATTTTGATGTAGAAAAATTGAAGAATATCAAACTGGAAGATGAACTCAGATCTGCTTGGGAATTCATCAAATCACTTCAAGAAAACCTAGTCATAGCAAAGAATAAGAGAAAAGAACTACATGTGAAACTGCAAAACCAAGATGATGAAGAAAAGGAAACTCTCATAGATATTGCCAAGAAATTGAGACAAGAGAACAATAACATTAAGAATGAGATGCAAGACTTAACGATGAGACTATGTAAGGATATTGAAGATAGAAAGAGGAATGAGGAAGATTTGGCCAGAAGACTTAATGAAAGATCAGATGAATCTCTAAGGTTTAGTTATGAAAATGATATGCTTAAAACATATTTGATTCACATGTAGCATGACAAAGAGGATCTTATGAGACAAGTTAGTACTTTTGAAAGTGAGTTGGTCATTGCAAATGAATACAAAGACAAATTCAAGAAGAGTTCAAACAAGCTTGATGATATGCTGAAAAGTCAAAAACTTGATGGAGAAATAGTTGGACTTAGATTTGAACATGGAGAAAGTTCTAGAACTGCAAACAATAATGATCACAAAAAACCAGTAAGGCAACCTAATGCTTATAAATTCAATGAAAAATGTTTTAATTGCAACAAATTTGGTCATAGAGAAAATCAGTGCAGATTTAGGAATAATCAGGATACAAACTCATCCACCGGATAATGTTCCAAATGAAATAAACATGGTCATAACTCAGATAATTGTACAATGAATGTAAAATGCTATGTTTGTGGTATATTTGGACATCTATCTAATCAATGCATAACTCAAACCAATCAAGGTTATGGAAAAGCTATTCAAAGAAACAATGTAATCTGTTATGCATGTAACAAGATTGGGCATATTGCAAGATTTTGCAGAAGCAATAATATACCGATGAACAACAAAGGATCTAATGACAAAGGCAAGGAAAAGGTAAATGAAATCAAGCAAGAATTCACTAAACAATGGGTCAAGAAGAGAGATCAGAGAAATGATGAATCTATCTCTGCATCGACAGAACAGAGCAATCCTGCACCAGCAGGAGATTCTTCATCTAACTAAGGAATAATCCTTAGGGGTAAGGCAACTAATTGAAGATCATGCATTTACCCTCAGTTGGTGGTAAGAAGTCATATTTCTTCTTTACTGGCAGATATGTTAAGTATTCACTTAACCAGCAAAGCATTTATTGCGGTTGAAAGTTAACTTTTTGTTTATAAAGCACTGAAGTCTATCATTTTGATTCACCAAAGAATTCAAGCATTCAAAGAGCACAGGAGTTGAGCACTAGCATTCAAGAAGTGAAGCAACAAATATTTTCAGGGCATCCAAGGTTTTCACTTGCATTTGACAATCAAAGGTATTTATCTTACAAAATGGCTTCTTCATCCCCCGTTCCTGAATTCATTGCAAACCCTACTATTGTGGAAAATATCAAGCATCTTAGACCTATCTTTAAGATAATCCTTAAGATAGAAAAGTTGGATGACTCCATTGGTGCATTTTTGAAAATCTCAAAAGGAGTTGCATTTGCTGAAGACCCTAGGACATACATTCACTATAACATTAAAGATTTAGGGTCCGAGGATTTAAAGAACATGTTCATGAATGTTATCAGTGACAAACAAGGTATAGTCAAGCTGAAACACAAGGTTGTTGAAGATTTAGGGTTCATTGACATCCTTCACATGCCTAAATTTTCAGATGAGATTGTCCATTATGTTCTTAGTAGAGTTCACGGTGAATTTTTGTGGCTAGACTCTGTTTTCAAAATCACTAAGGAAGCAATTAAGGCTGTTCTCGGTTTACCTTCTACTGGCACTAGGCCTGAGAAGAAAAAGAAAATTCAAAACAAAGAGGTTATGAACTTAACTGGTGCAACATTAGATAACATATCACTTAGGGTTAGTGATATAACTGATAACGATGTCAAATATGCTAGTATGGTTATTAGATACAAAGTTGCTCATACTAATACGCTGAATTCTGTTTCAAGTTTATGCATTCATCGTGCCTATGAGATGATTATAAACCATGCTAAAATTGATATCTGTGAATGGCTGAAAGATGATCTGTTAGAAAATTTGGATAAAATTAAAGGTGATGAGAAGGGAACATTCAAGTTTGGGAATTTGATTGTATGCTTAATGCTATATTTCTCAAAGGAGATTCTCGGTATTGGACACAAGAACTTCTCCTATGATATTTCTGTTGGAAAACAGATTAAGTAGGCAATTATCGACATAGGTTTAGATGGTGACAAATAGGTAAAAGAATACTTCAAGGAATTTCAAGCTAAAATGAGGCAAAGGGAAAGGATTCCCCAAAGCATTGTTGACAAATATGACAAACATATATGCTTTGTGATTAAAAGAGATGAAGTATGGATGGAGGCAGTTAGACCTAGAACTATCTAGATAACAGAGATGGGTTATGAAGTAGACTCACACATCTTGGAATCTTATGCCAAGATACTCCTAGATGCTCCACCGGAACTGACAGAAAAGATCTTTGGTAATGTTGAACCTATAGAGAGTGATGTTACTATGCAGAAGTAGAGGAAGAAAAGAGACAAAGTAATAAAAGATGCTTCAAAGTTTGTTGAAGTTGTTAAAAAGGGATTGTTGAAACTTGATCCGATGAGAGGTGTTACTGAACAAGAAAGAAAATTAGAACAACAATTGGTAGCACATATTTCTCATGTGGCTACCTCATTCGATTTTGATAGTGATAAGGCCGTTGAATTCAAAAGGGTGGACAAAAAGAAAAGAAAACCCTCACCGACACCTGCTCCATCACCGAAGAGATCAAGAACGCTTAGAAATAAATAATAGGTTGTGAGAGAGCCCAGTGGTCCCAAGAAGAAATTCACACCAAAGAAGCAACTGAAACAAAAGGAACCGGATACTCTTTCATCGGAAGAGTTAGTTAATGAAATAACTCAAGAAGGAAATCTTAGTAATGTTAATAAGTTTTATCATTCTTTTAAGGATTCATATAAGGATATTATTGAGGAATGTATAATTTTGTATCTGGATATATATAAGAAGGTTCTTATTGATGTTATAGATGTTCTTCCTAATGATTTATACTTGAGACTTGAAGCAAAGAGAATGTCCATTATGGAGTTAGATAAGAAATTGAAGGTTGAGGCACTGTTAGCAGTTCATCCTGTTAAGTCTAAGCAATAAATTGATGATTTAATATCTGAAGCTAACATGACTATTTTTGCAAGTGGTCACTGACAAGTAAGCCTCATGGCCGGCAGGGTAAAAGAGATTGCAGATGAAACAATTGATAAGGATATATTCTTTGTTGAGAAAGAGAAGAGAGAAGAGAGAAGAGAAAGGCAAACAAAAAGTTGATAAATCATTTACTAAAGTATATCAGAAAACAAACAAGGGTAAGAGTAAGGTTGGCAGTGTACCTGACATCACAATTAAGGACAACTTACCGCCACCAGCACAGGACACACCACTGACATTGGTGTTGGATGACATTTTTCAGATCATACATAACTGGCTACAGGTTTCTAAATAATTTTTGATTTTTTGATACTTTTTGACATCCTTTGTCATTGATGTCAAAGGGGGAGTGGTGTTGAGAAAAATATACAAAAGGAGAACACTTTCTCAGGGGGAGCACTCTCAATTTTCGGACTTCAAATTTTGGATATTAGTTTTGATTTTTCTCATGAGTGTTGCCATCAATGCCAAAGGGGAGATTGTTGGCATTATACACTCAGATGAGAATGGTTGATGTTTTCATTGATGGCAACCAACTGGTAACAAGGTTCAACAAGGGTTCAAAGGTTCTACTGGCATCAGACTTCACCTACCAACATCGATAGTCACTACAAGGTTTATTCACACTAACATCCAGTTACATCGACAACAGATTATACCAGCAGTCCAAGCTGACTTGGAAATAATATTGTTTATGTGAAATGCATTGTAATGTAATATTATATTTGTATGACCGACATGATGTATTGTAAAGACTCATATATGTATGAGATCTTGTAGGTCATTTGAACATATGAGATGTAATGTAAGGAAGTGGTAATATGTGATAGGTTATGTTAGAGAATAATTATATATGCATTTTGATGTGTTTATCTTGTGAGCGAATAAGAGCAAAGCAAAGAGAAGACTATTCTGTGTAAGCATAATCATTTACCAGCAAGTTTTTGGCAGAGGTATCTGATAGAGCTTAAATTGGTACTGAATCCAACATTGTAGATGCTATTTTGAAGCAGTACATTGTTATTGGATTTAACCATCCAGTTGTAGTTAGTGGGACTCCATTTTTTTTGCGTAGTGAGCTCTAGGAAGTTGGCCTTCCTACATGTGTAGGCCTCTATTGTACTGAGTAATATTTATTCATATTGGCCAGTAAGTAAATATTGTGGGTCACAAATCCCACCGAGGTTTTTTCCTTACCAGGTTTCCTCGCCAAAAATATGTGTTATGGTGTGCATTGATGCTCATTCTTTTGTTTCTCTTTACTACATTATTATTTATTTACCGGTATATTAACTTGGGCTGTAAAGTTACAAATAAGTTTAAATATTTCATCCACTGGTTAGACACTGATTCACCCCCCTCTCTCAGTGTCTTTTTGACTAACCAAGTATCTAACAACCTCATGATCCTAATTCTAGAACACCGACACCTCCTAATGAGCAAAAAAGAGATGATAATGATGTCAGAGTGAAAGAAGCATCGTTAAGTGCTCTATCTGATGAGAAGCTATTGATTGTCATAGAATTAGAAAATTCAAAGCAGATCTGGGTGAAGCTTGAAACTGTTAATGAAGTGACCAAGCAGTAAAGATTACAAAACTTGAAGGTTTCCAGGTGAGATATGAAACTTTGAAGATGGAAGAAGATGAGAAGATAAGTTCTTTCATGGATAGAGTGAATGAGATAAGTTATTGCATCAGACATTGTTTTATTTTTAAATTGATTTTATTGTAATATCCTTTAGAGACGACCTACTAAAATTGGTCTTAGGTTATGATATAAATATAAGATCTTATTTGTAACATCATGTGTGGAATGCGAAAAAGTATTGTGTGAAGGTATATTAGAGAATAAGCAGAGCTATACACACAAACATCATTTGAAGGTTGAAGGAGGGTTTTTGTGAAGACAATCAAAACTACACCGGTACTGAATCGAGCATAGAAAAATGCAAATTTGAGCAGTACATCCTTATTGGATTTAACCATCCAATTGTAGTCAGTGTGACTCCTATTTGTGTTTGAGCAGTGAGCTCTAGGCACTTGGCCTTTCTGCATGTGCAGACCCAATTTGTATACACATACTATATGTAGTAGTATCATCTGATTGTGGGTAAGGTTTCCCACCATGGTTTTTCCCCTTACAGGGATTCCACATACAAATATTGGTGTTATGTGTTGTGGATGACTTTGTCTTTTTGTTTCATGCATTAATCTTTACTTGTATTACAATTAACTAATAAAACTGTCTACCGACATAAAAGACTAGTTTACCGATATTAAGCATTAAGTTGGTAAAGTTGTTTTTGGTTTGAATTTATTAGATAACTGATTCACCCCCCCTTCTCAGTTGTCTCTAGGACCTAACAATTGGTATAAGAGCCTAGTCCTCTTTTTGTAGAAGTTTAACAGCTTGAGGAGACCCAATGTCTACTAACTATTTCAGGAAGGACAATCCTAAACTTGATGGAACCAACTATGGCATATGGAAGATCAGAATGGAGACACATTTAAATTGCATTGGAAAGAACATCTGGGAAGTTACAAAGAATGGTTATACTGGTCCTACTCCCGGTCAGCCTAATCCGCCTACCTTGGGAAAAGATGAAGAAAATGATTGCAAAGCAAGAGAAGCACTTTTGAGCGCATTAATAGATCAAAAAATCAAGGGATTATCAGATAGATCAACTGCTAAAGCTATTTGGGATCATTTGGAAACATTGAATGAAGGAGATTCAACAGTCAAAATTGCAAAACTTGAAAGCTTCCGGGTTAAGTATGAAAATCTAAAAAATGGAAGAAGATAAAAGGATTTCTGCTTTTATGGAAAAAGTTAATGAAATTGTTTTGGGTATTAAATGTTGTGGAGGAACCTTAAGTGAAGATGAAATTGTTTCAAAAGTTTTAAGAGGATTTCCACCGGCATATAAAATGAAGGTTACTACTATAAATGAGTTAAGAACAATGACTAATACATCAGTAACTAGGGATACATTGATTGGAAAACTTTTAGCTTTTGAAATTGAGGAATTTGGTCCTGTTGCTACTATAAAGATAGATTTAGCTTTTAAGGAATCAACATCATCTACACCATCATTTGACAAGTTTGATTGGAAAGCCTTTTATGCAAGAGAACTTGAGGAAAGCAGGAGAGAAAATGAACAACTTGAAGCACTATTTGTAAGAAAAATGCCTAAAAGTCCAGTTGGAAGTAAGTATGAAGGTAAAACACCCTCTAAATGCTTTAACTATAATAAGATTGGTCATATGGCTTCTAGATGCCTTGACAGACATGCTAGACTAAGAGAAGAAGCTAGGAGAACATACAAGCCTAACCCTGAATATCAGAGATACAGATTTAAGAAGAATAAAGATAAATCTTGTTATCTTGCTAATGAAGGAGTGACTGATGATTCTGATGAAGATCCGCCAGACAATGGATGGGTTTTTGTTGTTATAACAAAAGATCAACTAGCACCTACTATTCAACCGATAGAGCAGGCCTTGGAAACTAAAGTTGAAGTTTAGGATGAATGGATCATTGATTCAGGATGCTCACATCATATGACTGGAGATAAAAGTAAATTCTTGAACTTTCAGGAATATAATGGAGGCTTAGTGAGATTTGGAGATGATAAAGCTTGTTTGATCAAAGGTAAAGGTACAATATCTCTTGATGGTAAGCATAATACTGACAATGTTTACTATGTTGAAGGTTTAAAGCATAATCTTTTGAGTGTTGGTCAATTAGTTGAAAAAGGATTTCAGTTATAATTCAAAAATGGAAAATGCAAAATCATGAATAGAACTGGTTTGGAAATTGCAACCGGTAATCAAACTAGGGGTAATATCTTTCATTTGAATAACAGTGAAAAGACATGCTTGATTGCACATATTGATGAAAGCTGGCTATGGCATAAGAGACTCTGTCATGTAAATTTTCATTGCATGGTAAAAATCAGTACTACTAAGGCAGTTAGAGATTCACCTAAAATTGTCAAACCTCATAATACAGTATGTAAGGAATGTTAATTTGGAAACCAAGTTAGAGAAACTTTTAAAAGTATTCCAGAAAAATCAAATAATGCTCTTGACTTAAGTCATACTGATTTATGTGGTCTAGCTAGAACTAAAAGTTTGCAAGGTGATAGATATTTCATGCTAATCATTGATGACTACTCTAGAATGTGCTCGGTTACTTTTCTTAGAGAAAAATCATAAGCACTTGGAAAGTTCAAACTGTTCAAAGCAATGGTAGAAAATGAAACTGGTAAGAAAATCAAATGTCTGAGATCAGATCAAGGAGGAGAATTTACATCTAAGGAATTTAATGTATTTTGTGAAGTGAATGGAATCAGAAGACAACTATCAGCACCCCAGACACCACAACAAAATGGAGTTGTTGAAAGGAAAAATAGAACTATCTTGGATGCAGCAAAAAATATGTTATCAGAAGCAAATCTACCACATGTGTATTGGAGAGAGGCAGTAAGTACAATGGTCTATACATTCAAAAAATTTCACATTAAAGGTGAAACCGGTAAGACCCCTCATGAAATATGGTTTGGTATTACTCCTACTCTTAAATATTTCAGAATATTTGGAAGTAAATGCTATATTAGAAGGGATGAGTATATTGGCAAATTTGATCCTAGAAGTGATGAAGGGATATTTCTTGGTTATTCATCTAAGAGCAAGGCATATAGATGTTTTAACAAAAGATTGCAGAAAATTGTTGAGAGTACAAATGTGAAGATTGATGAACAATTCAAAGAAACTTCAAGGTACATAGAATTTGAACCGGCAACAGAGATTCTAACAAATGAACATACATTGAACCCACTGGTACAGAATGAAGATCCAGTTACACTGGTATCATCTGAAAATTCCACAGTAACTGAGGAACAACAACAAACGAAGACACCCCGGTATGTAAGACTGAATCACTCTGAAGATCAGATAATTGGGAACAAGAATAAAGGAGTTATGACAAGAGGAATACTAGCAAATGAAGAGGTATGTCTTATTTCTCAAATTGAACCATCGTCAACTAATGAGGCATGTGAAGATAAACACTGGATTAAAGCTATGTAAGAGGAACTAGAACAAATTGAGAAAAATAACACATGGACATTAGTTCCCTGGCCTAAAGACAAAAATGTGATTGGAACAAAGTGGGTATTCAGAAAAAAACTTAATGAAGATGGTAAAGTAATCAAGAACAAAGCAAGACTAGTGTGTAAGGGATATTCTTAGAAAGAAGGAATTGATTATAATGAAACCTTTGCACTAGTAGCCAGAATTGAGGCAGTCGGATTATTTTTGGCTTTTGTAGCACACAAGAACTACAAAGTATATCAAATGGATATTAATTGTGCATTTCTAAATGGAGATATTGAAGAAGAAGTTTAAATTGAACAACCTAATGGATTCTCTTTGACAGATAACAAAGATATGGTTTGTGGGTTAAGGAAAGCTTTGTATGGGTTGAAACAAGCTCCAAGAGCTTGGTATGCAAGATTGGATAAGTATCTTTTGAAAATTGGTTTTTCTAAAGGTAATGCAGACAGTAACTTATATTATAAAGTGACAAATGATGACATCTTGGTTATAGAAGTTTTTTTTGATGATATAATCTTTGGAGGAGAAGATGGATTATGTAAAGAGTTTTCTATTGAAATGCAACAAGAATTTGAAATGTCTATGATTGGAGAAATAAAATTCTTTTTAAGATTTCACAGACTGATAAAGGTATATTCTTAAGTCAATCTAAGTACTTAAAGGAGTTATTAAAGAAATTTGGGATGGAGAACTCCAAACCGGTAAGCACACCTATGACTACAAATGACAAATTATCACTAAGGGATGAATCTACACCTGTTAATCCAACTAGGTACAAATCTATGATAGGAGGTTTACTATATTTGACACAAACAAGACCTGATATCATGAATGTAGTATGTATTGTTTCAATATTTCAGAGTAATCCTAGAGAAAATCATGAATCAACAGTAAAAAGGATTTTCTAGTACTTACAAGGCACTACAAATCTTGGATTATGGTATCCTAGAGATGAAAATTTTGAATTATGTGCATACACAGATGTAAATTGGGCAGGAGATGTGGATGATAGAAAAAGAACCACCGGTGGAGCATTTTTTCTTGGAAGCAGATTAATTTCTTAGTTGAGTAAGAAACAAAGTTGTACATTTTTATCAACAACTAAATCATAACATGTTGCAGCAACAACCAACTGTACACAAGTAGTATGGCTTAAGCAAATGTTGAAGGATATAAAGGTAAAATGCAAGGAACCTATTACTATCTATTGTGATAACACTACAACAATTGATATATCTAAGAATCCGGTACTATATTCTAAAACTAAACATGTTTCTATCAAACTGAATTTTCTAAGGGAAAATGTTGAAGCAAAATAAATTAAAATGGTTCATGTGAATACTAAAGAGCAGATTGCAGACATTTTCACTAAACCTATGCCTAAGGAGACTTTTGAATATCTTAGAGACCAGCTTGGGGTCACACCCCCACAAGTAGAAACTTAGACAGTTGATGATAGTCAGCAACCAGTAGAAATAATAGAGAAATCTTTTACTCCGGCTTTGATGAAAAAGCTACTTCTCAGGGGGAGTAGTTTGTATAGTGAATTGGTTGGTATTTTGTATTTGAAAAATTGTCTTTATATTGCTTTGGCATTTGATGTCAAAGGGGGAGAGATTGGTATGGAAAAACACAAGGAAAACTCATGACACTCCCAAGGGGAGAGATTGTTACTTTGGGGAAATTATTGGTTTTTGGTATTTGGCATTTTTGTTTTGACACTTTGATGGTTTTTCCATCTTGTGTTGCCATCAATGCCAAAGGGGGAGATTGTTGGTATTTTGGTATGGTTTTGTCATTGATGTCAACACCTACTAAACACTTATCAACTCTGGTACTTTGGAGAATCAGCAACATTCACCGACAATCAAGTGACTTATGCACAGTCATCGATATCTGGTACACCGACAGGATATAATGTTCATTGACACTTGGAATAACATGGAAAACACCTAGTTATGTCAAAGAAATTGTTTGGACACTTTGTCTTGGAGTTTTGTTCATTGGCATATTCATATTTGCATATTTGTTGTTACCGGAAAATAGGTCCAGGATATACACCAGCAGGTTTATCTTTTCCAGATCAGCACGACATGCTATGGAGATGTCTCATTATTGTTGTAAATGCATCAAGCTGACATGTTGAATTGGTTATTGCATCAGACATTGTTTTATTTGTAAATTGATTTTATTGTAATATCCTTTAGAGCCGACCTACTAAAATTGGTCTTAGGTTATGATATAAATGTAAGATCTTATTTGTAAGATCATGTGTGGAATGTGAAAAAGAATTCTATGAAGGTATATGTGAGAATAAGAAGAGCGATACATGCATACATCATTTGAAGGTTGAAGGAGGGTTTTTGTGAAGACAATCAGAACTACACCGGTATTGAATCCAACATAGAAAGATGCAAATTTGAGAAGTACATCCTTATTGGATTTAACCATCCAATTGTAGTTAGTGTGACTCCTATTTGTGTTTGAGCAGTGAGCTCTAGGCGCTTGGCCTTTCTGCATGTGGAAACCCCATTTGTATACACATACTATCTGTAGTAGTATCATCTGATTGTGGGTAAGGTTTCCCACCATGGTTTTTCCCCTTACAAGGTTTCCACATACAAATATTTGTGTTATGTGTTGTGGATGACTTTTTCTTTTTGTTTCATGCATTAAGCTTTACCGACATTACAATTAACTCATAAAACTGTCTACCGACATAAAAGACTGGTTTACCGATATTAAGCATTAAGTTGGTAAAGTTATTTTTGGTTTGAATTTATTAGACAACTGATTCACCCCCCCTCTCAGTTGTCTCTGGGACCTAAACAAACCCTACATACCATGTCATATCTCATCTCACAAATGAGATCATACATATATACAAAACCTAAGACCACATGTGTAGGTTGGCTCACTAAGAATATCATAATTAAATCAATTACAAATAAGTCTAGATGCGATGAATCATGTTGGCTCAATACATTTACAACAATATCCAATCAAAAAATCATCTCCATAACGTGTCGTGTTGATCTGGAATAGATAACGCATACCGGTCCATGACCTAGACCAATCTGCCAGTGACAACAAATATGTTAACCCGATTAGACCAATAACCACAATACCAAAACCAAGTATCTAAAACATATCTTCGACATAATCAACTAATCTCTAGATGATAACAAGTCATCATCAGTGCCGGTGAACAATATATCGGTGATTGTGCATAAGTCACTGACCTTGCCAGTGAACACAATGTGTCGGTTCAACATAACAATAGATCTCTAGAAGGATAAGTGTTGACATCAATGAAAAAACTAATGCAACACATCCATAATACCAAAAATATCCCCCTTTGGCATTGATGACAAGACTAGATGGAAAAACATCGAAGTGCCAAAACAGAATGCCAAAAACAAAAAACCAACAATCTCCAAAATAGATCAATACCAATGACAAACCAAAATGCAGAGAGTATATATCTCTCCCCCAATGAATAATATCTCTCTAAAGAATGTTTTTCCATAGATATATCTCCCCCTTTGACATCAAATGCCAAAGCAAATAAATACCAGAACATACAACCAACTAATATAACCAACTACTCTCCCTGAGAAGTAGCTCTCCTCCATCAAAGCCGGAAAAAGGTCTCTCTGTCAATTTCTGCCGGTTTGATATCAATCATCTATGTCTTTGCCGGTGAGGGTATTACCCCAAGATGCTTTCTGAGATATTCAAAGGTTTCCTTAGGCAAAGGATTTGTAAAGATATCTGCAATCTTCTCTTTAGTATTCACATAAACCAATCTCACTTCTTTTGCTTCAACATTCTCTTTCAAAAAGTTAAATTTGATAGAAACATGCTTAGTCTTAGAGTGAAATACTAGATTCTTTGATATATCGATTGCTGCTGAATAATCACAATAAATGATTATAGGTTCTTTGCATTTTACCTTTATGTCCTTCAACATTTGCTTAATCCATAATACCTGAGTACAATTAGTTGTTGCTGCAACATATTTTGATTCTGCTGCTGATAATGATGTACAACTCTACTTCTTTCTTAACCATGAATACTTCTTGCTTAACCATGAAATAAATTTTCTACCAAGAAAGAATGCTCCCCCAGTGGTTCTCTTTCTATCATCTACATCTCCTACCCAATTTGCATCAGTGTATGCACATAAATCAAAATTTTCGTCTTTAGGGTACCATAAACCAAGATTTGTTTTGCCTTGTAGATACCGAAAAATCCTTTTTACTTATGATTCATGATTTTCTTTAAGATTACTCTAAAATCTTGAAACAATACATATTGCATTCATTATATCAGGTCTTGTTTGTGCTAAATACAATAAACCTCCAATCATAGATTTGTATCTTGTCGGATTAACAGGAGCTGAATCATCCTGCAATGTCAATTTATCAGTTGTAGTCATAAGAGTATTTACTAGTTTGGAATTTTCCATACCTAATTTCTTCAATAGTTCCTTCAAGTATTTTGTTTGACATATGAATATACCTTTATCATTTTGTAAAATCTGCAATCCTAAAAATAATTTTATCTCCCCAATCATAGACATTTCAAATTCTTCCTGCATCTTGTTAGCAAAGTCCTTACACAATCCATCTTCTCCTCCAAAAATGATATCATCAACAAAAACTTCAATAAATAAAATGTCATCATTAGTCACTTTGAAATATAAGTTGTTGTTAGTATTACCTTTAGTGTAACCAAGCCTCAAAAGATATTTGTCCAATCTAGCATACCAAGCTCTAGGAGCTTGCTTCAATCCATACAAAGCTTTCCTTAATCTGCAAACCATATCTTTATCATTTGTCAATGAAAATCCATTAGGTTGTTCAATGTAAACTTCCTCTTCAAGATCACCATTCGGAAATGCACATTTTACATCCATCTAATATACTTTATAGTTCTTATGAGCTGCAAATGCAAGAAATAATCTGACTACCTCAATTCTAGCTACCGGTGCAAAGGTTTCATTATAATCAATTCCCATTCTGTGAATAACCTTTACAAACTAATCTTGCTTTGTTCCTTATTACCATACCATCTTCATTAAGTTTATTGTTGAATACCCATTTAGTTCCAAATACATTTTTGTCTTTAGGTCAAGGAACTAATGTCCATGTATTGTTCTTTTCAATTTGTTCCAATTCATCTTCCATTGCTTTTATCCAATGTTCATATTGACATGCTTCAATAACAAATGTTGGTTCAATTTGAGAAATTAAGCATACCTCTTCATTTGCCAGTCTTCCTCTTGTCATAACTCGATACTTATTCCCAATTATTTGATTTTCTAAGTGATTCAGTCTTACATACCTGGGTTTATTCACATGTTGTTGTTCTTCAGTCATTGTGGAATTCTTTGATGATGCTAGTGTGACTAGATCCACATTCTGTACAGGTGCACTATGTATTGGTTCATTTACGATCATCTCAATTGTTGGTTCAGAATCTATAGATCTTGAATTTCCTCTAAAGTGTTCATCTATCTTCACATTAGCACTTGCAATGATCTTCTGCAATATTTTATTAAAACATCTATATGCCTTGCTCTTAGATGAATAACCAATAAATATTGCTTCATCACTTCTAGGATTAAATTTACCAACATACTCATCTTTCCTAATATAGCATTTGCTTCCAAATATTCTAAAGTACTTAAGAGTAGGAGTATTACCAAACCATAGTTCATAAGGGGTCTTACCGGTTTCACCTTTGATGTGAACTTTGTTGAAAGTGTAAACCGTTGTATTCACCAGTTCTCTCCAGTACACATGAGGTAGATTTTCTTCCAATATCATGCTTCTAGCTGCTTCCAGAATAGTTTTGTTCTTCCTTTCCACAATTCCATTCTGCTGAGGTGTCCGAGGTGCTGATAGTTGTCTTTTGATTCCATTCACTTCACAAAATGTATTAAATTCCTTAGATGTAAATTCACCTCCTTGATCAGATCTCAAACATTTGATTTTCTTACTGGTTTCATTCTCTACCATTGCCTTGAATAAATTGAATTTTCCAAAAGCCTATAATTTCTCCCTGAGAAAAGTAACCCAACACATTCTAGAATAATCATCAATAATTAGCATAAAATATCTATCTCCTTGTAGACTTCTTGTTCTTGCCAGAGCACACAAGTCGGTATGAATTAAATCAAGAACATTATTGGTTTTCTTAGAAATACTCTTAAAGGTTGTTCTAACTTGCTTTCCCATTTGACATTCCTTACATACCGGATTATGAGGTTTCACAATCTTAGGTAAATCCCTTACTGACTTAGTTGAACTGATCTTTACAATGCAATCGAAATTCACATGACAAAGTCTCTTATACCATAACCAACTTTCACCAATATGTTCAATCAATCATGTCTTATCACTGTTGTTCAAATGAAAGATATTACCTTTAGTCTGATTACCTGTTGCAATTTCCAATCCAGTTCTATTTCTGATTTTGCATTTTCCATTCTTGAACTGTAATTGAAATCATTTTTCAATTAATTGACCAACACTCAAAATATTATGCTTCAAACCTTCAACATAATAAACATTGTTAGTATTGTGCTTACCATCCAAAGATATAATGCCTTTTCCTTTGATTAAACAAGCTTTATCATCACCAAAACTTACTAGACCTCCATTATATTCCTGAAAAGATAAGAATTTACTTTTATCACCAGTCATATGATGTGAACATCCGCTATCAATGATCCATTCATCTTTCTCTTCAATTTTAGCTGCCAAGGCCTACTCTACTAGTGGAACAATAGGTGTCAGTTGATCTTCTTTTATTGCAAAAAAATCCCATCCATTGTCTACCAATTTTTCATCAGAATCATCTGTAATTCCTTCATCAGCATAGTAACAAGATTTATCTCTATTCTTCTTAATTCTGTATCTCTGATATTCAGGGTTAGGCTTATATGTTCTTTTAGCTTCCTCTCTCAATCTTGCATGTCTATCAGGACATCTAGATTCCATATGACCAACTTTATTCCAATTAAAACATTTAAATGGTGCTTTACCTTCATACTTACTTCCAACTAGACCTTTTGGCATTTTCCTTGCAAATAGTGCTTCAAGTTCTTCCAGTTCTTCATTTTCCCTTCTGATATCTTCAAGTTATGTTGCATACAATGCTTTCCAATTAGATTTTTCTGATGATGATGATGATGATGATGATGATGATGATGCAGATGATGATGCTCTGAAGGCTAAATCTATCTTAATTGTAGCAACAAGACCAAATTCCTCAAGCTCAAATGCTGAAAGTTTTCCAACCAAAGTATCTCTAGATACTAATGTATTAGGCATTGTTCTCAATTCATTAATAGCAGTTACTTTCATTTTGTATGTTGGTAGCAAAGCTCTTAAAACTTTAGAAATAATTTCATCTTCACTTAAGGATCCTCCACAATATTGTATTCCTAAAACAATTTCATTAACTCTTTCCATAAAAGCATAAATTATTTCATCTTCTTCCATTTTCAAATTTTCATACCTGACTCGGTAACATTCCAGTTTTGCAATTTTGATAGTGGTATCTCCTTCATTCAAAGTCTCCAATTTATCCCAAATAGATTTAGCAGTAGATCGGTGTGATAATCCCATAATTTGTGGATCTGATAATACGCTCAAGAGTGCTTCTCTTTCTTTTCAATCATTCTCCTAATCCTTGCCCAATGTCGGTGGATTAGGTTGATTCTGAGTAGGACAAACATAGCCATTCTTTGTAACTTCCCATATGTCTTTTCCAATGCAATTCAGACATGTCTCCATTTTGATCTTCCATATACCCTAGTTAGTTCCATCAAGTTTCAGACTGTCCTTCCTGAAAATGTTAGTTTCCATAGGATCTCCTCAAGCTATTAGGCTTTTGCAAAAGGAGGACTTAGCTTTGATACCAATTGTTAGGAACCAGAAGGACAACTAAGAGGGGGGGGGTGACTCAGTTGTCAATGAATTTCAACCCAATTATAACTTAATCAATCTTAATACTTAATATCGGTAAACCAAACTTAATTCTGGTTAACAGATTAACAATTAATAACAATATAGGTGAAACTTAATGCATGAAACAGAAAGAGAAACAACATCCACAACACATAACATAGAGATTTTGATGTGGAAATCCGCAAAGGGAAAAACCATGGTGGGAAACCTTACCCATAATCAGATGATACTACTGTAGATAGTATGTGTATACAAATAGGGTCTGCACATGCAGAAAGGCCAACCACCTAGAGCACACTGCTCAAATGGGAGTCGCAATGACTACAGTAGGATGGTTAAATCCTAGAATAATGTACTACTCAAAATAGCATCTCCAATGCTGGATTCAGTACCAGCTAATCTCTGATATACACCTTCAAACCTTCCTTGAACCTTCTCTATGGTTTGCTCATATGATCTTCAATATTCGCACATACCATGTTACAATACCATACAATAACCTTACATACCATGTCATATCTCATCTCACAAATGAGATCATACATATATACAAAACCTAAGACCAAACGTCTAGGTTGGCTCACTAAGAATAACACAATTAAATCAATTACAAATAAGTCTAGTTGCGATGCATCATGTCGTCTCAACACATTTACAACAATATCCCCTCAATAAATCATCTCCATAACGTGTCATGCTGATCTGGAATAGATAACACATACCGATCCATAACCTAGACCAATCTACTTATAACAACAAATATGTCAACCCGATTAGACCAATAACCACAATATTCAAACCAAGTATCCAAACCATGTCTTCAACATAATCAAGTGATCTCCAGATGATAACAAGTCATCATCAGTGCTGACGAACCATATACCCTGTCGGTGAGCAATATACCAGTGACTGTGCATAAGTCACTGGCCTTGCCAGTGAACAAAAATATGCCGGTTCAACATAACCATAGATCTCCATAAGGATAAGTGTTGACATCAATGACAAAACTAATGCAACACATCCATAATACCAATAGATGTTGTAGTGGAAATGTCACTAAGGATGAGGATGTGTCAAAGATCTGAGAGTTCTACCTCGATCTTACAAAATGAAGGCTACTGCAATTAATAAACTCTGGACAATGTCAAGTACCCTTGTTACTAGAGCTACATTACTTGGGAAGTTGACTATTTTTGAACTTAAGGAACTTGGAGATCAAAGTGCTACTAAAACTGAGACTTCATTTCAAGCATATACCTCTGGTAAGTAGAAGATAGTCTAGAAAGAGTTATATGCTAAAGATTTAGAAGTCATTGAGAGAGAAGACAAAGAACTTGAAGAGTTGGAAGCCCTAATTGCCAGAAGAATCCCTAAAGCACTGACTGGAAGTAAGTATGAAGGAAAAATTCCTTTTAAATGTTTTTCATGCAATAAGATTGGTCATTTTGCTTCTAGATGTCGTGAAAGAGCTACTAGGAATCAAGAAAGATTTATGAGGAGATATAAACCTAATCCAGAATATTAGAGCAAACCTAGATTTAGAAGGAATAAGGATAAATCATGTTACTATGCTGGAGATGATGATTTTGGTATTACTGATGATGATGATGATGATGATGATGATGAATCTGTAACTAGATCCGATAATGGAAGCTCTGGTAAATATTGGGTCTTTGTCGCTATAAAGGATTATTCTCTGGAACCTATCATTGATACAACTCATATTGAGGAGAAGGCTCTAGCTGCTAAAATTGAAGAAAAGGATGAATGGGTTATAGACAGTGGTTGCTCACATCACATGACTAGTGACAAGAGGAAATTCTTGACTCTGCAAGAATTTGATGGTGTTGGCACATGCACACTCCAATGAGAAATTATAGGTGATTGAAGGTATTGTCATTGATGGCAACCTTACATTCCTATGGCACCAACAAACACAGACACCGACACCGACACTGGCAAAGATGATTACCGAGACCCTAGCTGACATGATTTTATTTTGTATTTAATTGTAAAATCTTTTGTAAAGCTGACAAGGCAAATTGTAATAGGACTCATATATAAGTATGAGATCTTGTAGGATCATTTGTGCATGCTTAGACAAATGCGAACATATTAAGGCAGATTTTGGAATAAGGTTTATGGAAGTTGTATGAGCTTAAACCAGTGCTGAACCTGGCATAGCAGATGCTGAACCAAAGTAGTACATGATATTGGATTTGCATAATCCATTTTTGTAAGTCAGTGAGACTTCCTTTTTGTATTTAAGTAGTGAGCTTTAGGCAGTTGGCCTTCCTGCATGTGCAAGCCCCTATTGTAAGTAATATTCATTTATTGGCTAGTGAGTGAATATTGTGGGTCACAAATCCCACTAAGGTTTTTCCCAAACCAGGTTTCCTTATTAAAAATATTGTGTTATGGTGTGCTTTCTATGTTGTGTTCATTGTTCTTATTTATTGCATTAATTCTTGTTTACCGATACACTATTTTGGAATGCAAATTGTTTAATAAAATAAGAAAATATGTTAATCGGCAAGATACTAATTCACCCCCCCTCTCAGTATCTTTGGGAATCCTAACAATTGGTATCAGAGCGTGGTCCTCTATTTTCAAAATCCTAATAGCTTGAGGAAGATTCTAACACTGGTACAGATGGAAAACTTGAGAAAGCAATTGGAAACAACTCTTATAGATTATGATGCAGAAAAGTTGAAAAATATGAAACTTGAAGATGATCTGAAGGCTGCACAGGAAATAATTCAAAGACTTCAAGATAATCTCACTATTGCTAGGAACAAAAGAAGAGAACTTCATGAGAAGATACAAAGTGATGATGATGAAAAAGAAACTCTTAATGATCTTGTAAGCAAGATGAAGTAGGAAAATATGACTTTGATGAATGAAATGCAAGATATGACTATGATGTTTTGTAAAGATATTGAAGACAAAAAGAAGAATGAAGATGACTTGGCTAGGAGAATCAATGATGCTGGAAATGAAAATCTAAGACTTAGTCATGCAAATGATATGTTAAAAATAGATATGATTCACTTGGAGCATGATAAAACTGAACTCATGAGATAGAAAGATTTCTTAGAAAATGAGTTGGCTACTGCAAATCAACACAAGGAGAAATTCAAGAAAAGATTAGAAGAATTTGATAACATGCTGAAAAATCGGAAACCTAATGGAGATACTAATGGCCTTGGCTTTGAAGTTGGTGAAAGCTCTGGTACTGCAAACAATCATGATCACAATAAACTGGTAAGACAACCTAATGCTTACAAATTCAATGGGAAATTCTTTAATTGTAACAAGTATGGTCATAGAGAAAATCAGTGTAGATCTAGAAACTATCAGAACACTAATGCACCATCGGTCAATGTTCTAAATGCAACAAAATTGGTCATAACTCAGAAAATTGCAGAATGAATGTAAGATGTTATGTTTATGGAAGATTTGGACACCTATCTAATCAATGCAGAACACATACCGACATAGGATATGGAAAAGCTATTCAGAAAAGTAATGTGACTTGTTATGCTTGTAACAAGATTGGACATATTGCAAAATTTTGTAGAAGTAAGGCATCACCAGGAAATAACAAAGGACCCTGTTTGAAAGGTAAAGAAAATGTTGAAGAGGTAAATAAATAATTCTAAAAATATTGGATTAGAAAGTCAGATTAGAATGTTAATGAAGCTATTCCTTCACTGGTAGAACAAAGTATCACTCCACTGGCAGGAGATTCTTCATCTAACTGAAAAGAAACCTTTTGGGGGTATAGAAACAAACTAAAAAACATGCTAATTTACCCTCGGTTGATGGTGAGAAGTTGGATTACTTCTTTACTGGCAGATGTGTTAAGTTTCACTTAATCGACACGCATTTAATGTGGTAGTTGAAGGAAATGACATTATAAAGTAAGTATTTTTGGCTCTTTTTCATTCACCAAGCATTCAAATTTCCTTAGAGCATGAAAATCCTGAGCGAAGGCATCCACAATGAGAAGTGAAGAAAATCATTCAAGCATTCAAACCTAAAGGCAGATTAAGGTATTTATACAATGGCTTCCTCCTCTTCACCTGAATTCATTGCAAACCCTATAGTAATTGAAGTAATTAAATGCCCTAGGCTTGTATTTAAAATCATTCCCGAAGTAGTGAAGAAGGATGATACCCAGGAGCATTTTCCAAAATACCCAAAGAAGTTGCATATGCTGAGGATCCTAGAATTTACATACATTTTCATATTGAAGAACTAGGTGATGATGAGATTAAGAACATGTATAGGACAATTATATGTGATGTTAATGGTAATGTAAAACCGGAACACAAGATAGTTGAAATCCTGGGTTTTGTGGAGATTCTTAGTATTCTTGATTTTCCCAAGGATGTTATAAGGATTGTGTTAAGCAGAGTTCATGGAGAGTTCTTTTAGTTGGATTCCATTCACAAGATAACAAAAGAAGCAGTTAGGGTAGTGATCGACTTACCTTCCACCGGTAGTAGACCTGACAAGACTAAAAAGGTTCCAAATGACACTATAATGACCCTAACCGGTGCAACCTATGACAAAAGATCCCTGAGAATAAATGATGTAAATGATATCAATGTAAGATTCATTAGCATTATTCTTGGATACAAGGCTACACATGCCAAAAGATTAAACTTTGTTTCTAGATTATGTATTAAAAGTGCTTATGACATGGTAAACAGTAATGCAAACATTGACATATGCAAATGGTTAAAAGATGAGCTGATAGACAATCTGAAGAAAATTAAGGGTGACAAGAAAGGTACATTCAGATTTGGCAACTTACTTGTATGTCTATTGTTGTATATCACCAAGGAAGTTCTCGGTATTGGTAAAAAGGATTTTGGATTTGACATACCGGTAGGAAAACAACTTTTGGATATTCTGAACAACATGGGAGATGACAGAGAGAAGAACATAATTGAACATTTTCAGGCACTAAAGGCTAGAATGAAAACTAGGATAAGACTATCTCAAGCTATAGTTGATAAATATCAAAAGGAGACATGCTTTGTGATAAAGAAAGATGAAATTTGGATGGAGGCAATGGTTCCAAGGACAGTTTGGGTTACAGAGATGGGTTATGAGGCATATTAAAACATAATTGAAACTTATGCTAAAGCCATTCTAGAAGCCCCTAAAGAACCAACAAAAAAAGTATTTGGAAATGCAGAAACCATTGAAAGAAAAATCCAATCATAGAAAAGGATAAAGAAAACTAAATAGATAATTAGAAAGGGAACAAGGCAAGCAAAAGCAATTAAGGAAGACATATTGAATAAAACTGGTATTAAGGATAGTGACTTGGAAGGATTACAACCAGAAGCACATCTTTCACCAGTTGCTACCTCCTCTGACAGTGAAATACCGACAAAGTTTAAAAGGGTAGAAAGAAAAAGAAAACCCTCACCGGTACCCTCTCCTGCACCCAAGAGAACAAGTCAGAAACAACAGGCAGTAAGGCATCCGACAAAGAAGATGACACCAAGAAAGAAGAAAGAAAAGCAAGTTGTCCCTCCCTTAGACAATCGTTTAAATGAAATAACTGAAGATGGTAACTTATCAAATATCAACAAGTTGTATAATACATTTTCAAATGAGGAAATGAAAGCATAAAAAAAAGTGTTATCCTACACTTAGATATCTACAAGAAATTTTTCATAGAATTTGTAGATGACCTACCTAATGACTTATATAGAAGATTAGAAGCAAGAAGGGTAGCAATTGTTGAACTGGACAAAAAGATAAAGGTAGAGAAATTACTTGCAGTTCACCTAGTAAGATCAACTAAAGAGATTGATGAACTAATAAGTGAGGCTAACTAAACTATATTTTCCACTGACCACCTGCATGTAGCATTAATGGCTAGCAGAGTAAATGAGATCACTGAAGAGACAATGGATAAATGGGATATCTTCTTTGTACAGAAGGAAAAGCAAGAAGAGCTTAAACAGCCAAAGCCTTTCAAAGTCTATCAAAAAGAAAAAGATAAAGGTAAAGGCAAGATAGGTGGTCCTCTAAGCATAAAGGTAACAGATAGCTTGCCCCCACCTTCTTCTAATACTCCACCAACATAAACTATTGATACACCACTGGTAATAGAGAATATGGAGAGTATGGAGACAACACATGAAGACACCAATTCTGATTCTGAGGTGTTGTATACCATGAATATTGACACTCAAGAAGTCAACATTGTGGTTGATAAGGAAACAACTAAGGAGAGAGATGTGGCAACTAAACCACTGGGAGAAAATATTGCAGTTGAGACAAATATTGAGGATATAATAGGAAACATTGAAATTGGGGTTGAGAAACAAACTAAACAGTCAACGGATCCCTTGGTTACTGGAAAGACTGATGTACATACTGAGAAATTGACAACTGATAGCACTGAAAATCTGTTGAGATACCCACACTAGATAGTTCAGAGGTAAACAAAGAGAAACTGGTAGAAAATACAGAGTCACAATAAGAAAAACCGGTAGTGGAAAGCTTTGTGAAATAGATAGAGGTACACACTAAGAAATCATAAGAGAAGAAGGATGAGGTAAAGGTTAATGCAGAGACTATGCCACCGACATCATCTGAGAAACAAACACCCTTGCTTGTAGAGATGCAGACTCAAACTGACCTACCAAAGGTCACCATAAGCAAAGAGGTTACTCACACCAACGGATTACAAATTGTTAAAGCAGTTGGTCAATCATCTGATTCTTCACCGACAGAATTCAGACCAACAAATGTAACAGAGGTATTGCTTGATTCTATTAAGAAAGTCACAGAGTGCAATGCACTTGCGTACAAGGCAATTGATGACACCATACCAAATTTGAAAATGATTGCACCCAAGTGTAATATAGAAAATAAAGATTCTTTAAGCAAATTAGACACATTGTCTAAATATATAACCGACAATCTACTAACAATTGATCAGATCAATGAGGAGACTTTCAGAGAGAAAATGAATAAAGAGAAGGAAAAATTCTTTGCAGAGTCAATAAACAGATGTAAGGAACATATTGATACATTATTACGAGTACTAGGAAAGACAATAATGGACTTCAAGAAATTGTACAGAGATTCATGCAAGACAAACATTTTGACAAAGGATATAGATAAAGAGATCAGCAGAGCACAAAAGGAAATAAATAACATTGATGACAATCTAATAGGTTCATCAAACTCCATATTAGTAGTAGAACGGGAAATAACAGGTTTTGAGGAAAAAATTGAGAAATTGGAGAAGGAGAAGGAAAGGATAAAATACAAGGCAAAGGAACTAAAATGTAGACTAGGTCCTAAACTAGACATCCTCATCTCTTTGAGAAAAGAGATTTTAGAGGCTCTTGTTCCTAGACTTAAGACATCAGAAGAGAAAATGCACATACTCACTGGGACCATCCAAAGGACAGAAGCAACACTAAAGGAAATTGAAAGGTTTAGTAACAACCTAAATTTTCCATTAGCGGATCTGTATCAGATTGTAACCCACTGGTTACAGGGATCTTGATAGGAACTACACTCAATTGACATTAATTGACAACCTTTGTCATTGATGCCAAAGGGGGAGTAGTAGAGGATGAGAAAAAGGAGTAAGGAGTAGTAGGATGAGAAAAAGGAGTCCGGCTCTGGTTCAGGGGGAGCACACAGTTTTGATTTTTGGACAACACTTTTTGGACAACACAATTTTGACTTTTCTCATGAGTGTTGCCATCAATGCCAAAGGGGGAGATTGTTGGAAAATGCACACTCCAATGAGAAATTGTAGGTGATTGAAGGTATTGTCATTGATGGAAACCTTACAATCCTATGGCACCAACAAACACAGACACCGGCATAGGCACCGATATCGACAGCGACAAAGATGATTACCGACACCCTAGCCGACAAGATTTTATTTTGTATTTAATTGTAAAATCTTTTGTAAAGTTGACAAGGAGAATTGTAATAGGACTCATATATAGGTATGAGATCTTGTAGGATCATTTGTGCATGCTTAGGTAGATGCGAACATATTAAGGAAGATTTTGGAATAAGGTTTATGGAAGTTGTATGAGCTTAAACCAGTACTGAACCTGGCATAGAAGATGCTGAACCAAAACAGTACATGATATTGGATTTGCATAATCCATTTTTGTAAGTCAGTGAGACTTCCTTTTTGTATTTAAGTAGTGAGCTTTAGGTAGTTGGCCTTCCTGCATGTGCAAGCCCCTATTGTAAGTAATATTCATTTATTGGCTAGTGAGTGAATATTGTGGGTCACAAATCCCAACGAGGTTTTTCCCACACCGGGTTTCCTCATTAAAAATATTGTGTTATGGTGTGCTTTCTATGTTGTGTTCATTGTTCTTATTTATTGTATTAATTCTTGTTCACCTATACACTATTTTGGAATGCAAATTGTTTAATAAGATAAGAAAATCTGTTAACCAGCAAGATACTGATTCACCCCCCCCCCCCCTCTCAATATCTTTGGGAATCCTAACAGATGGTGGACTAGTCAGATTTGGGGATAGTAAGACATGCAAGATCAAAGGCAAAAGAACAATATCCTTGGATGGTAAGACTAATACTGACAATGACTATTATATTGAAGGTTTGAGGCATAATCTTTTGAGTGTAGGTTAGATGATGTATAAAGGATTTCATTTACAATTCAAAGATGGAAAGTGAAAGAATATCAATTGTATACACCTAAAAATGGTCTGAAGATAATTAAGTAAATAAACAATTATTTGATTAATCCTCCTCCCCAATTTAATTGAATTCACTAAACAATTTGATTAAATTTCCCCTTTCATCTACTTATTAATAAATCTAAGGACTTACTTAATAGGTTCATTTCATAATCCCCTTTGATTAATTAATTCAAATTAATTAATTCCCTCCAAAAAAAATCATTTCTTCTAATCCTTTAATTAATTAAAACAAATCGAATTCATGAGTTGTTGAGATTAATTAACATTTTCCTATTATTTGAATTTTTAAATTCAAATTCTCCTCATTTCTACCACTCCTAAACCTAAACCATTCTACCTACCCACATGTCCCCTTTCATCCAACATCTTCTAGAACCTTTGTGACACTTGTCACTAAGTGTTCCCTTTCATCCTACACCTTCTATAAGCCTCTTGAAACTTGTCACCATAGAGTGTTACTACTTATCAGATTGCCATTAGTTTTATGTCAAAGTTATACTATATACTCTAGCCGGTTAACACTACCGAATCATGCAGTCGATATACACAGAGAAGTCGGTATGCACAGTCTAGTCGGTTATAGAAGAAAGCAGTCACTGAATGCAGTATACACCGAGCTATCTATCGAGTATCTTTTTCATGTCTACCGAGCAGCAAAGATGATACACCGAGTTGATATACACCAAGTGAAATGTGTTACTAGATTCATTGAACCTAGACATGCATATGAAAACATGTTACAAGATCGAGGCACATCTAACTGTTATCACATTGGAAATTTCACTAGAAGATTGTGTATGATTTTGAGATCAATCTAACCAATGAAATATTTTGTATAGTTATTCATTCGATAAATCGTGTTTGTAAGATCGAAGCAATGAATTGGATCACCGTCTTAAGAGATCTATTTATACATCATGAGTTAAGGGTGTATGTATGAATTTAAGAAGACTGTTATAGAGACATAGAGGTCACTGAGAAGGTTTTCAGAGAACAGTCGAACAACAAAGTAAACATAAGGGTTTACCGAGGTATGCTATAAGCAAGGTTATCTATTCTGAGCACATAGAATCTGCTATAACATTTCAGATGTAAAGTTGCAGATATTTGTAATGATTTTATTGTAATATTTTGAAGTTGAAAGAGAAACCTTTAACAGGGTAAAAAACTCTAATCAAGTCTATAAATTGTAAAGCCTCTAACCAGGTGCAACATTTATATTAAGTGTTGTAAAATCCTTTAGCAAGGTAGATCTAACAAATCTTGTTACTCCTAATAGGGTAAGCTATCAGAAATAGCTAAATATGTAGCTCTAATCGAGCACTCTTTATTATTGCAGTAGTGAAGTTGTGGGTGCCATCCCCACCGTAGTTTTTCTCTCTAACCAAGAGTTTTTCCATAACCAAAATATATGTGTTATGGAGTGAATCATGTATGATTGTTATCTATTTGTTTTAGCTTTATTTTATGTTACTGCACTATTTAGTTTATGCATAACAGTAAAGTTATTATTCAAGAAAAGTTTTGGAGTACTGATTCACCCCTCCCCTCTCAGTACATTAGCTTTCCATATTGGGCCTAACAATTGGTATCAGAGCTTCAATCTTGGAAAAGGGTTTAATTGCCTAAAGAGAAAGATCTTATCAATGGAAGGCTATAAACAATCTTGGAGGATTGTATATCTGGAAGAAGAGTTGGATCATGCTAATCAAGTGATTGCAGACATGCAAAGGCAAATGCAAAAATATTTGAAAGTAAGAAGAAGATTATTTGATGATTTATAGGATTCTCAAGAGTTAGTGGAACAAATTGAGACATCATCTGAAAACAGTATATCTGAAGTGTTGAAGAAATGATTGGAGTATTGAAAGAAAAGAACAAAGCATTGGTTGATCAACTAAAAGCAATGAAAAGAGAACATGAACATTTTAGCACACAGATGACTGAAAATCTAGATGCATTAAGGACAGCTAAGGATAAAGCAAGAGATCTAGAAAGAGAGAAACAACAACTTGAAGTCTTAGTATCTGATAAAAATGATGAAATCATAAGGTTGACTGAGATTCAACAAAATATGACAGATCAACTAGGCTATGCACATCATGAAGCAATTCTAAAGAATGATGAGAACCAAGCATTAAGACTTGAAGTATCAAGGTTGATAGATGAAATTGAAATAGAGAAGAAATCCAAAGAAACACTGAAGAAGAGTTATGAAGCATCAAAGATGTTGGATGAGCAACTGAATACAAGAAGACCCAACAAAGATGCAGGACTCGGTTACAAAGGAAAAGACTCTACCAAGAAAGGAATCTATACTACCGAGAGAGGAGAATCATCAAAGCAAGCTAGAAACAAGAATAAAATCAAAAGAAAGAAGCCTATTTGCAACTACTATGGAAATCAAGGTCACACTGCCAACATATGCCAAATCAGAAAAGGTAAGCAATTGAATGTCACTAAGTCCAATGGTTATTGTTACAATTGCAATAAATATGGTCACACATCTAATCAATGTAGGACAAAGTCTATTAACAATTATCAGAAGGCAAAATTCAAAGGGTTTTGTAGAAACTGCAATAGATATGGACATAGTATCGAGAAGTTTTGGTTTAAGCAAAAGAACTACATGTGGTCTGCACACCGAGCAAACACTTGAGGTTACCAAACTTACACAGATCCTGACTGACAATATGTAGCAGTACCATGGGATTACAATACAAGGATATAGTGTGAATGTTGTGGAAGATATGGACATATTAGTGCTAACTATTTTATAAGGTTTGGAATGAACAACTAAAGATCATGGAGAAATCCTGGTATGGCATGTTTTCATTGTCACAAAGTTGGACACTTGGTTGGAGATTGCAGAGATCAACCTAGAAAAGACACTGAAGAAATAAAAGAGAAATTACAGATGATTTGGAAAAAGAAGGAAATTGTGTCAAATGAAGAAAGCACCTTACCTACCGAGTTAGGTGCACCTATTCCAAATTAATCGGTAAAGGTGTGAAGGGACTGCATTCTCTGAAGGTTAAAATCATAATAGTTCCTATTCTATTATGTTCTAAATTCAAAATCTGCATAGTTAAGATGCATTAGTAAGTTTGAAATTCTATCAAACTCTTTGAAGCACTTTACAGGAAACCTGTCAAGTCGATGAATACAAGAAACCTGTCAACTCGGTAAATGAAGGAAGCTTAGTTACTTAGTTAAAACAAAAAGGAGAGTAAATCGGTTAAAGAGGAACCAAGTGCATTTAATGTTTTTGACCTAACCCGCACAGAGCCTGATAAGGTATTTTGTGTACTTAAAAGCATTTTCGTGGTCATTTTCATTCACCAAGTTTTCGAAAGAGAAGAGCAAATTGAATCAAGGCGATCAAACCTCCTACCAAGAAAAATTCAAGGTATTTACATCAATCTCATCGCACTGTTAAGCTAGTTCACCGATCTTATCAAATTGTTATTATCTGCTGAGTGTGAAGCATCTGTCGTTTGAAATTCTGAAACCCTAAGGACTCTTTACTAGTTTTTACCTAAAATCTTAAATGGCACCCAAGATCCAAGATCTCATAGTTGTCAAGAATGTAGAGAAGCCCTCACTGAAATAATCTTTGACTCCTAAATTCGCCTCCGAACCAGATGACAAAACTGCTTTTTCACTCATCCCGGATAGAGTATTGTTAATCGAAGATGTGAGATTCTTCACCAAATGTCGTGTTGAAGAACTCGGTCATGTTGAAATCAAAGACACCTATGATGAGCTATGTACCGATGGTGTATTAAACAGTAAGCATGAACACATCAAAATCAAAGGATTAATTGAAGCCCTAACCTACCCTCGTGTGTTCAAACCCCAGTGGGTCAAGTTTGTTCTGAGCAGAGTTCATGAAGATTTCATGTGGCTAGAAGAGAAACCATTTAAAATCGCCAAGGAAATCATTCATGTGATCACCGGTTATCCTATTTATGATCATGCCCATGCTCAGAAGATGATATCACAGAAGGAATTGATTAGTTTAACTGGAGTGGAATCTGATTAAAACTTAAGTTTTCTATTAGAGTAATTGGTTACTGTTTCTTCCAATCGGCAAGGGAAAACAGTGTACCCTGTGTAGTAGTTGACTTAGCCTATAAAATTGTGAAAAAGGGAATGAAAGTTGACTTATGTGAGGTGTTATTGAAGAATCTATTTGAGAGTCTGAACACAATAAGGAAGCCGAAGAAGAACAACTCGGCAAATACACTAAAGTTTGGTTCACTTCTTGTATGCATGTTTTTCTACTTTGAAAAATTCTTTCCATTAGTCGGTAAAGTAGTTTGGGAGCTACACTGACCAATCACCCATTAGATTAATGACTTCATCAAGAAGCTAGGTGATAATTTCAATGATATAATGGATGATTACTTCAATAAATTCCAAGAAAAAATGCACAATAGGTACCGAATTCCACCCCAGCTAGTGGAGAAATATAAAGATGATATATGCTCTGAGGTAGACACTGACTACTGTTATGTGAATGCTATGGAACCGAGGACCCAATCCTTGTCACCAATGGGTTATGAGATTGACTTTGACATCACAAAACAACAAATTGATGCATTTCTTACATTGCCTAGACATGCTATCGAGCTAAGATATGGAACCTATGAAGAAGTAAAGGAAAAAGTAAAAATGAATATTGTAGTACCCAAAGCTACAAGAAAAGCAACAAAGATGATAAAGGTTTTAACGGATAAATTTGGAGAAGATTATTCCTCCACACCTGTCAAAGGCACTCTTGCCATCACCAAAGAGGAATCAGAAGCTCAAGAGGCAGCTATAACATTGAGCACCAAATTGCCTAAGGGTAACGTGTTAAAAAGAAAGAAACAAGACACTTCAAAGGCCCTACCGACTCCTCCAACAAAGAGACCTAACACAACAGCATCTGGAGCATCACCGAGTAAGAAACAAAAGAGTGTTATTGCTCCCAAGGTAACAAAGACATACAAGAAATCTACTCGGAGACTCATTTTGGCAAAAGAGTCTAGTGATACAGAATCTGAAGATGAAAACAAATTCCAGATTGTCAAGAGCAAGAAGGTAAATATACATAGTGTTGAAAACTTCTATGCCAATCTAAAAGAATATGGTGGATTTGGTTCATTTATATATGTCAAGTATGAAACTAGAAATAATGATGAGAAGAGACAAATTGAAGAAGCTGTCATCTGCACACTTCTAAAGTTTCAGTTAGCTCCATTGGAACTAGTAAAGTCACTTCCAAATGAACTTTACTTGCATATTGATAATAGGTGGAAGTATGCAATGGACTCAGAGAAACAAATCAGAGAAAGAATTCTAGTCCATCTATTTCCTGATATGTCAGTAGCTGAAATAAAGGAACATCTAACAACCTACAATTCAAAGTTTCTTGTCAAATAGAGAGCCTTAAAACTGATGAATGGGCTATATATTGACGTAGAAAATGAGACAAAAGAAAAATGGTAGGAAATATTCAAAATCAAGGATGTTGGTGAACAACCTACAGTTGAAATCGTTGATGTCACCAAGCACGATCCTAATGTCACCGAGCAAGGTCCTGATGCTACCGAACAAGACCCTGTTGACACTATTCAAATAGATGAAGATGTCATGGATACAGAGGAACCAGAGCAGGAAATGATAGAAGGCACTACATATGCAAAACTTGTATCTAGTGAATCTGTTTTAGAACAAGTTCAACCTTATCCACTGATCAATCAACCCCTCTCTACCAAATCTCCTTAGGATATAGCACAAGGCATCGAAGGTCACAAGTCTACAGCAGGAGAAGATACTACTCTAGAATCGACCTCTCAAGCACCTTCGAGCACTGAAAATGTTGCAGCTAAGACACCTAGTACCAAGACACCCAAAGACACCACAGAGGCTACAGGAACCGACCAAAGTGTTGCATCTACCGAGCAACCTACTGAGGGTCAGCAAGCCTCCCAAGCTATTGTCTTGGTCCAACCGGCCAAAGGTAAAGAAAAGAAAGTGAAAAAGCATAGTTTCAAAGTTGATTTATCTAAATTGATAGTGTTGCCCAATGTGGATATATCAAAATTAAAGGGGCAAGCACTCATTGATTTCGGTGAACTATGCAAAGCAAAGGCTGAACAAGAAAAATAGATGGCCATACAAAAGAAGAATAAAGTACTTCAGAAGGTGAAGACACTGCTATAAGATATGCTACCTACAGCTATAGTGTCAACCGATGCAGCTATCCATATTCAACTGGATGAACTCCTTAATCAAATAGAAACATCCGGAGTTGATGCATTTGAGTATTTGAGCAAGCTAAAAGACAAGGAGCTTACTGCAAAAATGATAGAAGAGGTACAGAAAGCTCTAGCTATTGGCAAAGTCAAACTTGTCAAATTTATTGCTGAGCTGACTCCTCAACTCAATTACATTCATTATTTATTTCAGAAGCTCTCCACATTTTCTTTATTCATTAAAGACATTAAGAATAAAACAGAGCAAATTGAAAAAGAGATCACCGATCTCTCGAGCAAGTTGACCACTGAGCCAAATTCAATTCTGAATTTTTATACAAGGTTACAACAGCTCATGGCTCAACAATTGGACTTAAGAAATGAAGAACACAAGATTAGGATGGACATAATGACACTTTAGACATTATTCCTTCCTCATCTTTCATCCATCCAAGAACAGATTAATCGAGCCACATGCCTATCTACTACACAAGAGGGAAGCACTTTAGATGGCTTAATATCCCTATTGGTTGATAGTCAAGCATAGAATTCTTTAATGGACAATGTCAAGGATGCACTCTCTATTGCTCTCACCGACACTCGGAACAAGTACAAATCCATTTTTGGCCAGTTACCGCCCCCGGATGGAAATTAAGTTTTTGATGTTTGTCAAAAAGGGGGAGTGATACTATATGTTTTGACACATACAGTTTTGATACAATATTGAGAGAATGATATAGTATTCGGAGTATAGTATACAAGGGGAGTATACCAAGCAGAGTATGTAGAATATCCAAGTATAGTGAACAGAGCAATGAACAGAACCGAGCATGTAAAATCAGAATTATGTACAGTATAATGATAAGGGGAGTGTATCTGAATATACTATTTCATTGACTATTGTATATACTATCAAGTATAGTCATTTTGCAAAGTATATAAATTTTTGAGTTATAACTTTGAAAGTAGTTTTTGTCAAACATCTCAACTAATGTCAAAAGGGGAGATTGTTACTACTTATCAGATTGCCATTAGTTTTATGTCAAAGTTATACTATATACTCTAGTCGGTTAACACTACTGAATCATGCAGTCGGTATACACAGAGAAGTCGGTATGCACAGTCTAGTCGGTTACAGAAGAAAGCAGTCACCGAATGCAGTATACACCGAGCTGTCTATCAAGTATCTTTTTCATGTTTACCAAGTAGCAAAGATGACACACTGAGTTGATATACACTGAGTGAAACATGTTACCAGATTCATTGAACCTGGACATGCATATGAAAATGTGTTACAAGATCGAGGCACATCTAACCATTATCACATTGAAAATTTCACTAGAAGATTGTGTATGATTTTGAGATCAATCTAACCAATGAAATACTTTGTATAGTTATTCATTCGATAAATCATGTTTGTAAGATCGAAGCAATGAATTGGATCACCGTCTTAAGAGATCTATTTATACAGCATGAGTTAAGGGTGTATGTATGAATGTAAGAAGTCTGTTACAGAGACATAGAGGTCACTGAGAAGGTTTTCAGAGAACAGTCGAAGAACAAAGTAAACAGAAGGGTTTACCGAGTTACTATATGGGTTACCAAGGTATGCTATAAGCAAGGTAATCTATTCTAAGCACATAGAATCTACTATAACATTTCAGATGTAAAATTGCAGATATTTGTAATGATTTTATTGTAATATTTTGAAGTTGAAAGGGAAACCTTTAACAGGGTAAAAGACTCTAATCAAGTCTATAAATTGTAAAGCCTCTAACCAGGTGCAACATTTAGATTAAGTGTTGTAAAATCCTTTAGCAAGGTAGATCTAACAAATATTGTTACTCCTAACAGGGTAAGCTTTCAGAAATAGCTAAATATGTAGCTCTGATTGAGCACTCTTTATTATTGCAGTAGTGAAGTTGTGGGTTCCATCCCCACCGCAATTTTTCTCTCTAACCAAGAGTTTCTGCGTAACCAAAATATATGTGTTATGAAGTGAATCATGTATGATTGTTATCTATTTGTTTTAGCTTTATTTTATGTTACTGCACTATTTGGTTTATGCATAACAGTAAAGTTATTATTCAAGAAAATTTTTGGAGTACTGATTCACCCCTCCCCTCTCAGTACATTAGCTTTCCATATTGGGCCTAACATAGAGATGATAGTTGTTCCCTTTAATCCAACCTCTTCTCAATCCCACCTCCAATTTAACCATTGATATCTTCAGATCAATATTGACCATTGATTCTTTCCACCTCACCCCTAGCCTTGGAAAATCCTATAAATAGACCTCATTTTGAGCAATATGGATCCCATCTCATTTTCATCTTATGCATTGTTACTATAGGCATCTAGCTTCTAGTTTATCATTCTTAGCAATGTTATCATGCTCAATTTTAGCTTAATTGCATCTTAATCTTAGTTCATTTTCTAGATCAATCATGAATTGATGTAGCTTAATCATGCTATTCTTGCTAGATCATGCATTTTCATCATTCAAATCCTCCATCTAAGTGTAGTCAAGTCACTGGAATATGCATAATCAGATCTGAGAGCATTTTTCATACTCGCATTTACTAGGAGGTAATAAGTCAGTTAGCTATAGTTTTACATTTCCTTGATTAAATCTTCTAACCATTGCTTGTAATGATTTATTGAGTGCATTGTGTTTGCAGGTACAAGTACACTTCATAGAGCATGACATTTTGGTGCCCACCGTGGGGCTAGAATCATCACTTTTGGCCTCTTAATCTTCAGCAAACTTCATCTCTGTCCGACTCTGGTTCAGAAAGTCATATGAGTTGCCTTTCCTTCTCGTATGAACTCCATTTTAGCTCAAGAAGACACTTCATCCTGACTCGTACAAGCCCTTTTCCTTGTCATATGAGGTATAAATTCATGTCAAATGAGTTAATTTTCTAATAAATCCTGTATCATATGAATTAATTTTCAATGTCGTACGATAGTTATATTCATTTCGTATGAATTTCTGCCTGTTAAATCCTATGTCATATGAATCTGCTTTTATTCCTGTGCAAAATATAAATTTGTGTCATACTAACTGGTAAATCATGTCGTACGAGTTTTTGCATCTCTGATTTTTTTGATAAACTGCATGTTAAAGTTTTTTGATTCTAATCTGAAATTTTCTAATACTAACCCTAACTAGTTTGTGAGATTTTTGGCAGCCTAACTCTTTCTTGCAAAACAATTGACAAAGATACGCTTGTCAAAGATATAATTCAAAAACACAATCAAGACTACTAACGAATTTATTTTGCAGGTTGCCTATGAATCCGACTAAACTTTGTGTATTCATTAAAGTTTTCTAGGAACATTTCAATTTATGCTAAAAAATGAACAATCATGTATTTCGTATCTTTGATGATAGGTGAGTATGCTCTCACCTTTCTTAGGTGATCAGAAAGATAGACTCATCTTTTTGCTTCATTAGTGCATTTCTTTAGTAGGCCTGCTTTCCCGAGGAGTAATAACTCTTAGCCATTAAGGTCGGTGAGAGGGGAATGACCTAAGTGGGAACGACTAATGCCAAGTAATCCATCCCACTATAAAATAAATGTGTTTTTGATGAAAATTAAAGCAAAGACAGTTCTCGAGAATAGCTCTCCTCTGTACCTTCAGGTATATCAAACCTTGGTTTTCAAGGCTGGGAGACCTCTTAATTGAGTTTATAGCTTGATGCACCAAACGGATCCCTTACTAGTGCCAAGTTAAAATAAAAGCTACCCGATTCACCTCTGAAAGGGTGATAATCTTTGTGTAAGAGAGATAGTAACTCTCCCAAGACACTTTCCATATCGTACCCCCATTAGCATTTGGAGTTGGATAATACGACGTTGAGAATCCATTGTGTGAGACTCAGTGGCCATATTCTGATTAGCTATTGGGTCTGTACCTAAGTCAGCAAACAAAGGTTTTCATTCTCAACCAACTTCCTTAGGGTTTAGCTTGATTGAGAGTCACGTATCACATCATATGTTTGATGTCTATTCATCCCTAAATCGACAAATCAGACATCCAAAAACTAGAAGACATAAGCAAAACATTAAACTTCAGTTATCAAAAGTTCAAACAAACAAATTTTTTATTTTTTATCTCTGTCTAGTTATCTATCATACGAGTTAGGATCTCTCTCGTATGAAACTGTTTGCATAAAATTTTGTGTCGTGCTACATAGAATTATGTGTCATACGAGTTAGATGTTTTATCATATTGTTCAGAAAAGTGTGTCGTATGAGTTTCTGCTTTTTACATGAAAACATATGCTTTGTCATATAGACTCATATCTTGTGTCATTCTAAGCTACATATCCTATTGTACGAAACTCTGCATTTGTCAATCCAGAGCCATGTCCTGCATGCCTATTTTAGATTTATCATTTCTACCTAATCAATTTGCAATAAAATAAACACATGTTATCTGTCAATCTGTGCTTAGATTGTCTACTTGGTTTGCTTGGTCAAGTTATCACCTATCAAAATCAGACTCTAGAAGATAAACACCCCAAGATTTTCAAGTGCTCACCCCCAACAAGTTGAAGATCTAAACATCTCAAAGTGCATTATCACCCTCTTTGATAAACTGATCACTCAAACATGGTTTTGTATCAGGATCAATCATCTTTTATCACGAAACTAAAACATTTGGTCAGGATAATCTTGTCCCACATCGTAGGATATATAATTCCTACTGGACTTGGTTCTTATCAAATCATCACCATTGCACTCCTAAACCGAAGATCAAAAAACTTGGAAACTTTTAAACACTTGAATTCTCTTTTAGTGTCATATCACTCTATTGTCTTGAAATTGACTGTTGATCACTTATCAAAACAACCTTTTGGACAATTGAATCCTAAGTAAAGTAACACACGTGTATGCTCGTTCTAACTAGAGCTCAAAAATGAAGGATCGCAGAAACTAAAATCAAAACATTGAAAACATTCGAAGAGCATATAACCATGGAACATGAAGATAAAATAAAAGTTGAAGAAGAAATAACAAACAAAACATTAGAGACATCAAGAAAGATCCCCAATTCGATAAATTTATGCAGAAATTGTTGGAGGAAGAAAAATAAAAATACTTTCTAATGCTAGCCAAATATGGTGCTACACTTCCCCAAGATTTTGATGTGAATAAATTAACACAAAAGAAAAATGACCCTCCCCCTAATAATGAACAATATGAAGACATCTTTGGTCTCTGCATGAATGACAGATCAATTCGCAATAACACTGGGACCAATGAAGAAACCAACATACCTAGAAGAGATGAAGTAGAAATCCTGAATAATATTCAATTCAATGAGGATACAAGAAGAGCTAGAGATGAAACAAGAAGAGATCCCAATCCTCCTAGAATGCAAAATCATAGTCATGCAAGAACAAATCATGTTGATAATCCTATCATGACTCTCACACAACAACTACAAGCAATGCAAACACAAATCTAAGAGATGCAAAGAGGAAATGTTAGAAGATACTCACTTCAAGAAATTTGTCCTTATCCTTTCGACAGAAATCTAAACATGATACCATTTCCTATAGGTTTTGAAACCCTGAGATATGAAAAATATGATGGAAGCACTAACCCTCAAGATCATATACGAGAACTTTGCACAATGAGTATGGAGTTTGCACATGAGGATACCTACTTAATGAGACTATTTCCGAAAAGCTTAACTGGACTAGTTATGGAATGGTTCTCCAAACTTACACATGGAATCAGATCATTTTTAGATTTGGTGGATAAGTTTGTTTCACAATACTCCTACAACATACAACATAAAGTAACAATGCTAGACCTATGTAACACTAAACAAAAAAGTGGAGAACCCTTCATGACATTCTTACAACAATGGAGATGCCTAGCATCATGGTATCCTTGTACATTGCCAGAGTATGAAAAAATGGACATATTCATTGACAACTTAAATGATCAAATGAGTTATTGTAAAGCGGAAAAATCGAACCCTAGTTGTTCTCTCCCCCCAACTCCAAGGAGAGAGAAGGGAGGTCACTAGGTTTGATGGTTTTCACTTAGGAGAGACTTTACATTCAAAAGAGGGGTTGAAACCCACAAGATCCAATCCCACACAATGCAAGACTGGATTCTAAATGAGTTTCAAGGGTTAAGACATCAAGGATACCGTCTTTTGTAAAGAATGTAGATAGAATGATTGAACTAGGAATGCATGCAAAGTAAGAAAGATTCACTTATAAACAGAGATAGGGATACGGGATGAAGCTGCGGACCTAGAATTAGTAGTAAAATGTCGAGACGATGCTGTTCTGCAAATTTGAGCAAAATTTGGCGGGACGATGGTGCCCAGAGTGCACACGGTCCTCCGAAAAATCCGCGAAATGAAGGGGGATCTGTTTGTCTCTGCACAAGGATTCCAGATCTTCAATTACAGCCACGTACCTGCAACCTACACACAGAAAAGAGAGGATGATTGGGGGGTTAGGGATTAGGGGTTTGCCTTTAGGTCAAACCTCGGTTTTAGAATTAACCAAGAAATGAGAATGCTGTAAATGTAAATGTTTGTAATGTAAACAAGTACTGATACCTTGTTGTAAGAATGTTTGTATTCTTACATGCGAAGGTGTAATGTATGTTGTATGTTGTATGTGATCTCCTCTTCAATGGTTGAATCCTTACCTTGAATGCAACACCTAGCCTTGAATGGAGACTTAGAATACTCAATTGCTTGAAGGAATGCTTGAATGCTTGAATGTTTGAATGTTTGAATATCGCTTCTGTGTCTTGCTCTTGCTTATTTCTTCCATTTTTTGGAAGAGGAAATGTAGTTTATATACTTGTCAATTAGGGTTGAGAGACTGATTTTTCCGACCTTAGGCCAACCTAGAAACAATATTTTCCAATTTGCAAACTTCAAGACCCGATGCCCAACAAGAGACTGGGCCCAAAATAGGGCCAGGGACTAGGGCACTGGGCGCCAGGGACCAGGGCGCTGGGTTGAAGGACCAGGGCACTGGGCTGAAGGACCAGGGCGCTGGGTGCCATGGTCCCACCTCCTGGGATAGCAGGGTTCAAGGAGGGATCAGGCCAAGGTGCAAAAAGATGCAGTTTTTGGTGTCGTAAATAGGTTTCGGGGTCTCCATTCAGGTTCAATGTTGCGCCACCATCGTGAAGACCCAAATGCAGTCAAAATTGCAAGTGTCATAGTTTTAGGATGCTACATTTAGCCCCCACTTTAGTGGGAGTATAAGCGTACGCCCATACTTCCTGTAAAGTACAAGGAAACAACATTGAAAGACTTTTACCACATCAAGGAGGCAAGATACCCCAAGCCCCCAGTGGACTAAGGATCTTACGACTTCAATTGACAAAGTAAAAGGGAAGATCATGAGGGAGAACCATGACTATCAGTAGTAAGGTTCCCTCACTATGAGTCATGCAAGAAAGATATCAAAAATTTTCAGGGCAAAGCTAAATTTGTCAAGAAATTTTCAAGTATCTTGGAGAGATATGAATGGGGTGTATGCCCCCCTATGCTAAAGAGATTGCACATGCCTCATCGGGGGTGATTAATTTAAGGTAGTGATACATATAAGAAATGAGAAGGGAAAGGAGCACGTTATCACAAGGATTTAGCCGCCAAGTGTGAGATAAGCCCAAGGATAATAGACACAAAACACAAAGCACGAGGTGAATTCACTTTCCTCGGGGTCAGTATGCTGTATGATAATTCATGTATATCATATGTATGTATGCATAATTGTTCTTCATTCCCCAATCAAGGAAGGTCACCTAGAAGAAGGGAACACATGTGTCTTTTGAGTCAACATGAGAGAGACGAAAAGAGATCTCAATGCTTTGCATCGTCCTCAAGTAGACAACACTAAGGACAATAAATAGAAGAGTGAGAATAACGCATAGAAGAAGTAACAAAAGAGATCAAGAGAGGAGGAGAGAGTCTTCTATGCTAATGAAACTAGTCTAGCACGTCATCTACCCCCCGATCTTGCTGATCAATATTTCAGGAAGGTAGGAAACACGCTAGAGGAGGAACATCCAACACAGCAGATGGAGCTATCACAAGATCCAAACAAGGGCTATGTTCATGTTCCAAGCCACATTGTTCTTGTCTAGGAGCTAGGATAAGTGCTTTAGAAAATTCGTTAGATAAATGGTTATCAACATCAACATATTCATATTCACTATCAGAATGAATAGAAGTAACATTTTCATCATGAATAACATTTTCATCTATATCATCATCAAGATTTATAAAAATAGGATCTTTAACTCGCACAGGATCAAGACCATCATGCACCTTATGTTTAGGAGATTTTGGCTCAATTTTCGGTTGAGGAGAAAATGGAATAATACTAGCTGAAGGTGTTTTTGGGGATTGCAAAGTTTGAGAAGCAGCTGCCTGAGCTCTAAGATGATGCTTTCATCGACGTTCACATGCAGAACGATTTCGTCTAGTCTTAGTAGGAAGTTGAGAAGATTGAGGAGGAGGAATGTTCTCATCCCTATCACTTGGGTGTTTAGGTTGTAGTCTCTTAGGTTGAATAATAGGAAAAGAGGAAGGTCTCTTCTCTCCATAAGAGGAAGGAGGAGGAACTGCTCCATATAAAGGAGGAATATTTGGTTTAGGAAGGAGACCAAGCCCATCATGACGAGGAGGTATAGGTCTACTTTTAGGAAGTTTATTAGTCATAGGCATAGTCACATTCATAGGGATGGGTTGGGAATCTTCTTGAGGAAAGACATTAGTTTTATCTTTCAAAGGAAGAACTTCCTTCTCAAGAATGATATGAATATCAAGTTTGGGTGTTCTAGGTTCACTTAGAGATAGGATCATATCTTTTTTCCACTTTTGATAAGATTTGAAAAGATGATCATTCCGCGGTGGAAGAGATTGGAATTGTTTAGGCCAAAAATAATCAATAGGAACGCTAGAAGTTCTTTCAGCTGGTTTAAAGAGACTATGATTGACAGTAACAACTTCACCATTATGGGGAAATTTCAAACACTTGTGAATAGGAGAAGCAATAGCTTTCATGGAAGATAGCCAAGGATAGCCTAGCTTCACACGAAATTGTTCGGACGATGGAATAATAGCAAAGCTCACATCAAGGGATTTCTTATGGACCTCAATAGGTAATGTAATAGAACCAATTGCAGGAGAAGAAAATGCATCAAATAATTTCACAACCACATTTGTTTCGTCATAGATCACTTGATTTAATTGCAAAGTAAAAAGAAATTCTTCAGTAATGACATTAATCATACAAGAAGGATCAATAAGCACTCCACGGCAAGGTGTCTTCTTGACTTTTGCAACTATATATAAAGGACCATCAGGTGCCCTGATAATTTCACTGGAATCAAATGTGATGGAAGGTTCTTTAAGGATTTTCTGCTGCTCCACAAAGTTAATCACATTCGGAGTCATAGACATAAGACTATCAGGTGAGAAAGAGGAATCATTAGTGTCAACCACATTAGAGGTATGAGAAGGTAATGGATCAATAAAAATCTTAAGATTTTGGTTAGGAGGAGCTATAGATGTGTTGCCTTTATCATTCACACCAAAAATAGAGATATTATTATTATCAATCAAATCTTGAATTTTACCCTTTAAAGCAAAACATTTTTCAGTATCATGCCCAGGTTGACGATGAAATTGACAAAAAGATTTGTTATCAAAATAGGGCGAATTAATCTTTGCAGGATCTATTTGCCTTATAGGAGGAAGAGTAAGCACATTTTGTTCCAATAACTTATTCATAATACTATGCAATGATTCATTCAAAGGAGTAAACTTTCTTTCTTTCTTGAAAAACTTAGAAATAGGAGGCACACTTGATGCTGCATTCACATTGTTGTTGATGATGTTTTCATTGAATTTAATAGACTCTTTGTTTGGTTTAAACTTCCCAAATGGTTGTTGACTACTATCACCCTTATCACTCGGAGCCATAGGATTTGCTTGTTCCATTTGACTCACAGTCAGTTGATAATTGTGAAGAGTTGCGCACAACTGTTGGAAAGAAGTAAAATCAGAAAACAAAAGTTTTTCTCTAATATCTTTTTGTAAATTAGAAATAAAGATTCTTTGAATATCATTGTCAGGTACTGGAAAGGAAATTTGAGCGTACAAATGCTTATATCTACCAATGAAATTAGTCACTTTTTCTTTAACACCTTGTTTACAATGCATTAAATCAATCAAAGTAACTTTAGGACTTATATTGTTTTGAAATTGTTGAATAAAAGCATTTGCAAGTTGTTCGAAAGAAGTAATAGAATAAGAAGGCAACGAGCAATACCATTGTAGGGCTTTATCTCTTAATGTTCTAGTAAACAGTTTTGCAAGCAACCTTTGGTCATAAGCAAAATCGGCACATATTGTTTGAAAGGTCTTAACATGTGTTAGAGGATCACCTTTACCATTATAAAGCTCCAATTGCAGGATTTCAACATGTTTAGGGGGGATAGCTCGAACAATGTCAACAGAAAGTGGACTCGCAACATCAAATGTGGGCACACTAGACTTAGATTGATTCATAGAGGCAATTTGTTGCTGTAAAGAAGAGACAGTTTGTGCAAGATTGTTAATGGTCGCTTCAGTCGAAGAGTTCATATTAGATGTGTTAGATTGTGATGGAGGTATTATGTTATTGAAAGAAGGTATTGATTGAGAGTAAGGTGGTGGGACACTATGGTAGTTAGTCATAGGAGATGATTGGAAAGGAGGATCACTACAAGGAGGAATGGAATGATTAAACGAATTGCCCCCTTGCGTCATGTTTATTTGTGGAGATGAAATAGGAACACTCATTGAAGGAATGAATGAAGAAGTTGGATTGAATGAAGGAAGAGGGTTGATTGAAGAAGAGGGATTGCCCCCATGACTAGTGATCATAGGTGGAATGTCTTGTATTGAAGTAGTCATTATATTTGATGTAAAAGTCAATATACTAGCAATAGGAGTTGTCAAAGGAATAGAATGATTAACTTGAGTAGGAGGTTGTGTATAACCCAAAGTTTGGGCACAACTCTTCATAGGCATCACATTTGAATCCACAATGTGTGCAATACCACACAAAATATCAATTCTATTCTTATCACTTTGAACCATACATTTTAGACCCTCAATTAGTGAAAGAGCTTGACTATTGGGGTATTCTTGAGACATCCATTGTCGAAAATCATCAAATTGGTTATCCAATTTTGAAAGTTGTTCCACAGAAACCTCATGGAGAGCTTCTTCATCATTAAGAGGATTAGAGGAATTACCCATGTCCTCGTTAAAAAGGCCATTCAAATTAGGTTCCATCTCCTCAGTAATTAAACCTTGGAAAGATTTAATTCTAAGGCTTCGTCTAACGAGAATAGTGTAAGTAGGGCTTATTGTTGTAAAACTCATGCACTAAAGAGAGAGAGAAGATTTTGAATTTTACAGGTAGAAAATTTCAATAAAATCAGCCAATCTCCTAGATTTAAGCTGTTAAATACAATCAAGGCAATCTCCCAAAATTTCAGAAAAAATGTCAGGGACCTTGGTGAACGGAGTGCACACGGTCCTCGCAACTTTTTTCAAAATTTTCAGGGATGAAAGTTATGATGATTTTAAAGCTAATCTGAAAAAATTGAGTGATTTTATGATCTGTAGATAGGTCAAATTAAAGTTGCAATCTCAAAATTGAACCCTACCAAGATTGTTGAAAAATGCAAAATTTGAATTTTGAAAAAGAGAGGGAAACTGAAATTTTGAATTTTATGATTTTAGAGGGAATACTGAAAGCAATGCAGGCTTTGAAATTTAAAAGTTGACTCAATTTCATGCAAAATTCAAGTTTGAAAGCGGAAATCAAAGTTGCCGCAATTAAACACTTAATTTCAAAAGTCACAAATTGTAAAAATTTGAATAAAGCACTGAAATTTCGAATGAATGCCAACACACTTTTCAGATTTAGGACAGTAAGGAACACAATTTTGATATGAATTTTAATTTCAACAATTTTTGAATGATTATAAGCCTTTATCCAAGCAATCACTAGACCAACTTTGACTTTAATTTTGAAAGTGTTAGAATTGATAAAATCAGCCAAAATTCTGGATTTTAGGAGAAAAACACAGTAAGATCTAGCTCCCGAAATTTCGAAAAAAATGTCGGGGACGATGGCGCTCGGGGTGTACACGGCCCTCACAACTTTTTTCCAAATTTTTAGGGATGAAAGATATTGTGATTTTGTTGCGGAATCCAAAGTTACAGCCGATTTGGAGGTGATTTGATAAGTGAAATTATCAGTCAAAGGCTGAATCAGGAGGGTTTTAAAAATTAGGGTTTTGATACTTAACCACTTAATCTTCAGAATTAAAGCACAAATAAGAATTAACAATTTGCAATAGAAGGGTAGATCTGAAACAAGCATTAACAATTAAACACTTCACAAGCTCAATTACTAAAAAGAAAATTTTAGGGTTTTTATGCAATTAACCTCTAAAATTTGCAAAAGATCAAACATGGAAATGTAATTAAGGAAGCAAATTTTTCAGATCTAATCATGAATAATCAGAATTAGGATGTTCATGTTGGGTTCACCAAAATGTAAAGCGGAAAAATCGAACCCTAGTTGTTCTCCCCCTCCAACTCCAAGGAGAGAGAAGGGAGGTCACTAGGGTTGATGGTTTTCACTTAGGAGAGACTTTACATTCAAAAGAGGGGTTGAAACCCACAAGATCCAATCCCACACAATGCAAGACTAGATTCTAAATGAGTTTCAAGGGTTAAGACATCAAGGGTACCCTCTTTTGTAAAGAATATAGATAGAATGATTGAACTAGGAATGCATGTAAAGTAAGAAAGATTCCCTTATAAACAGAGATAGGGATACGGGATGAAGCTACGGACCTGGAATTAGCAATAAAATATCGAGACGATGCTGTTCTGCAAATTTGAGCAAAATTTGGTGTGACAATGGCGCCCGGAGTGCACACGGTCCTCCGAAAAATCCACGAAATGAAGGGGGATCTGTTTGTCTCTGCACAAGGATTCCAGATCTTCAATTACAGCCGCGTACCTGCAACCTACACACAAAAAAGAGAGGATGATTGGGGGGTTAGGGATTAGGGGTTTGCCTTTAGGTCAAACCCCAGTTTTGGAATTAACCAGGAAATGAGAATGCTGTAAATGTAAATGTTTGTAATGTAAACAAGTACCGATACCTTGTTGTAAGAATGTTTGTATTCTTACATGCGAAGGTGTAATGTATGTGATCTCCTCTTCAATGGTTGAGTCCTTGTCTTGAATGCAACACCTAGCCTTGAATGGAGACTTAGAATACTCAATCGCTTGAAGGAATGCTTGAATGCTTGAATGTTTGAATGTTTGAATATCGCTTCTGCGTCTTTCTCTTGCTTATTTCTTCCTTTTTTTGGAAGAGGAAATGTAGTTTATATAGTTGTTAATTAGGGTTGAGAGACTGATTTTCACGACCTTAGGCCAATCTAGAAACAATATTTTCCAATTTGCAAACTTCAAGACCCGATGCCCAACAAGAGACCGGGCCCAAAATAGGGCGAGGGACCAGGGCACTGGGCGCCATGGTCCCACCTCCCAGGACAACAGGGTGCAAGGAGGGATCAGGCCAAGGTGCAAAAAGATGTAGTTTTGGGTGTCGTAAATAGGTTTTGGGGTCTCCATTCAGGTTCAACGTTGCACCGCCATCGTGAAGACCCAAATGCAGTCGAAATTGCAAGTGTCGCAATTTTAGGATGCTACAGTTATTACTTAAAAATGCAAGGAAATCAAATCTTTGGAAAAATGGTTGACAATGGAATCAAAATGGAAGAAGCCATGATGAAGAAGGGTGAGTTGAAAATATACAAAGGAGTCCATCCTCCTAAGAACAAAAATCAGAATGATAAGACAAAGTTTTGGAATAGAAATCAAAATGTCATCAATGATGGAATAGTAGATAACAATAATGTGAAACCAAAGCAACCGGTTTTCAATTTATCTACTCACTCGGCAGGAGCACAACAAAACAACAATCACCAAAGAGCAACTATCAAAACTTTCTTTCAAAGATAATTCATAAATGTTGGTGAACCCCTTGGATCAGCACTAAAGACACTTCTCACAAAAAAATTGATCACTTTACTAGAAGAAAGGAACTACGAACCTCAAATCAAACCACCTTGGTGGAACGATAATCAGTATTGTGATTTCCATCGAAACAAGGGACATCTCACAACTAATTGTCAAAAGTTGAAACATGTCATACAAGACTTAATTGATAATAGTGTAATAACTATGGATGGACATACAACAAATGAATCTCATATTGCCTTTAAAACTCCACTACCAAACTATGAGAAAGGTGAGTCATCAACAACAAACAATGGTAAGGGTAAAGCAAAGGTAAACTATGCTCATACATATGAAAATGTGGTGAATGTGATTGTAGTTAAAGAAAAACAAAATCAAGAACATGCTCAGGCTATCACAAGAAGCAAAGCTAAAGTTGTTTTGCCAGGTCCTACAACAAACACGTCATCCACTAGAGCAAAACAATACAATCTAGTGGAGCAATTGCAGAAAACACCCGCACAAATATCCATCTTGGAGCTTTTAAAACTTTCACTTGCACATAAAGAAATTCTTGAACGAGCATTAGTAGATACCATAGTATCCAAAGATCTTGATAATGATCAATTCCAAACCATGGTGGGACACCTCACAACCCCTCATTTCTTATCATTCATTGAAGAAGACAACATGTCCTTGCAACACCCTCACAATGCTCCCTCACATATTGAAGTCCTCATCCATAAAATGTGAGTTAAGCGTGTTCTAATAGATGGTGGAGCTGCCCTTAAAATTTTCTCATTGAGTCTTGTTCGTGCCTTATGATATTTAGAAGATGCAGTTGATGTCCGAAAAAGGATCACTATAAAAGCCTATGATGAAGAAGAACACTCCTCCAAGGGAATTGTGATACTACCAATCAGAGCGAGACCTCTACAAAAAGACATAGCATGCCAAGTTCTAGACTTGGACCTACCATATAATGTGCTCCTAGAGAGACCATGGATACATGACTTGCAAGCCATCCCATCAACTTATCATCAATGTGTCAAATTTCCCCACGAAGGACAAGAAATCACAATATCTGCTGATGCAAATCCGTTTCAATATTGTAGCAATTTAAAAATGGCTCAGGAAGTAATTGTTCCTCATAATAGGGAAGCAACATCTTCGAACACACAATCCAAGGAAAAATCATTTGCCTCTATTCTGTCAAGTACGGAAAAACAAATGTAGCTAAGAGATCGAGGGAACAAAGAATATTCAATATCACGATTACCACTTTCTCCTACATCCTTGGGAAGACCGTCAAACTCTAAACAACAACCAATTGTGAAGCATCTTCCAATATTTGATGGAGCATTCATTAGTGTTGGAACCTTATCAAAGGAGACAAAAGACAAAGATGTGCTACAATGGCTATACAAAGATGAAGAAGTTCAACAAAAGGTCAACAATGTCAGAATACCTATAGAAAAATATGGAAAAGGATTCAACATTCTTCAAAGAATGGGATACACTAGAACAGGCCCTATAGGAAAAAGAAAAGAAGGTATCTCAGAACCTATTTATCCTCATACTCAATAGACCAATGACAAAATAGGTTTAGGGTATGGACAAGTCACTTTACTAGAAGACACAGATTTTAGTCAACAAGAAGAGAAATATGAAAACAGACAAGAACAACTGGAAATTTAAAGGGAAGAAAAATATGCTCAACAACAAGCACAAGCAAACATGAAATGGCAAAAGAAGCAAGCTTCAAATCAACAAGAGAAACAAACTAAAAACATCTCTCAAGTAGCATTAAATCTCAATCAAAACAAGAAAGAAGCTAATATAAGTTCAGGAGAACTAATAGAAAAGTTGACAAAACTCAATCTCAGTCCTGAAGAGGTTGAATATGAAAGAAGGAAAAGTATAGCCAAAAAAGAAGAAGAAATGTTATATGACCAAATCTGTAAACTACAAGCTGCAAGTGATATAGATTCTAATGAATGGGAATGGGATTCATATCACTCTGAAGAATCAGTTGAAGAAAAATGCTTTGAAGGAGATCTAGAAGTCGATATAGTTCACACATATGTAGGACAAACATCAGGAACTAAGTCACTTGAATTAGAATCACATTCGGCTAACTTGGACTTAGCCGAGGACGATCATGAACTTCTTACGTGAGATCATTCTAATGAGAGTACTGTTCTAGACATCAACCCACATATTGAAAACTTTGATACATCCATCATGACCCTTGAAACCCTCGAAACATCCCAACCTGAAGATCCCTTACGTCTAATCCACCCCGAGCTTATTGATTGGGAAAATGAAGGACATACTACCATTGATACCTTTCTAAATGACCATGCCATATCTGTATATCTTAATGCAATCAAACCTATAACAAATCTCACTAGGAATGTCAGCAACGCATCTTCCAGTCAAGTGGGTGCCAAATCTCCTAGTCACAAAAGTGAAAGTAAAGAAAACAATATCAAGTCTAATGCTGAAAACCATTTATTGGCAACATTAGATAAGGAAAAAGTAAAAATAAAGGATGCATCTAATGGTGAAACCTCCATGAGGCATTGGAAGATGGGAGATTTGACACTTTACCTGAGGACTATCAAGAAAGGTCATCCATCTTGATCGAACCGACAGAGATAGTTAACATTGGCACAACAGAACAACCAAAGATTCTTCACCTAACAACATCTCTATTAGAGGTAGAAATGCAACAATATGTGGAATTCTTCAAATGAAGGCAAATCAATTTTGCCTGGTCATATGCAGACATGCTAGGGTTAGATCCAAAGCTTATTATGCATCACTTGAATTTTAGTCCAGGAGCCAAACTAGTAAAACAGAAGTTAAGGAAAATGCATCCTCATATCGTTCTCCTAGTCAAGGTAGAACTAAAGAAATTACTAGATGTCGGATTCATCAGACCTGTAGCTTATCCTCAATGGGTATCCAACATTATTCCTATTTCAAAACTAGATAAAAGCATCAAAATATGCACAGACTTCAAAGATCTTAATAACGCATGTCCAAAGGATGACTTTCCTTTGCCTAGAATCGACATCATTGTAGATTTAACTACTGGACACTCCATGTTTTCTCTAATGGATGGTTTCTCTAGATACAATCAGATCGAAATAGCACTCGAAGATCAAGAAAAGACAACTTTCACATGCCCATGGGGTACTTTCTGCTAGAACATCATGCCTTTTAGATTAAAGAACACAGGTGCTACATATCAAAGAGCTATGACAACTATATTTCATGACATGATGCATACAATCATGGAAGACTATGTGGATGACATATTGGCTAAATCATACAATAGAGAAGAACATATAGAGATATTGGAAAAGTGTTGGTATTTTGGTATGGTTTTGTCATTGATGTCAACACCTACTAAAACACTAGCACTTTGAAGATCCAATAGCATTCATCGACAAGCAAGTAACTATTGCACAGTTACTGGTATATAGTTCACCGGCAGGATATAATGATCACCGACACTTGGAATGATATGGAAGACACCTGGTTATGTTGAAGACATCATGTGGACACTTTGTTTTGAAGAATTAATCATTGATATATTCATATTTGCATATTTGCTTTTATCGACAAATAGGTCTAGGGTTACCTAGGGTTACACCAGCAGGTTTATCTTTTCAAGATCAACATGGCATGCTATGAAGATGATTTATTATTGTTGTAAATGCATTAAGCCGACATGTTTAATTAGTTAATGCATCGGATATTATATTGATTGTAAAATGTTTTTATTGTAATAGCTTGACTTACTAAAATTGGTCTTAGGTTATGGTATAAATGTAAGATCTTATTTGTAAGATCGAATGTGGAATGCGAAAAAGAATTGTGTGAAGGTATATGCGAGATTAAGCAAAGGTATACACGAAGACATCATTTGAAGGTGAAGCTAGGTTTTTGTGAAAGCATATCAACATTACACCAGTACTGAATCTAGCATATGAAGATGCTATTTTGTGTAGTACATTCTTATTGGATTTAACCATCCAACTATAGTTAGTGTGACTCCCATTTTGTGATTGAGCAGTGAGCTCTAGGCTATTGGCCTTTTTGCATGTGCAGACCCCATTTATGTACACTTACTATCTGTAGTAGTATCATCTGATTGTGGGTAAGGTTTCCCAACGTGGTTTTTCCCCTTACAGGTTTCAACGTACAAATATTGGTGTTATGTGTTATGGATGACTTTGTATTTATGTTTCATGCATTAATGTTTACCGATATAGCAATTTACTATTAACATTGTCTACCGGCATACTTAACTAGTTTACCGGTATTAAGCATTCAGTTGGTTAAGTGGTTTTTGGTTTGAATTTATTAGACAACTTATTCAACCTCCCCCCCCCCCTCTTAGTTGTCTCCAAGACCTAAGAATTGGTATCAGAGCCTAGTCCTCTTTTTGGAGAAGTTTAACAACTTCAGGAGATCCAATGTCTACTAATTATTTCAGGAAGGACAGTCCTAAACTTGATGCAACCAACTATGGGATATGGAAGATCATAATAGAGACACATCTGAATTGCATTGGTAAGGACATCTGGGAAGTTAAAAAGAATGGTTATACTACTGTTGTAGCTGGTCAGACTACTCCAACTACCTTAGCTAAAGATGAGGAGAATGATTACAAAGCAAGATAAGCACTTTTAAGCACATTATCAGATCAATAAATCATGGGATTATCAGATAGGTCTACTGCTAAAGCTATTTGGAATCGTTTGGAAACACTGAATGAAGGAGATTCCACAGTCAAGATTGCAAAACTTGAAAGCTTCCAAGTCAGGTATGAACATATGAAAAATGGAAGAAGATGAAAGGATTTCTGCCTTTATGGAAAGAGTAAATGAAATTGTTTTGGGTATTAAATGTTGTGGAGGAACCTTGAGTGAGGATGAAATTGTTTCAAAAATCTTAAGAGGATTGCCACTAGCATATAAAATGAAGGTTACTACTATAAATGAGTTGAGAACAATGCCTAATACATCAGTAACTAGGGATACATTGATTGGAAAACTTTCAGCTTTTGAAATTGAGGAATTTGGTCTTGTTGCTACTATAAAGACAGATTTAGCCTTTAAAGCATCAACATCATCTGCTCCATCATTTGACAAATCAAATTGGAAAGCCTTTTATGCAAGAGAACTTGAAGAAACTAGGAAGGAGAATGAAGAGCTTGAAGAACTTGAAGCACTCTTTGCAAAGAAAATGCCAAAAGGTCCAATTGGAAGTAAGTATGAAGGTAAAGCACCCTTTAAATGTTTTAACTACAATAAGATTGGTCATATGGCTTTGAGATGCCTTGATAGACATGCTAGACTAAGAGAAGAAGCTAGAAGAACATACAAGCCAAATCCTGAATATCAGAGATACAGATTTAAGAAGAACAAAGACAAATTTTGTTACATTGCTGATGAAGGTGTGACTGATGATTCTGATGAGGATCCAGCAGACAATGGATGGGTTTTTGCTGGTATAACAGAAGATCAACTGGCACCTACTACTCAACTGGTAGAACAAGCCCTAGCAGCTAAAGTTGAAGTAAAGGATGAATGGATCATTGACTCAGGATGCTCACATCATATGACAAGAGACAAAGGTAAATTCTTGAACTTTCAAGAATACAATGGAGGTTTAGTAAGATTTGCAGATGACAAAGCCTGTTGAATCAAAGGGAAGGGTACAATATCTCTTGATGGTAAGCATAACACTGACAATTTCTACTATGTTGAAGGATTAAAGCCTAATCTTTTAAGTGTTGGCCAATTAGTTGAGAAAGGATTTCAGTTACAATTTAAGAATGGAAAATGCAAAATCATGAATAGAACTGGTTTGGAAATTGCAACCGGTAATCAGACTAGAGGTAATATCTTTCATTTGAATAACATTGAAAAGACATGCTTGATTGCACATATAGATGAAACTTGGTTATGGCATAAGAGACTCTATCATGTAAACTTTGATTGCATTATGAAGATCAGTACTTCTAAGGTAGTTAGAGATATACCTAAAATTGTGAAACCTCAGAATACAATTTGTAAGGAATGTCAATTTGGAAAACAAGTTAGAGCTAGTTTCAAAAGTATTCCAGAAAAATCCAATAATGCTCTTGATTTGATTCACACTGATTTATGTGGTCCAGCTAGAACTAAAAGCTTACAAGGTGATAGATATTTCATGCTAATTATTGATGATTATTCTAGAATGTGTTGGGTTACCTTTCTTAGAGAAAAATCAGAAGCACTTGGAAAGTTCAAACTGTTCAAAGCAATGGTTGAAAATGAAACCGGTAAGAAAATCAAATGTTTAAGATCAAATCAAGGAGGAGAATTCACATCTAAGGACTTTAATACATTCTGTGAAGTGAATGGAATCAAAAGACAGCTATCAACACCTCAGACACCACAATGGAATGGAGTTGTTGAAAGGAAAAATAGAACTATCTTAGATGCAGCAAGAAGTATGTTATCTGAAGCAAATTTACCACATGTGTATTGGAGAGAAGCAGTCAACACAACCGTCTATACATTCAACAAAGTTCACATCAAAGGTGAAACTGGTAAAACCCCTCATGAACTATGGTTTGGTAATACTCCTACTCTTAAGTATTTCAGAATTTTTGGAAGTAAATGTTATATTAGAAGAGATGAGTATATTGGCAAATTTGATCCTAGAAGTGATGAAGGAATATTTCTTGGTTATTCATCTAAGAGCAAGGCATATAGATGTTTTAACAAGAGATTGCAGAAAATTTTTGAGAGTACAAATGTAAAGATTGATGAACAATTCAGAGGAACTTCAAGGTATATAGACTTTGAACCGGCAACAGAAATTGTGACAAATGAACTTACACTAAATCCAATGGTACAACATGAAGATCTAGTTACCCCAGTGCCATCAGAGGATTCCACAGTAATTGAAGAACAACAACAAACTAAGACAACCTGGTATGTAAGATTGAATCATTCTGAAGATCAGATAATTGGAAACAAATTTAAAGGAGTTATAACAAGAGGAAGATTGGCAAATGAAGAGGTATGTCTTATTTCTCAAATTGAACCATCATCTGTTAATGAGGCATGTGAAGATAAATTTTGGATTAAAGCTATGGAAGAAGAATTAAGACAAATTGAGAAAAATAATGCTTGGACATTAGTTCCCCAACCTAAAGATAAAAATGTAATTGGAACTAAATGGGTATTTAGAAACAAACTTAATGAAGATGGTAAGGTTGTCAGAAATAAAGAAAGACTAGTGTGTAAGGGATATTCTCAGAAAGAAGGAATTGATTACAATGAAACGTTTGTACTGGTAGCTAGAATTAAGGCAGTCAGATTATTCTTGGCTTTTGCAGCTCACAAGAACTACAAAGTTTATCAAATGGATATTAAATGTGCATTCATGAATGGAGATCTTGAAGAGGAAATCTATATTGAACAACCTGATGGATTTTCTTTGATAGATGACAATGATATGGTTTGCAGGTTAAGAAAAGCTCTGTATGGATTAAAACAAGCCCCAAGAGCTTGGTATGCAAGGTTGGATAAGTATCTTTTAAAGATTGGTTTTACTAAAGGAAATGCAGACAACAATTTATATTACAAAATAACAAATGATGACATCTTGATTATAGAAGTATTCGTTGATGATATAATCTTTGGAGGAGAAGATGGATTATGTAAGGAATTTTCTATTAAAATGCAACAAGAATTTGAAATGTCTATGATTGGAGAAATAAAATTCTTTTTAGGATTGCAGATTTCACAAACTGATAAAGGTATATTTTTTAGTCAATCCAAGTACCTGAAAGAATTACTAAAGAAATTTGGGATGGAGAACTCTAAACTGGTAAGCACACCTATGACTACAAATGACAAATTATCTCAAAGGGATGAAACTACACCCGTTAATCCAACTAGATACAAATCTATGATAGGAGGTTTACTGTATTTGACACAAACCAGACCTGATATTATGAATGTAGTATGTATTGTTTCTAGATTTCAAAGTAATCCTAAGGAAAATCATGAATCAGTAGTAAAAAGGATTTTCCGGTACTTACAAGGCACTGCAAATCTTGGATTATGGTATCCTAGAGATGAAAATTTTGATCTATGTGCATACACATATGCAAATTGGGCAGGAGATGTGGATGATAGAAAAAGCACCACCGACAGAGCATTCTTTCTTGGAAAGAGATTAGTTTCTTGGTTGAGTAAGAAATAGATTTGTACATCTTTATCAACAGTAGAATCAGAATATGTTTCAGCAACAACTAACTATACACAGGTACTATGGCTTAAACAAATGTTAAAAGACATAAAGGTAAAATGCAAGGAACCTATTACTATATATTGAGATAACACTGCAGCAATTGATATATCTAAGAATCCGGTATTACACTCTAAAACAAAACATGTTTCTACCAAACTGAAATTTCTAAGGGAAAAAGTTGAAGAAAAAGAGATAAAACTGGTTTATGTGAATACTAAAGAACAACTTGCAGATATTTTCACAAAACCTTTGCCTAAGGAGACTTTTGAATATCTCAGAGATCAGCTTGGAGTCATACCACCACCGGTAGAAACTTAGACAGTTGATGATTGTCATCAACTGGCAGAATTGAAAGACAAATCTTCTACTCTGGTCTTTGATGAGGAAGCTACTTCTCAGGGGGAGTAGTTGGTATATTGAATTGATTGGTATTTTGTATATGAACTTGGTTTTATTATAACTTTAGCATTTGATGTCAAAGGGGGAGAGATATCTATGGAAAAACACATTATCTTTTAAGAGACTAGTATTGAAAATCTTTAGATAAACACATGTTGCTCCCAGGGGGAGAGATTGTTGTTTAAGGGAGATTGTTGGTTTTTGGTATTTGGCATTTTTGTTTAGGCACTTTGATGGTTTTTCCATCTTGTGTTGCCATCAATGCCAAAGGAGGAGATTGTTTGTATTTTGGTATGGTTTTGTCATTGATGTCAACACCTACTAAAACACTAGCACTTTGGAGATCCAACAACATTCACCGGCAAGCAAGTAACTATTGCACAGTTACTGGTATATAGTTCATTGACATGATATAATGACTACCAACATTTGGAATGATATGGAAGACACCTGGTAATGTCGAAGACATCGTGTGGACACTTTGTTTTGAAGAATTAATCATTGATATATTCATATTTGCATATTTGCTTTTATCGGCAAATAGGTCCAGGGTTACCTAGGGTTACACCGACAGGTTTATCTTTTCCAGATCAACATGGCACACTATGAAGATGATTTATTATTGTTGTAAATGCATTAAGCCAACATGTTTAATTGGTTATTGCATTGGATATTATATTGATTGTAAAAAGTTTTTATTGTAATATCTTGTAGAGCTCACCTACTAAAATTGGTCTTAGGTTATGGTATAAATGTAAGATTTTATTTGTAAGATCGAATGTGGAATGTGAAAAAGAATTGTGTGAAGGTATATGCGAGATTAAGTAGAGGTATACACAAAGACATCATTTGAAGGTGAAGCTAGGTTTTTGTGAAAGCATATCAGCATTACACCGGTACTGAATCCAACATATGAAGATGCTATTTTGTGCAGTACATTCTTATTGGATATAACCATCCAACTGTAGTCAGTGTGACTCCCATTTTGTGATTGAGCAGTGAGCTCTAGGCTTTTGGCCTTTTTGCATGTGCAGAACCCATTTATGTACACTTACTATCTGCAGTAGTATCATCTGATTGTGGGTAAGGTTTCCCACCATGGTTTTTCCCCTTACAGGGTTTCAATGTACAAATATTGGTGTTATGTGTTATGGATGACTTTGTATTTATGTTTCATACATTAATCTTTATCGGTATAGCAATTTATTGTTAACACTGTCTACCGACATACTTAACTAGTTTACCAACATTAAGTTGGTTAAGTGGTGTTTGGTTTGAATTTATTAGACAACTGATTCACCCCCCCCTCTCAGTTGTCTTTGGGACCTAACAAAAAGATCTTTGAGAGGTTAGAAAAATACAAGATAAGGCTAAATCCTAAGAAATGTGCCTTTGGTGTTACTTCGGGAAAGTTATTGGGATACATTGTTTCAGCAAGAGGTATCAAAGTAGATCCAACTAAAGTAAAAGCAATCATGGAAATGGCATCTCCCAAGAATATCAGTCAACTAAGATCACTACAAGAAAGACTCCAGTCAATCAGAAGATTTGTGGCTCAATTAGTAGATAAATATCAACCATTTACTCACCTATTGCACAAACATGTTAATTTTAACTGGGACCATCAATGTGAAGAAGCATTCAACAAGATCAAGGCATATCTCATGCAACCACCTGTTCTAATGTCACCAATTCCAAGAAAGCCATTATTACTCTATGTATCAACTACTAAAGCATCATTGGGAGTTTTGCTTGCACAATAGGATAAGGAAGGAAAAGAACAAGCCATCTACTACATTAGCAGGAACACTAGTGGGATACGAGGTTAACTATTCATCAATAGAAAAAAGCATGCTTGGCAGTAGTTTTTGCTTCTCAAATACTATGACACAATCTACTATCTCACTCCATCAAGTTAATAGCTAAAATCGATCCTCTAAAGTATTTTCTTAGCAAAGCCACATTAAAGGGACGACTAGTAAAATGGATCATGATTCTAAGCAAGTTTGATATCAAATATGTTGATAGAAAAGCTATGAAGGGACAAGTCATCATAGATCAACTAGCAGAAACACCACTTCAAGATGATCATCCTCTACAAATTGAATTTCCTGATGCTGATATCCTAACAGTAACAACAAAAGCATGGCCACTCTACTTTGATGGTTCATATACACAACATGGATCAAGAGCAGGAATTTTATTCATCACACCACAAGGGCATACAATCCTGAAAGCATACAAATTAAGCTTTCCATGCACAAACAATATAGAAGAATATGAAGCTTTAGTTATAGGTATCAAAATGGTGATTGATGGAATATAAAACAATTTTAGGTCTTTGGAGACTCTCAGCTTGTCATTAATCAAATCAATGATGACTATCAAACAAAAGATGACAAACTCATGCCTTACAAAAAGGTGGTGGATGATTTCAAGAAGTACTTTGTAGAAATAACTTTTGAATTGATTCCAAGAAATGACAACAAAGCAGCAAACACCATGGCTACATTTGCTTCTCTATTACAGACACAGGAAAATCAACAACGTTATGAATTCCTGGTTGAAGAGTTGTTTCATCCCACCTTTAATTGTCCTGATTCCCAAATCATCTGTCAACTTATTGGACATAATTCCTCTCACTATGGCCAAACTTACACATACCTGAAAGATAACATCTTACCTCCATATTTATCGAAGAAACAAAAGAGAAATTTTATTCGCCAATCCTCCCATTTTACTCTTGTCGCGGATACCCTATTTAAACAAGGTCTAGATGGTACTCTCTTAAGATGTCTGAACAAGAAGAATCTAAGAAGGCCTTACAAGAAGTCCATAATGGCATTTGTGGCACTCATTCAAGTGCTCTTACCCTTTTGAAAAAACTCATACGCTTGGGCTATTATTGGCCAACTATGGAACAAGATTCTTTTAAAATAGCAAGAACATGCAAACAATGTCAGATCCATGGGAACTTGATTCATGCACCAACATAAGAACTACATGCTTTAGCAACATCTTGGCCTTTTTGTCAATGGGGTCTTGATCTAGTAGGAAAGATAAATCCTCCTTCATCTAATGGACACAAATTCATCCTTGTAGCTACAAAATATTTTACAAAATGGATTGAGGCAGTACCTCTCACAAACATCACAGGAAAACAAATTGCTGCATTTATCTTGAACTATATCATTTGTCGCTATGGAATACCAATGACCATTATCACTGATAATGGGCGACCATTCAAGAACCAAGATGTACAAGAGCTATGTGAGAAGTTCAAAATCCAGCATAGATTCTCCACACCATATTATCCATAGGGAAATGGGCAGGCAAAAGCATGTAACAAAACTATTCTGAAAATCCTCAAAAAGATAGTGAACGATGCTGGAAAAGATTGGCATATTCAACTAAACCCTGCTCTATGGGCCTAGTGCACCAATATCCACACACTGACAGGTGCCACACCTTTTTCTCTTGTATATGGATCAGAAGCCATATTGTCAATCAAAATAGAGATACCCTCTCTACGTGTATCACTAAAAGGTCTCATCCTAGATGAAGAACACATAGTATCTAGACTGCAAGAGGTAGAACTAATTCATGAACGAACACAAAATACCTTTGATCATGTAAAGGTATATCAACAAAGAATGTGTAGGAGCTATAATCACAAGGTTAAACCATGAATCTTTCAAGTGGGAGAACTAGTGCTAAAGGAAAATCCATGCAACCAGGTAGATCGAGAAAAGAAAGGAAAATTTGAACCAAACTGGTTAGGTCCGTTTGTGGTCGCAATAGTATTTGGTTTAGGAGCATATCAACTATCAACACAAGATGAAGATCAACTTGAAGAACCCATAAATAGCATGCACCTGAAGAAATTCTATGTGTGAAAAATAAAAAAAATAAAAAATAGTGAAAAATCAGAAAAATAAAAAATAGTGAAAAATCAGAAAAAAACAAAAATAGTGAAAAAAGTAGAAAAAATAAGAAAAAAGTGAAAAAGCAGAAAATCCAGAAAAATCAAATATCAAAAAAAGTGCAATAAAAGCAGATGGTGAAAACCTAGCAAATAGGCGATATCAGTTGGCTAGCTCTTCTATCTATTAGTTCATGCATTCTTTCCACATTCATTCATCTTCCATCAGCACTATCCATATGCATCATAAGCATTTGTACATACTCAGACATCCCAAGTGGCTTCTTGCCATGGTTTGGATCATTGGATATATCATAGCGACTTTGTTTCTAGGTTTCGGGAAAAATCCCGCACTTAGCTGGGGGCAAAACTTTTGATCATTCTGAGCTTAATCAAATCGGTAGACCAAATAGTTAAACAACTCGTATCAAGCGAAAACTGAGACACATCCAACATTGAACACACAATCAAACTATCAACTATCAAGCTATCACAAAATCAATCTAAGCACATCACATACTTTTCAGTGGATAATATCTTTTTGGATAATGATTTTAACATGATTGTTCAACTTTTCTATATTGATTTTCGCTATCATGATTTTTGAGTGACTCCAGGATGTCATTGACTAGAGGAACAAGGAAGAAACATGGTATATTTCTTGTTTGTTGTCTGAAAATTAATCATTAATATGTGCAAATTTGTCTCGAGACATGATCATCAGAGTATCATTGAAGACATTTCTGATTTGCATATTGAAATGGTTAATACTGCCTGTTTTATACAAGAAACACTCAGGTCATTGCGGTTCAATTATATCTCGATGCTTGTGCTAACTTGATATATCAAAATCCAGGAAAGTAGTGCTCAGGTAATCATGGTTTAATTATACCATCGATGTTTGCACTCACTTCCCATATTTCAAAAGCTCAATGATGACAAAAATGCAAAATAATCCAGTGATTGGTATGGTCATAGTTTGCATTCCATTGCATTTCATTTACATTTTAGCTTGCATTTCATTCTTGCATGGGATCATAAAAGCTCCTTTTATCCAAGGTTAAATCTATCATAGGAATCATCAAGTATCATCACAAATGTATACGCAATCAGAATGATGACTCATCTCTCTAATGATATTATCGACCTAGCCCAAATCTTATGCTATCTCTCTCAACAGAATCAACAATCAGCATATCCAAAAATTTATGCAATTTGATATCAAAAAACTGTTAGTTCTTTATCTATCAACCTTATCAAATAAAATCAATCAATCAAACCTAGTTGATTCTGATCATGTCTTATACATGATGTATCCTTCCTGAAACCAGATGATCTAATTCTAATTCATGTCTTATACAGGATGAATCCTTCCTGAAACCAGACGTTTTGATCATGTCTTATACAGGATGAATCCTTCCTGAAACCAAACACTTTGATCATCATTGTCTTATATAGGATAAATCCTTCATGAAACCAGACTGAATCTCAATCTTATCAATCTAATCAATCAATATTTATCAATCTTATCCATCTAAGCAATCAAGCTAATCAAAGAACTCACACTTTCAACAAAACACAGTTGCAGAAATCGAATCAAATCTATCAGGATATCAATCTCGCAAAAACTCCAAAGATCAATTATCTCAATTGATCTCCCAAGGGGGCATCATCATACCAGACTTTAGTAATCAAGAGCTGGGGCATCTTATCAAATCAATATAATCATCAAAATGAGATTATTCTTTGAATCAACGCGTCATCACACCTCGCTTCAAAGAAGGGCAAAATGTATACACCTAAAAATGGTCTGAAGATAATTAATTAAATAAGCAATTATTTAATTAATCCTCCTCCCCAATTTAATTGAATTCACTAAACAATTTGATTAAATTTCCCCTTTCATCTACTTTTTAATAAATCTAAGGATTTACTTAATAGGTTCATTTCATAATCCCCTTTGATTAATTAATTCAAATTAATTAATTCCCTCCATCAAAAATAATTTCTTCTAATCCTTTAATTAATTAAAACAAATCAAATTAATGATTTGTTGAGATTAATTATCCTTTTCCTATTATTTGAATTTTTAAATTCAAATTCGCCTAATTTCTACCACTCCTAAACCTAAACCATTCTACCTACCCACATGTCCCCTTTCATCCAACATCTTCTAGAATCTTTGTGACACTTGTCACTAAGTGTTCCCTTTCATCCTACACCTTCTAGAAGCCTCTTGACACTTGTCACCATAGAGATGATAGATGTTCCCTTTAATCCAACCTCTTCTCAATCCCACCTCCAATTTAGCCATTGATATCTTCAGATCAATATTGACCGTTGATTCTTGCCACCTCACCCCTAGCCTTGGAAAATCCTATAAATAGACCTCATTTTGAGCAATATGGATCCCATCTCATTTTCATCTTATGCATTGTTACTATAGGCATCTAGCTTCTAGTTTATCATTCTTAGCAATGTTATCATGCTCAATTTTAGCTTAATTGCATCTTAATCTTAGTTCATTTTCTAGATCAATCATGAACTCATGTAGCTTAATCATGCTATTCTTGCTAGATCATGCATTTTCATCATTCAAATCCTCCATCTAAGTGTAGTCAAGTCACTAGAATATGCATAATCAGATCTAAGAGCATTTTTCATACTTGCATTTACTAGGAGGCAATAAGTCAATTAGCTATGGTTTTACATTTCCTTGATTAAATCTTCTAACCATTGCTTGTAATGATTTATTGAGTGCATTGTGTTTGCAGGTATAGGTACACTTCACAAAGCATGACATCAATAGATTTGGATTGGAAATTGCCTCCAGAACTCAAACCAAAGGAAATATCTTTCATTTGAACTCTGGTGAGAAGGCTTGCTTGATTGCTCAGATTGATGAAAGTTGGTTATGGAATAAGAGGATGTGTCACATGAATTTTGATTGCATAGTGAAGATCAGTTCAACATGCTATCAGAGATTTGCCCAGGATTATTAAGCCTCATAATCCGGTATATAGAGAATGTCAAATGGGTAAGCAAGTTAGAACTTCTTTCAGAAGCATACATGATAAATCTAATGAAATTCTTGATCTTATTCATACTGATATATGTGGACTGACAAGGACTAAATTTTTTCAAGGTGATAGATACTTTTTATTGTTTATTGATGATTATTCTAGAATGATGTGGGTTGCATTTTTGACAAAAAAATTAGAAGCTCTTGAGAAATTCAAAATTTTCAAGACTATGGTTGAGTCACAAACAGGATTGAAGATAAAATGTTTAAGGTCAGATCAAGGCGGTGAATTTAAATCCAATGAGTTTAACAAATTTTATGAGAAGCATGGAATCAAAAGACAAATTTCTGCACCTAGAACTCCATAATAGAATGGAATAGTGGAAAGGAAGAACACAACTATCTTAGATGCTGCAAGGTCAATGATGATGGAAGCCAAATTTCCTGATATCTATTGGAGAGAAGTTGTCAATACTATGGTATACACTTTCAACAGAGTACACATAAAACGTGATAGTGGTAAGACTCCTTATGAATTATGATTTGGTCATACTCCTACTGTCAGATATTTCAGAATTTTTGGAAGTAAATGCTATATTAGAAGAGATGATGCATTAGGGAAATTTGATCCTAGAAGTGATGAAGGAATATTTTTGGTTTATTCTACTAAGAGTAAAGCATATAGATGTTATAACAAAAGATTGAATAGGATAATGGAAAGCATAAATGTCAAGGTGGATGAGAAAGGTAACAATCATATCTAATCATATGATTATGGACCAGAAGATGAATTTGTCAAATCAAAACCGATAGCGCAAGAATCAGTTCAGAGAATTGATCTAATTGCTTTGGTAACATTAGAAAATTCCATAGTGACTGCTGATGAACAAAAAGAATAAGAAAGTCAAGATAATCCAAAGCCTCCCAAGTATGTGAAGATAAAGAAGGTTAGCTTTTGAAGAGGTATGTTTAATTTCTTAAATTGAACCAGAATATTTTACTGAAGCAAGTAAAGATGAGAGTTAGATGAAAGCAATGGAAGAGAAATTGAATCAGATAGAAAAGAATAAAATATGGGAATTGGTTCCTAGACCTAAAGATAAAAATGTTATTGGAACTTAATGGGTTTTCAGGAAAAAATTAAATGAGGAAGTTCAGGTTGTAAGGAACAAGGCTAGATTGGTTTGCAAAGGATATTCACAATAAGAATGAGTTGATTATGATGAAAATTCTCTGGTTGGTAGGATTGAAGTGGTAAGACTATTTCTTGCCTATGTTGCACACAAGAACTACAAGGTATATCAGATGGATGTTAAATGTGCATTTTTGAATGGATATCTTGAAGAAGAAGTCTACATTGAGAAGCCTAATGGATTTTCATTATCAGAGGATAGAGACATGGTTTTCAAATTGAAGAAAGCTTTATATGGATTAAAACAAGCCCCTAGAGCATGGTATGCTAGATTAGACAAATATCTTTCAAAGCTCGATTTTAGTAAAGGTAATGCTGATAATAACTTTTTTTTATAAGATTGAGCATGATGACATACTAATCATTGAATTCTTTGTTGATGATATCATTTTTGGAGGAGAATAAAATTTATGCATGAAATTTGCTTATGATATGAAGAATTAATTTCAAATGTCTATGATTGGAGAGATGAAATTTTTCTTAGGTTTGTAGATCACTCAGACTCTTTACCCTGCTTATTCTCCTTATGCATTTTGTGTTCACGTTATTTAAAATAAGGAGTATTTATTTAGTCCGGGTTTGTGTAATTCTCGGGTTCGGTCTTGTTAGATTTTGTTTTGGTTTGATTGATTAACTTTAGACATAAAGTGGCAGACAAAGTGATGAATCATCAACATGGAGGGAATATTCTGGATTTAAAAACTAAACTTCAAGGAAATGTGTCATGATGAAGAGCCATACTTGAGAATAATTATTTCAGGGAAGGATTGGTGGGAAAAGACTTGTAATAAATGATTTGTTATAATTAAGTCTTTTTGGAATAAGATTCCAGCAAAAAAAAGGCCTTCTGATGATAATTTGAAATGCTTTTTCATCAACTCTATGCCCTCTAAAATTGGTTTCTTGATTTGTAGGCAAAGAGTATGATGGGATGGGGTTTGGGATAGACTAGCCTAGTCTATGCTCTTGGATCCTTTCCTTGGATAACCTGGTGTTCTCTACACACCTAGGGTCTCTAAGACTTCCCTTTGCTTGAGGAATCCCCTGACCATGCCCAATCCACCCACCAATGAGTTGCAAAACTGCTCCTAAGCTCTCAACTACTCATGAGACTCAAAACCCCTTACTATCGCTAATAAGGGCTAATCTTGTTCCACACCTTCCAAGGTCTTAGCATGGTTGTTTCAAGTCTATTTCATGGTCTATCCTCCCATTCATGAGCCCCCAAGAGGTTTCAAGATTCTAACCCCTTACCGATTTCACAAATTTGGGTTTTTGCCTTCAAAAAGTGCTACAAGGATTAGGACCAATTAGGCCTCCTAACCGGTCTTCTAGGGATCCCTCTCACAAATGATGCACAAACAACCCAATCTCCCAAAAAGGGCTGCCATTCATTTGGAAAGGACTCAAGGATTTTCTAGGTTTTAGGCCTCCAAGTGTCTGTACACTGTCCTAGGTGGATTTTAAGGTTTTCAAGGGTTTTTGTGAGGGTGTTTAGAGTCTGCCTGGGTCACAGTGAAGGTTTTGTATTCTAGCCACCTTGATTGGATTGGTGGAGGCTCCTCCTTCACACCAGTGATGCTTCACTCACTCCTCTACACTTCCTCCAAAGGATGCACTCTCCACTAATCAACCTTGCTCTCCAAGACCTCTGCACCAACAACCATTCCTAATTGGGCACTGTCCAGTCTCGCCTAGGAGTGGGTCTTTGCTTGGCCTCCTTGCATTTCCAAGGGCCCTTCTCGCTTGGGAATATAGTACAGGGTCTTCACATCCATTCCCCATGGTTTCATGGTGGTTCCACAACAAGGAATGGAGTTAAGACTTCATTTACTCAAACCGGTCCAAAACTGGACAGTAAGACTGCAACTTACAAATTATTTACAAACACACTCAACCGGTAAAAAAAAGCTAATCTAATCACTCACAATGAAGATATATACACCAAAGAAGACATTTGACACATGTTTTCTCACAAATCAATCCATTAGTTCGCTTGGTAACTTCATTCAAACTGACTGGTAACTCAAAAACAGTCACAGTCAAGCTTTTCTTCCTTGGGTTGTACAAAGTCTGACATCCAACCCATGCATTTAGGGTTTTCAAGTACTTATACTACCCATACCTCGGTCGGTGTGCCAAAATTAGGGCTCTCCACACACAACAAGGGTCTATGACCATTTTGGGTGGAAAAGTTGCTTGACAACTTTTAAAAGTTGTCATGCAACTTTTGCATCTTTTGAGCAACTTTGCCATTGTTTCTTTTCATGACTCCTAAGCCTATTTTGGGCTTTCCTAAGGACATCAACATGCCAATAAGGCCTAACACACATTATAGGCACACTCAACCTCTCCTGCACAAGAAATCACACAAACACTAAGGACCTAGTCTAGCACACATGAGCTCATGGCTCTTATTCATGTACAATGGCTTCATAGGAAGCATAACACCAACAAAACAAAGAAAGAGAAAGAGTTTGGAAGGATGCTCCTGCACTAGAGTAGCAGCCCTATCTTATGTGAAAACATTGGCAGTAGAATTAGAAGATGATCTAATCACTGTAGGAAAGTGGAAGAGGGAAGTTCAAACTTCCACATCACAGGCGTCAACTTCATATGATCCTATGATTCAACAATTAATGAATGACATGATAACCTTGAAGAGGTAATTATCATAAACTAATACTTCTTATCTGCAACCTTACCATGACATTTCAAGGAAGGTCCCTAATCAGTCCACTGGGGTTGGGAGTAGAGTTTTACAATTGCCTCCTACACAACAAAGACTAGCAATTGAGGCACCCCCATCTAAAGCCAACATGTGTATCTTTCAACTTACTAATGATCATGATGGAAATTCTTGCCTAGAAATGGTACGTTATGTTCAACTGGCGGGTTCAAAGGAGACACTATTGGAGTCAAGTGAAGAAGAATCTCCCAAGCAGCCCGACGACTCTGAAATCCACTTCCTAGAGTATGAGTCAGATTCAAAAATAGGAGGTGATATTTTGGTTACCTTGGAGGATCCTTCCTATACGGTGTTGAACAGAAATCAACAAAATGTCAAACCTAAAGGTGTTCCTTCATCTTCTGTTGTGAACCCCAAAGGTAAGGAGATCATTTCCTGGTTTCATAACAATGATTTTAGACCTCAAGAACCTCAGTTATTGAAATCTGTAAAGACTGAAGGTTTGTTTGATATTGTTGAGTTTTGTAAATCCTCTCAGATTCAAAATACACCAGCAGAATATCTTAAATTAAACACTAAAGAACTTGATAGGTTGGTTAAGTTTGTGAAAGGAAATAATGCATATGTATAAGTTGATATGATACAAAAATCAGCTAATGCTACTTTGTCCTCCCAAGGAGATGTGTCAACTTGTCCTGCTCCTCATGAAGCTTCCCCTAAAATAGTTGCCCATCAAGCTGATGATATGCTATCTATCCTTGAATCAAAACCTAAGCCTTTTTATATATCCTTGTTCATAAATGGTCATAAACTAAAGAATTGTATTATAGACTCTGGTGCCTCAGATAACATCATGCCATCTGCTATAGCCAAGGTCTTGGGATCATCCTTAACAAAAAAATTTGGAAGATGTTACTCCATAGACTCCAAACAAATACCCTTGTTAGGACTGATCAAAGATGTTGAAGTGGCCCTTGCCGCTCATCCTAATAAAAGAGTTAAGTTAACCATTTTGATAGCTGATATTCCTTAAAGTTGTAGCATGTTACTAAGACATACATTTTGTAGAGACCTAGGAGGTGAGATTAAGATGGTCTGGTCTCAGGCCACCATTCCCATAGGGAAACAACAGGTCATTTTACAACTAGAGCCCAAATCTAAGTTCACTTTTTTTCCTTCTAATGATCCAAAAGCACAGATATTGTACCATGAATGTGAATTTAGGAATTACATGATCTTATCTGATAATGAAGTTGCAGGAAATTTATCTCAACCTAAGGCACTGGAGGACTTATGGATAATGGAGTTTGATGAAAGTTGTTCAGCATCAGGTTCTGGAGTCGGAGTAGTTCTTATTCCTCCTTCTAGAAAACATATTCCTTTCTCTTTCAAGTTGGAATTTAAAAATACAAACAATACCATTGAGTATGAGGCCTTATTGTTGGGAATAGCTGAAGCAAAGAAATTGGGAGTGAAACTGTTGTAGGTAAAAAGAGCTACTGAGTTGATTGTAAAGCAAGTAATAGGGTTATTCACCGTAAAGAATGAAAGATTAAAGCACTACTAGAATAGGGTATGGGATGAAATTGAAGGTTTTGATGCTTTTTCTATTGAAGCCATCCCATGTGAACTCAATTATAAAGATGATTCTCTAGTCATATCTGCTTCCCTCTTGATTCCCCATCTTGAATTCATAGTAGATAGTTACCGGGTGGAGTTAGTATATAGACCAAGTGTCCCTGATAACTCAGAATTTTGGCAAGTCTTTGAAAATGATAAGAACATCAAAAAATTTCTACATTGCGTTGAGATGTTCATAACAACATTCCTTGAAGGTTCTAAAATAGAATGTAAGGAATCCTCTTCAGGTCTAGGAGAGAAACCATGAGATGAAATTATTTAGCTAAAAGGAAACAAAATTCCTAGAGGGATAGTGTCTTTAGAGCACCTTTTTGACCAGTAGAATGCTTTCATCAAGAATAAGGATGAACAATTGCCAACAACTCATGATTTTGGTGACTATGAGAGGATAAATATTGGTGATGAAGAAGATCCCAAGTTCATCAATTTGGGAAATTATTGTACCCTTGAGGAAAAAACAAGATTCATCAATTTGCTAATAGAATACAGGGATGTGTTTGCTTGGTGCTATGATGACCTAAAAAATTTCAAAGGGGCAATTTCAACACCATATTCCTATGAAACCAGGAACAAGTCCATTCAAGCAGAAGTTGAGAAAATTTAACCCCAAGGTTGCAGAGGCCATCTTCAAGGAGGTGAATAAAATGTTAAAGGCAAAAATCATATATCCTATTCATCATTCCACCTAGATAGCTAATATAGTTCTAGTTCGTAAAAAGAATGGAGAAATAAGGATTTGTGTGGATTTTAGAAATTTGAATCAAGCTAGTTTGAAGGATAATTATCTGTTGCCTGCTATGGATCATATTTTACAAACAGTCTCGGGTTCAGAAATGATGTCAATGTTAGACGGGTTTTCAAGTTACAATCAAATTAGTGTCTCGGAAAAGGACTAGCATAAAACAACTTTCATTACTCCTTGGGGTACCTTTGCATATAACCAGATGCCATTTGGTTTGATAAATGCTGGAGCAACCTTCCAGAGGGCTATGGGCTTGTCTTTTAGTCACTTGAAAGACAAAATAATTGTTGTGTACCTAGATGATTTAATTGTTTTCTCAAAAAGGAGGAAGCATCATCTAAGAGATTTAAGGAAAGTTTTGCATAGATGTAGAGAACATGGAGTATCTTTGAATCCAAAGAAGCTCATTTTCAGTGTTACTGGAGGTAAACTGCTTGGTCACATTGTGTCCAAAGAAGGTGTCAAGGTAGACCCGGAGAGGGTGAAGGCAATCCAATAGATAAGTTTACCATCAAATTGAAATGGAGTCAGGTCCTTCTTTGGTCAAGTGAATGTTTTGAGAAGGTTTGTTCCTGATTTTGTAGAAATTACCTGATACATAGTAAATTTGATAGTGAAAAACAAGTGTTTAGATGGAATGACGAAGGGAAGAAAGGATTTTAGGCAATAAAAGAAGATATAGCGCAGGCTCCTGCACTCATCATCCTAGATTTTATAAAATATTTCATCATCTACTATTATGTTTTTGAGAATACTATGTCAGGAATTTTGTTGCAGAAAAATGAGGAAACTGAGGAAGCTCCAATTGCCTTCATGAGTGTACCGCTCAAGAAGCATGAACTGAAATATTCACTGATGGAGAAGCAATCATTTGCAGTGGTAAAAGTTGTTAAACACTTCAGGTATTATATTCTTCATTCTCATGTGATAGTGTATGTACGACACTTGACTGTTAAAAGTATTTTGACACAGCAAGATATTGGAATGAATAGCAGAGCTACATGGGTATCAAAGATACAGGAGTTCAATTTAGACATTAAACCAACCAAATTGGTAAGGGGACAGGGCTTATGTAAATTATTGCTGAAAGTAAAGATGAAGTGCAAGAAGAGTCACCTCTGGTTCTGTTTGTGAGTCTTCAAGATTCTTGGTTTGCAGATGTTGCATTTTACCTAACTTATGGAGAATGTCCTGAGCATTTATCACCTAAGGGGAAACGTAATTTGAGATTAAAGGCTGCTAAGTATGTCATCTTTGGTGATGTTTTGTACAAGAGGGGATTGGACGAGACTTTCTTATGTTGTGTCGATAAGGAACATCAGGAGGCTCTCCTAAAAACATTCCATAATGAAGCTTGCAACAAACATTTTTCTTCAACAGTGACTGCCTATAAATTTTTGAGAAACTACTACTATTGGCCAATCATGTTCAAGGATGCTTACACCTGGGTGGCAAATTGTGAAAAATGCAAGTTGTTCATAGGAAAGCCACAACTTGTGGCATTACCCCTAAGACCTATTGTTATGGATGAACCATTTAAACAATAAGGGTTGGATTTCATAAGTCCATTGTCACACGTTTCAAGTGCTAGACATACACATATACTCACTGCAACCGATTATTTTACGAAATGGGTGGAAGTTGTTCCTGTGCGAAAGACTACATCTGAAGTGGTTTTTGATTTCCTAAAAGAAAATATTTTAGTTCGCTTTGGAGTTCCTCAGAAGATAGTGACTGATAATGCTATGAATTTATCCTCTACAAAAATTTGTATGTTTTGTTATGATCATGGGATTTCTCTTGCCCACTCATCAGATTACTATCTACAAGGTAATGGTCACACGAAATCTAGCAATAAGAATTTGATAAACAAAATGAAAAAGATGGTGTGTGAGAACTCGAAGGACTGGCACAAGAAATTATATGAGGCTCTCTGGGCTGATAGGATGTCTCCTAAAAGGGCAATAAGGATGTCTCCATTTGAACTGGTGTATGGTATGGGGGTACAATTATCTTTGCCTTTGGAATTGATAGCTGCAAAATTACTAATAGTGGTTGAGGATGCATATTTTCAAGATTCCTTAGAAAAAGGAGTCATGTGTTTGGTGAAGATAGAGGAGAAAAGGGATAAACTTGTTGACCGAATCATCGAGCATTAGCTACGTGTCAAGAATTTTTTTGACAAGAGAGCTAGACCCAGGAGTTTTATGCAGGGAGATCAGGTCTTACTTTAGGATAGATGAAGAGAACCTAAAGGGGCACATGGTAAATTTGAATCATTGTGGAAAGGTCCATTCTTGATTCATGAGGTAAAAGGACCTAATTCTTTACAACTTGCTTAAATTGATGGTACTGTTCTTCCCCTGTCTTATAATGGACATGATCTTAAGCTTTATAAGTTGTAAGCAACTGTCCCCTGCATGTTTGTAGGTTAGTTTTCTTTTCTTTTTGGTTGTGTCAATTTTTGTGTGTTCATTTTTGTTGGTCTAGGTCTTATTTTCTCTCTTTTGTGCAAAACCAAAGATTCATAATTCTCCCCTAGTCCCTTACAGTCCCAGTCCCCAGTTAGAGCCGATGTTACCCTCCTTATTTTCCTTATGCATTTTCTATTCATGTTATTTAAAATAAAGAGTACTTATTTAGTCCAAGTTTGTGTAATTCTTGGGTTTGGTCTTGTTATATTTTGTCTTGAACTAAACCTCTCCATTGAACCTTTTTCAAAGTTTAGAGTTCAAGTTCAAGAATAGCATGTTGTATCATGACTTTGTTCTAGTTTAAAAGTTAACGGTATTTGTGTTTTGTTATTGAACTTGAACTCTTGAACCTTTTTCAAAGTTTTAAGTTCAAATTTCAAGTTCAAAGTTGAGAAAGTCGAGTCTTGTTAAAGTCCCGTCTTTGTAACATGTAAGGTGCGACCTTTGTGTTGTCTTTGTTTTGGTTTGTCCTTATACTGTTATTTTGAACTTGAAATTTTGAACTATTTTTAGGAGAGTTCAAAGTTCAAAGTTCAAGGATTGATTAACTTTAGACATAAAGTGGTGGACATGAAAGTGACGAGTCATCAGCATGGAGGGAATATTCTAGATTTAAAAACTGAACTTCAAGGAAATGTGGTAATGAAGAGCCGTACTTGAGAATAATTATTTTAGGGAAGGATTGGTGGGAAAAGACTTGTAATAAATGATTTGTCAGAATTAAGTTTTTTCGGAATAGTTTGGCACAGATAAGCATGCAGTTATGATTACATCAAATTGTGTGACCGATTTTTAAGCATGTTTTCAAGATTAGCTTTATTTAAAAAAAATGAAGTACTTGCCTTCTTCATTTGCCTAATTTGGTAAGTAAAGGATTTGCACAGGTGGTATTTTTTGTTCTTGTCTCTTCAGATTTCCAAGCTCTACATGAAAGGTGAGTTCAAAATATTCTTCTCATACCTGTGATTTCTTATATTCGAAGCTTTTCTTGGTTGTTCAGTTGGTTAAGTTTGAAGCTTTTCTTAGTTGTTCAGTTGGTTCAGTTCATCTTCCTTGCTGTCTTTTTCTTTCTATTGGTAAATTCAAAATGAGACCTAAATTTCCCAAAATAGACCAGAAGTTTTGGCTAGTTTGTACCTTGCCAGAATTACGAGACACTTTTCTACCATCCGTAGACCTAGACGAATTCCATGAAAGGGCAAGGAATCCCATTGACTCTCCCTTAAAGTAGAGGATTATAGATTGTGGGTTAGTGGAAGTAGGAGCTTTCCCTTCAGAGGTGCGATGCCTTGAGCTTGTTCTAGAATGCATGAACAAGTATGACCTTGTTGAGAGATGTGTGAGAATTGCAAATGGGGAAGTTTTTCTTAGGGTTAGTCGAGAGTTTGTTGTTGTCATTATGAAAATATGAGAGAAGGATCAATATGAGGACTGGATGGTGTGTAAGTCACAAGGGCTTTTCTTAGAAAAGAAATCATTCTATAGGAATGTTATTGCACGAAATTGGTTGTTAAAGTTTCAAAGAGGAGGCTCCCAACTCCCAAGTCCATTGACTCAGGAACATCTGATTAAAGAAGTCAGGGACATAATCATTTTGTTACATAGAGTGAGAGGAAATCAAATTTCCTTTTATTGGGAAGATTGGATGTATTTCTTCATATGGGTTATTTTTGGTGAGAAGAGATATATTGACTAGGTAGAATTAATTGTAGATAGGTTGCATGAAGGTACCAGTTGCTTCGGTAACAAAAACTTCTACATGTCATCATATCTTCTGTATTGCCTGGCATGTGTTAGAGCATGGCCTGGTTTGTACCATGAAACATGGGTGGATATTATGAGAATATTTGAATATCATCCACATCTCCAACAATAAAGGTCCTGTGAAAATTATCGAAAACTACATGACATTTTCCTATGAAGGATGGTATATGAATTGAAGGGAAACATTCATAAAAGATTGTCAGATGAAGCAATGTAATTGATTGGTACTTATAGCAGCTTCTTCATATAGTTTCCCAAGTTTACTTACCTAAGGTTAGGGGGTTTTGAAGGAGAACCGTACAAGCTGCCCAGATATACCTTTGAAAGACATATTTTAATGGAGATATGGAGGCAATTGGCCTATATTGACACAAAATATAGAGCTAGACATCAATTAGGTGTCTCATTTCCAATCGAATTAACTTATTTTATTTGTAATAATGTTTCTGATGCTTTGAACTTGGAACTTGAATTTAAGAAATTGAATTTTCCATTATATGGTCTGTGAGAAAATTTCGATGCTAAAGGGTTTGCAACCTCCCATTTGACATTGAGGAAAGATTTTGTTCATGTGCCAGATATTGAAGATTTTTGGGCTGATTGTAGTGATGAGTTTGAAGTTAGAAAAAGGAAACACCAAAGGTTCACTTTGCAGCAGGCCATGGCCTTTGAGTTGAAAATGAACATTGCTAATATTAGGGATGATGAAAGTGAACTGATGGATCCTTAGCTTGTGGATGATAGGCAGAAGGGAGCTATTCCAGAAGTGGATTGGAAAAAAGATGAGGAAGACCAGATCCAAATAGGGACATTCCTAGGTATCAGAAGAACTAAAAAGTGGCTAAGAGAGTGAAGAATGGGAAAAGGCTCAAAGAAAGCTTCAACCTCATCCTCTGAAGTCCCATTGGCTAACTCCCATGTTACCTCTTGTGTTGCAAGATCATCCAGAACACATACCAAAGTTAGTCAAAGTGCCAGGCTGGTGGAAATTAAAAAAGAACCAGTTCCCACCAAGGTTACCAAGGCCAGAACCAGTGCAAAGAAATCTCCCGTGTATTCGGTGGCAGTTGATTTAGAAGCCTCCCCTGACATGGAAGATCCTTCAACTCATCTATACTTGGAGGTGCTAAATGTTGATGATACCATTGACACTTAGTAGGTGGATATTTTGGCAAATACTACTACCACATTGGTAGTAAGAAATGAAAAAGGAACTACAGTTGGCTCAGATGAAACGTCTATGCATTGTGGGCCTCTTTGGCTAGAAAATACCTTGAACAACAAGAAAAGGAACATAGTTCTAGTTTTAGTCCCTTTGGAAGATATGGTGAGCAAATGCTTGGGGAAGAAACCCAAAGTGAAGAAATTGAAAACCATTTCAAAAATTGACTTTGATGCTAACACTGGGAATTGGACTGTAGAGATAGAATGTCCATTGAAAGATAAGAAAATAGGGGACCTTACAGTCCCGGATTTTCTGGCAAAAAGGTGAATATTGGTGCAACTTATCGAGCCATGGATGTCCTTCATCTTGAATCCTCCACTAAAAAGATCATAATGAGAACTTGAAAGGATGAAAAAGATAAAAAAGGTATTGAAAGAAACCTTGAGACAAGGGGTAGATTATAATGATGCGATTCATGAGCCAGATCCCCGACCTTTGTCTGCACAACCAAAACTCTTTGATCCTAAATCCCCTAGCAATTAGAAGCTGCTCGCATAAGTTAAAAGGAACAAGATGGTGCATGTGGTGTTCCTGGAATGGTTGGATACAGTTAGGAAAGAGGGAAAATAATATATTGGGCATTTGAGCAAGGTGTATGAGGATGCTGCAAAAGTTATTCTAGAATTGGGAAAGGAAAACATAGCTTGGCAGAACAAAGAGGCCAAATGGGCCCAAACAATAGCTCACATGGAAAATGTTTAAAAGCATGGAATAATAAAGTTCCTTGCAGAAAAGCCTATACAGGGATTCAATGATAATGTTTTGTACATTTGCAAGAAGAACATAGAATGGAGAAATTCTACAATCAAATAGGGCTATGAGGAATTCATTAGACTTGTGCGGGAATTGTTTGAGTTAATACAAAACATACTTAATGATTTGAAATGCATGGGAGTGAAATATTTGAAGGAGGATGGGCAAACCGTTGATACCGCTAAAGCCATAAGAAAATATTAGGAAGTACATATTGATATGGTCAGGAATGAAACAATGTTCACAAAGAAAGATTTCTCCACTATTGCTAAAATCGAATATTTACTATTTTTATGCATAGATCATTTGAACAACCATGTTGATAAGGTAAAACAGGTGTGCCCTAACAAAGAAGTTTTGCAACAACGGATTCTACACATGGGAATTCCAAATGAAACTGTCATCTAACAATTCACAGAGGCATTCATGGAGTGGAAGAAGGATCAAAATAGTCACTTGTTGCCATGAATCGGATAACTATTCCCATGTTTTCTTTTCTTTCTGTTGTTTTTAGCCAAAAAAAAAAATGGTTTTATATGTTAGTTTAAAAAACAAACTATTTAAACTTACCCTCGGGTAGAGAAGTGTAACTCTGTGGTTACCGAGTGGTTAGGGTAGAAATTTTAGATATATATTTTTTGAAAAAAGACTTAAAAAAGGGCCCGAGAAATTTTGAAAAGATTAACAAACTTTGTTTAGATACTTGTGGATTGTCAAGGAAGGCATTTTTATCAGTGAATAAAATGAGACATTTTCAGCAACTTTCAAATTTGTGTATTTGAATGCAAAAAAGAAAATCTTTGTTTGGATAAATTTGTTTGTGTTGAATCTATTGCTTCTGTGCTTATCCACTTTCATAAGTCTATAAATGAATGTAATAAGTAATTTTGTTGTTACTATTGTGTGGATGTGATTCCCCTTGTCCCATGAGACATGAGAGAGACTCAATCAAAGTCCATGATTTTATCATTTCTTTAATTTTAGTTTCTGAAGTAAAGTTATTCTTGATGGTAAATTTGTGGGTTTATATATAGAGTGTTTATCTTGCTGCCATTCATGTGGTGTTGACTGATGAAAGTGAAAAGCCTTTTTCTTTCTCTTTCTGGTTAAAAGTGAAGCTAATATTTGTGTGTGTTTAAAAATTCATTGAACATTATACAAGTAGCTACTCCCTTATGCAGAGGGTAAACAATTCATTGAATTGCCCAACTGTTGGTTCTTTTTGTCTTTCACAAAACTAAGGGCGTACATGAGTCATTTTTCATAAAATTACGAAAGGCTAAATCTATTAACCAACAAGACTGATAAAGGTATTTTTATTTGTGAAACTAAGTATGTGATGGAATTGTTAAAGAAATTTGGTCTTGAAAATTTAGAACCTGTTGGTATTCCTATGATATCCGGTTGCAAATTGACTAAGGAAAATGAATCTCCTAGAGTGAATCTAAGTAGATACAAATCAATGATTGGTGGATTGCTGCACTTAACTCAAACCAAACTTGATATAATGAATGTTTTCTACATTACTTCTAGATTTCAGTATGATTTGAGAGGAAGTCATGATATTGTTGTTAAAAGGATATTCAAATATTTGGCAGGAACAACAGAGTATGGGTTATGGTATCCAAAGGATGATGATTTCATATTATGTGCCTATATAAACTCTGATTGGGCAGGTGATGTTGATGACTGGAAGAGAACTATAGGTGGTGCATTCTTTCTTGGGAAGATATTGGTCTCATGGATTAGCAAGAAATAATCATACACTTCATTATCTACTACTGAAGCTGAATATGTAGCTGCTGCAACAAATTGTAATTACATTTTATGGTTTAAGCAGATGTTGGAGGATATAAGGGTAAGTTATGATGAGCCTATTGTTATTCATTGTGATAATACTAGTGCTATTGATATGTCAAACAATCCGGTATTTCATTCCAAGTCAAAACACATTTCTATAAGGTATAATTTATTGAAGGAAAAGGTTGAAGCAAAGGAAGTCAGATTGGTTTATGTGCCTACTAAGGAACATATTGCAGATATTTTAAAAAAACCATTACCTAAAGATACCTTTGAATATGTCAGGGATTAGTTGGGGGTCACCACCCCTCTGACAAAGATAGAGATGCAGGGATGCATCAATTCGGTGAGCTTATCAAACATATATTCTGATTCGAGTTGATGGGATGATGTTGCTACTCAGGGGAGTAGTCAGTTGTCTGGTTCACTATTTTGGTTTGGGATCAACCCTTTGTCATTGATGTCAAAGGGGGAGATAGTATTCATGTGAAAAATAGATAATCTTAGGGGGAGAGATATTTTGTTGGTTCTTGATTCTTTGGGGAGATTGTTGGCATTCTGTGACACTTGGATGTTTTTCACATTCAGTGTTGCCATCAATACCAAAGGGGGATATTGTTGGAAATATTTATTATATGTTGTTTTTGATGTCAACATTGTGCTTGGGTTGGATATGGTTCTTTCCCAATTCGTTGCTTCTTTATCGGTTGATTCTTGGTCTCGGTTGGACTTGGTTTTGGCTAATTCTGATTTGGTATGATTAGATCCTTAGATTCGGTTTTGGATGGTTATTCAGGATGGTTACCTGCTTGTCATATTCAGTTGGTTGATTATTTGGTGCTCCAAAATCTATTGTTTATGTTCCCGGTTGATATTCCTAGTACCGGTTGGCTTTACTGGTTGGTGATATTTGCTGAATTGGTTAAGTGTTTTTGGTCCGACTTACTGTAATGGTTCCTAATGTGCTAAAGGTGTTATTTGATTGTGTCCTAATTGTTTGGTGGCTTCGCATTGACTGAAGTGATGATTTAGTGGTCCTATTTGGATTCCGTTGATTATTCTATGTTATTTCACTGAGGGTTTCTACCAGTTGGTGAAACATGTTGGAGATTGGTCTAAACATGATTTATGATGGATATAATTGTTTGGGAATTTGAATTAGGTCCATGCTATGTAATCTAAATCATAATATTGGTCTGGTGGTATCACGTGATGTAATTTTTTATAATTATAGGTTCATGGGTTTAGGGTTTAGTTGACCTTGTTATCACGGTTGATGATCTGTATTTATAGGTGACATATTCATGTAATTCGGTATAGTATGGTTATGTCTACATTATCAGAGAAAGGTTTATGTGTGAACAAGGTTAGATCATTCATTGAAGGTCGTGAAGGATATGGTGTTGCCAAGCAGACATTAGTACTTAACCAAAACTGTATCAAGCATTAGGAGATGCTACTCTCACAGTTCATTTTCTCTAGATTATAGTTCAATGTTTATGTAAGTCAGTGAGACTTGTTTTTGTGATGAGCAGTGTTCTCTCGGTGGTTGGCTTGATTGCAAGTGAAATACCCATTGTAATTATTTCAGATACTGCTGCAGAAGTATTATCTGACTGTGGGTAGGGTTTCCCACTGTGGTTTTTTCCTTTACCAGGTTTTCCTCGTCAAAAATATTGGTGTTGTGTGTATTGTTCTTTCATGTTTTATCTTACACTATGTTGTTCTTATCTTGCTCCGGTAAAAAGTTTATAATTTTCTTTAACTAATAAATTTGTGGAAAACTGATTCACCCCCTCCCCCCTTCTCAGTTTTCCTGTGGTATCAGAACATTTTAATAATACTCATATCATCATCACCACCAAAAGTAATGTCATCAATAAAGAATTAAAAAATCATAATTTTATTATTTTCAATTTTAAATTATAGATTACTGTCAGCAACACCTTTAGTAAATTCCAGTTTCAACAAGTATTTGTCTAATCTAGCATACCAGGCTCTAGGAGCTTGTTTCAATCCATAAAGTTCTTTCTTCAACTTACATACCATGTCTCCATCATCCAATAATGGAAATCCATCAGGTTGTTCAATGTAATCTTCTTCCTCTAGATCACCATTCAAAAATGCAGATTTGACATCCATCTGATATACCTTGAAATCTTTATAAGTAGCATAAGCAAGTAATAGTCTAACAACTTCAATTGTGGCAATCAGAGCAGAAGTCTCGTCATAATCAATTCCTTCTTGTTATGAATACCCTTTGCAAACCAGTCTAACTTTATTTCTGACTAATTCATTGACTTCATTCAAGTTGTTCTAAAAAACCTCTTAATAACAATAACATTTTTATCCTTAGGTCTAGGAACAATTTCCCAAGTGTTATTCTTTTCAATCTGATCTAACTCTTCTTCCATGGCTCTTATCCAGTTTTCATCTTTACAGGCTTCAACAACATCTTTAGGTTCAAATTTAGAAATCAAACATACTTCTTCTACAAGTAACCTTCTTCTAGTCATCACACATTTGTTCTTATCACCAATAATCTGATTCTTAGAAAGATTCAATTTAACATACCTCAGAGTCTTCTATTTGTTCTGATCCCTAGGTTCCTACACATCATCACCAACAACAACAAAATCTAGATTAATAGTCTCTATCGAATCATTTTTCTTAAGCTCTTTAAGCTAAATAGGAGCTAAGACAATATGTTGACCATCATCATAAGCTCTAATCTCCTTTCCAAGGTTCTCATCCACATTCACATTTTCACTCTCAACTATCTTTCTCAGTCTCTTGTTATGGCATCGGTAGGTTTTACTCTTTGTGGAATTTTTAAAAAAGATACCTTCATCCCTTCTAGCATCAAACTTTCCAAGATCCTCATCTCTCTTGATATAACATTTGATTCCAAAAACTTTGAAATATTTCACAGTAGGAACATGACCAAACCAAAGCTCATAAGGGGTCTTACCGGTATCACCTTTGATATGAACTCTGTTGAATGTATAGACTACAATGCTAATGGATTCTCTCTAGTAGACCTTCAAAATGATTCCTTCAGTTAACATAGTGTAAAGCGGAAAAATCATGATCGAACCCTAGTTGTTCTCCCCTCTTTCGACTCCGAGGAGAGAGAAGGGAGGTTCGCTAGGATTCGATGGTTTTTCACTTAGGGGAGAGACTTTACATTCAAAAGAGGGGTTGAAACTCATAAGATCCAATCCCACGCAATGCAAGATTGGATGCTAAATGAATTTCAAGGGTTAGGAAAGCAAGGCTACCCTCTTTTGTAAAGAATGTTGTTAAGGAAATTAAGCTAAACATGCATAGAAAGTCATAAAGATTCGCTTATAAACTGAGTTCGGGTTATAGGATGAAGCTGCGGACCTGGAATTAGCAGTAAAATGTCGATACGGCACTGTCCTGCAAATTTGAGCAAAAGTTGTCAGGACGATGGCGCCCGGTGCCACGGTCCTCCGAAAAATCCACGAAACGAAGGGGGATCTGTTCGTCTCTGCACAAGGATTCCAGATCTTCAATTTCAGCCGCGTACCTGCAACCTACACACAGAAAAGCGAAGACGATTGGGGGGTTAGGGATTGGGGGTTTGCCTTTAGATCAAACCCTGGTTTTGGAATTAACCAAGAAATGAGCAAGAGCTGTAAATGTAAATGACTGTAAAACAAGTACTAATACCTTGTTCTAAGGATGTTTGTATCCTTATGTGCGAAGGTTTAGATGTTGTATGTTGTATGTTGTAGTAGTATGTAATATGTGATCTCCTCTTCAATGGTTGAATCCTTGTCTTGAATGCAACACTTAGCCTTGAATGGAGACTTGAAATGATCAATTGCTTGAAGGAATGCTTGAATGCTTGAATGCTTGAGTATAGTTTCCACGCCTTTTTCATCATATCGAATGAAAGAGGAAAATGTCATTTATATACTTGTCAATTAGGGCTGATAGACTGATTTTCCCGACCTTAGGCTGACCAGGGAAAGATAATTTCCAAATTGCAAAGAAAATGACCCGAGCCCCTTAGGAGACCGGGCCCAACATAGGACCCAGGGACCAGGGCGCTGGGCACCCTGGTCCTGAGGGACCAGGGCGTTGGGCGCTCTGGTCCCACCTCCCGAGACAACAGGGTACAAGGAGGTTCAGGCCAGGGTGCTTGAAAAATGCAGTTTTCAGTGTCGTGAGCAAGTTTCAGGGTCTCCATTCAGGTTGCGTGTTGCGTCGCCATCGTGAAGACCGAAATGCAGTCGAAATTGCAAGCGTCGCAATTTTAGGATGCTACATTTAGCCCCCACTTTAGCGGGAGTATGTATGCACATACTTCTGGTAAAGTACAAGGAAACAACATTGAAAGACTTTCACCACGTCAAGGAGGCAAGATACACCAAGCCCCCAGTGGACTAAGGATCTTACAACTTCGATTGACAAAGTAAAAGGGAAGATCGCGAGGAAGAACCATGACTGTCAGTAGTAAGGCTCCCTCACTATGAGTCATGCAAGAAAGATATCAAAAAAATTTCAAGGCAAGGCTAAATTTGCCAAGAAATTTTCAAGTATCTTGAAAAGATATGAACGGGATGTATGCGCCCCTACGTTAAAGCGATCGCACACGCCTCACCGGGGGTGATTGTTTTAACGTAGTGATACACATAAGAAATGAGAAAGGAAAGGAGCATGTTATCGCAAGGATTTAGCCCCCAAGTGTGAGATAAACCCAAGGATAATAGACACAAAACACAAAGCACAAGGTGACTTCGCTTTCCTCGGGGTCAGTATGCTGTATGATAATTCATGTATATATATCATATGTATGTATGCATAATTGTTCTTCATTCCCCAATCAAGGAAGGTCACCTAGAAGAAGGGAACACATGTGTCTTTTGAGTCAACATGAGAGAGATCGAGAGATCTCAATGCTTTGCATCGTCCTCAAGTAGACAACACTAAGGATGACAAATAGAAGAATGAGAATAACATATAGAAGAAGTAACAAAACAGAGGGGGAGAGAATCTACTATGCTAATGTAACTAGTCTAGCATGTCATCTACCCCCCGATCTTGCTGATCAATGTTTCGGGAAGGCAGGGAACACGCTAGAGGAGGAACATCCAACACAGCAAATGGAGCTATCACAAGATCCAAACAAGGGCTATGTTCATGTTCCGAGCCACATTGTTCTTGTCTAGGAGCTAGGATAAGTGCTTTAGAAAATTCATTAGATAAATGGTTATCGACATCAACAAGTTCATATTCACTATCAGAAGCAAGAGGAGTAACATTTTCATCTATATCGTCATCAAGATTTATAAAAATAGGATCTTTAACTCACATAGGATCAAGATCATCATGCATCTTATGTTTAGGAGATTTAGGCTCAATGTCCGGCTCAGGAGAAAATGGAATAATGCTTATTGAAGGTGTTTCTGGAGATTGCAAAGTTTGAGAAGCAGCTGCCTGAGCTCTAAGATGACGCTTTCATCGGTGTTCACTTGCAAAATGATTTCGTCTAGTCTTAGTAGGAAGTGGAGAAGATTGAGGAGGAGGAATGTTCTCATCCTTAGCACTTGGGTGTTTAGGTTGTGGTCTCTTCGGCTGGATAATAGGAGAAGAAGAAGGTCTCTTCTCTCTATAAAAAGGAGGAGGAACTACTCCATACAAAGGAGGAATTTTTGGTTTAGGGAGAAGACCAAGTCCATCATGACGAGGAGGTATAGGTCTACTCTTAGGAAGTTTATTAGGTATAGACATAGTCACATCCATAGGGATGGGTTGAGATTCTTTTTGAGGAAAGACATTAGTTTTATCTTTCAAAGGAAGAACTTCCTTCTCAAGAATGATAGGAATATCAAGTTTAGGTGTTCTAGGTTCACTTAGAGATAGGATCATATCTATTTTCCACTTTTGATAAGATTTGAAAAGATGATCACTTCGCGGAGGAAGAGATTGGAATTGTTTAGGCCAAAAGTAATCAAGAGGAACACTAGAGGTTCTTTCGGCTGGTTTAAAGAGACTATGATTGATAGTAACAACTTCACCATTATGGGGAAATTTCAAACACTTGTGAATAGGAGAAGCAATAGCTTTCATGGAAGATAGCCAAGGATAGCCAAGCTTCACACGAAATTGTTTGGAAGATGGAATAATAGAAAAGTTCACATCAAGAGATTTGTTATGGACCTCAATAGGCAATGTAATAGAACCAATTGCAGGAGAAGAAAATGCATCAAATAGTTTCACAATCACATATGTTTTGTCATAGATCACTTGATTCAATTGCAAAGTAAAAAGAAATTCTTCAGTAATAACATTAACCATGCACGAAGGATCAATAAGCACTCCATGAAAAGGTGTATTCTTAACTTTTGCAACTATGTATAAAGGACCATCAGGTGCCCTAATGGTTTCGCTAGAATAAAATGTGATGGAAGGTTCTTTAGGAATTTCTTGCTGCTCTACAAAGTTAATCACATTCGGAGTCATAAACACAAGACCATCAGATGAGAGAGAGGAATCATTAGCCTCAATCGCATTAGAGGTATGAGAAGGCAATGGATCAGTGAAAATCTGAAGATTTTGATTAGGAGGAGCTACAGATGTATTGCCTTTATCATTCACTCCAGAAACAGAAATAGTATTATTATCAATCAAATCCTGAATTTTACCCTTTAAAGAAAAACATTTTTCAGTATCATGCCCAGGCTGACGATGAAATTGACAAAAAGCTTTGTTATCAAAATAAGGTGAAGTAATCTTTGCAGGATCAATTTGTCTTATAGGAGGAAGAGTAAGCACATTTTGTTCCAATAACTTATTCATAATACTATGCAATGATTCATTCAAAGGAGTATACTTTCTTTCTTTCTTGAAAAATTTAGAAATAGGAGGCACACCTGATGCTGCATTCACATTGTTGTTGATGATGTTTTCATTGAATTTGATGGAATCTCTGTTCGGTTTAAACTTCCCAAATGGTTGTTGACTGCTATCACCTTTATCACTCAGAGCCATAGGATGTGATTGTTCCATTTGACTCACAGTCAGTTGATAATTGTGAAGAGTGGCGCACAACTGGTGGAAAGAAGTAAACTCAGAAAACAGAAGTTTGTCTCGAATATCTCTTTGTAAATTAGAAATAAAGATTCTTTGAATATCATTGTCAGGCACTGGAAAAGAAATTTGAGCATACAAATGCTTATATCTACCAATGAAATCAGTCACTTTTTCTTTAACACCTTGTTTACAATGCATTAAATCAATCAAAGTAACTTTAGGACTTATATTGTTTTGAAATTGTTGAATGAAAGCATTTGCAAGTTGTTCGAAAGAAGTAATAGAATAAGAAGGCAACGAGCAATACCATTGTAGGGCTTTGTCTCTTAATGTTCTAGTAAACAGTTTTGCAAGCAACCTTTGGTCATAAGCAAAATCAGTACAAATTGTTTGAAAAGTCTTAACATGTGTTAGAGGATCTCCTTTACCATTATAAAGCTCCAAATGCGGGATTTCAACATGTTTAGGAGGGATAGCTCGAACAACGTCAAGAGAAAGTGGGCTCGCAACGTCAAATGTGGGCACACTGAACTTAGATTGATTCATAGAGGCAATTTGTTGCTGTAAAGAAGAGACAGTTTGTGCAAGATTGTTAATGGTCGCTTCAGTCGAAGAGTTCATATTGGATGTGTTAGATTGAGATGGAGGTGTTATGTTATTGAAAGAAGGTAGAAAGTAAGGTGGTGGAACCCTATGATAATTAGTCATAGGAGATGATTGGACAGGAGGAACACTACAAGGAGGAATGGAATGATTAAATGAATTGCCCCCTTGCATCATGTTCATTTGTGGAGATGTAATAGGAACACTCATTGAAGGGACGAATGAAGAAATCGGATTGAATGAAGGAAGAGGGTTAATTGAAGAAGAAGGGTTGCCCCCATGACTGGTGATCACAGGAGGAATGTCTTGTGTAGAAGTAGCCATTATGTTTGATGTAAAGGTAGGTATACTAGCAATAGAAGTCATCAAAGGAATAGAATGATTGACTTGTGTAGGAGGTTGTGTATAACCTAAATTTTCAGCATAACTCTTCATAGGCATCACATTCGAATCCACAATGTGTGCAATACCACACAAAATATCAATTCCATTCTTATCACTTTGAAGCATACGTTTTAGACCCTCAATTAAAGGAAGAGCTTGACTATCAGGGTATTCTTGAGACATCCATTGTCGAAAATCGTCAAATTGGTTATCCAATTTCGAAAGTTGTTCTTCAGAAACCTCATGGAGAGATTCTTCATCATTAGGAGGATTAGAGGAATTACCCATGTCCTCGTTAAAAAGGCTATTCAAATTAGGTTCCATCTCCTCAGTAGTTAAACCTCGGAAAGACTTAATTCTACGGCTTCATCTAATGGGAATAGTGTAAGTAGGGCTTATTGTTGTAAAACTCATGCACTAGAGAAGGAGAGAAAATTTTGATTTTAGAGGTAGCAATTTTCAGTAAAATCAGCCAATCTTCTGGATTTAAGCTGTTAAATGCAATCACAACAGTCTCCCGAAATTTCGGAAAAAATGCCCGGGACCGTGGCGCCCAGAGTGCAGCACGGTCCTTGCAACTTTTTTCAAAATTTGCAGGGATGAAAGGTATGATGATTTTAGAGCTAATCTGAAAAAATTGACTAATTTTACGATCTGTAGATAGGCCAAATTAAAGTTGTAATCTCAAAATTGAACCCTACCAAGATTGTCGAAAAATGCAAAATTTGAATTTTGAAAAAGAGAGGGAAACTGAAATTTTGAATTTTATGATTTTAGCGGGAATGTCAAGAGCAATGCAAATTTTGAAATTCAGAAATTGACTCAATTTCACGCAAAATTCAATTTTGAAAGCGGAAATTAAAGTTGTTGTAATTAAACACTTAATTTCAAAAGTCACAAAATGCAAGAATTTGAATAAAGCACTGAAATTTTTAATGAATGATAACACACTTTTCAGATTTAGGACAGTAAGAACACAATTTTGACACAAAATTTCAATTTCAATGATTTTTAAATGTTTAGAAGCCTTAATCCAAGCAATCACAAGACCAACTTTGACTGTTATTTTGAAGGTGTTAAAATTGACAAAATCAGCCAAAATTCTGGATTTTAGCAGGAAAATACAGCAAGATCTTGCTCCCGAAATTTTGGAAAAAATGTCGGGGACGATGGCGCTCGGAGTGCAACACGGTCCTCGCAACTTTTTTCCAAATTTTCAGGGATGAAGGATATTGTGATTTTATTGCAGAATCCAAAGTTACAGCTGATTTGGAGATGTTTTGATTGGTCAAATTGTCGGACAAAGGTTGAATTAAGAGGGTTTCAAAAATTAGGGTTTTGACATTTAACCACTTAATTTTCAGAATTAAAGCACAAATATGAATTGATAATTTGTAATAGAAGGGCAGATCTGAAACAGGCATTAACAATTAAATATTTCACAAGTTTAATTACTAAAAAGAAATTTTAGGGTTTTTATGCAATCACCTCTAAAATTTAAGATCAAACATGGAAATGTAATCAATTTTTTCAGATCTAAGCATGAAAAATCAGAAAGGATGTTCACGTCGGGTTCACCAAAATGTAAAGCGAAAAAATCGCGATCGAACCCTAGTTGTTCTCCCCTCTTCCGACTCCGAGGAGAGAGAAGGGAGGTTCGCTAGGATTCGATGGTTTTTCACTTAGGGGAGAGACTTTACATTCAAAAGAGGGGTTGAAACTCATAAGATCCAATCCCACGCAATGCAAGATTGGATGCTAAATGAATTTCAAGGGTTAGGAAAGCAAGGCTACCCTCTTTTGTAAAGAATGTTGTTAAGGAAATTAAGCTAAACATGCATAGAAAGTCATAAAGATTCACTTATAAACTGAGTTCAGGTTATAGGATGAAGCTGCGGACCTGGAATTAGCAGTAAAATGTTGATACGGCACTGTCCTGCAAATTTGAGCAAAAGTTGTCGGGACGATGGCGCCCGGCGCCACGGTCCTCCGAAAAATCCGCGAAATGAAGGGGGATCTGTTCGTCTCTGCACAAGGATTCCAGATCTTCAATTTCAGCCGCGTACCTGCAACCTACACACAGAAAAGCGAAGACGATTGGGGGGTTAGGGATTGGGGGTTTGCCTTTAGGTCAAACCCCGGTTTTGGAATTAACCAAGAAATGAGCAAGAGCTGTAAATGTAAATGACTATAAAACAAGTACTAATACCTTGTTCTAAGGATGTTTGTATCCTTATGTGCGAAGGTTTAGATGTTGTATGTTGTATGTTGTAGTAGTATGTAATATGTGATCTCCTCTTCAATGGTTGAATCCTTGTCTTGAATGCAACACTTAGCCTTGAATGGAGACTTGAAATGATCAATTGCTTGAAGGAATGCTTGAATGCTTGAATGCTTGAGTATAGTTTCCACGCCTTTTTCATCATATCGAATGAAAGAGGAAAATGTCATTTATATACTTGTCAATTAGGGCTGATAGACTGATTTTCCCGAACTTAGGCCGACCAGGGAAAGATAATTTCCAAATTGCAAACAAAAAAACCCGAGCCCCTTAGGAGACCGGGCCCAACATAGGACCCAGGGACCAAGGCGCTGGGCGCCCTGGTCCTGAGGGACCAGGGCACTGGGCGCTCTGGTCCCACCTCCCGGGACAACAGGGTGCAAGGAGGTTCAGGCCAGGGTGCTTGAAAAATGCAGTTTTCAGTGTCGTGAGCAAGTTTCAGGGTCTCCATTCAGGTTGCGTGTTGCGTCGCCATCGTGAAGACCGAAATGCAGTCGAAATTGCAAGCGTCACAATTTTAGGACGCTACACATAGTTCTTGCAACATCCAAAATAGTACGGTTCTTTTTCTCAACAACTCAATTCTGTTGTGGGGTTCTCGAGGCAGTTAGCTATCTTCTGATTCCATGCATCTCATAGAATGAATTGAACTCATCAGAAAAAAAATTCTCCACCTCTATTAGATCTCAGACACTTCAGCTTCAATCCGGACTCAGTTTCAATTTTAGCTTTGAATATCTTGAATTTCTCAAATGCTTTTGATTTTTCCTTCAAAAAGACAACCCACATCATCCTGGAGTAATCATCAATTAGAAACATAAAGAATCTATCACCCTGCACACTTCTAACATTTGTAAGTCTATATAGGACAATATGCACAAGACCCAGTAATCCATCAGATGTATACCATTTATTCTTGAAATAAATCCTTGTTTTCTTACTGTAAAGCAGAAAAATCGAACCCTAATTGTTCTCCCCTCCCCAACTCCAAGGAGAGAGAAGGGAGAGTCACTAGGGTTGATGGTTTTCACTTAGGGGAGACTTTACATTCAAAAGAGGGGTTGAAACCCACAAGATCCAATCCCACACAATGCAAGATTGGATTCTAAATGAGTTTCAAGGGTTGTGACATCAAGGATACCCTCTTTTGTAAAGAATATAGATAGAATGATTGAACTAGGAATGTATGTAGAAGCAAGAAAGATTCGCTTGTAAATAGAGATAGGGATATGGGATGAAGCTGCAGACCTGGAATTAGTAGTAAAATGTCGAGACGGTGCTGTTCTGCAAATTTGAGTGAAAGTTGATGGGACGATGGCGCTCGGAGTGCACACGGTCCTCCGGAAAATCCGCGAAACGAAGGGGGACCTGTTCGTCTCTGCACATGGATTCCAGATCTTCAATTATAGCCACGTACCTGCAACCTACACACAGAAAAGAGAGGACGATTGGGGGGTTAGGGATTAGGGGTTTGCCTTTAGGTCAAACCCCAGTTTTGGAATTAACCAAGAAATGAGAATGCTGTAAATGTAAATGTTTGTAATGTAAACAAGTACTGATACCTTGTTGTAAGAATGTTTGTATTCTTACATGCGAAGGTGTAATGTATGTAGTATGTTGTATGTGATCTCCTCTTCAATGGTTGAATCCTTGTCTTGAATGCAACACCTAGCCTTGAATGGAGACTTAGAATGCTCAATTGCTTGAAGGAATGCTTGAATGCTTGAATGTTTGAATATTGCTTCCGCGTCTTGCTCTTGCTTATTTTCTTCCTCCCTTTCTAGGAGAGGAAAAGTAGTTTATATACTTGTCAATTAGGGTTGATAGACTGATTTTTCTAACCTTAGGTTGACCAGGAAACATTATTTCCCGAATTGCAAACTTAAAGACCCGATGCCCAAAAGAGACCGAGCCCAAAATAGGGCCAGGGACCAGGGCACTGGGTGCCATGGTCCTGGGGGACCAGGGTGTTGGGCACCCTAGTCCTGAAGGACCAAGGCACTGGGCACCATGGTCCCACCTCCCGGGACAGCAAGGTGCAAGGAGGGATCAGGCCAGGGTGCAGAAAAATGCAGTTTTTGGTGTTGTAAATAGGTTTCGGGGTCTCCATTCAGGTTCAACGTTGTGCCGCCATTGTAAAGACCCAAATGCAGTCAAAATTGCAAGTGTCACAATTTTAGGACGCTACACTTAGCCCCCACTTTAGCGGGAGTATAAGTGTACGCTCATACTTCCGGTAAAGTACAAGGAAACAACATTGAAAAACTTTCACCACGTCAAGGAGGCAAGATACACCAAGCCCCCAGTGGACTAAGGATCTTACGACTTTGATTGACAAAGTAAAAGGGAAGATCACGAGGGAGAACCATGAATGTCAATAGTAAGGCTCCCTCACTATGAGTCATGCAAGAAAGATATCAAAAATTTTCAAGGCAAAGCTAAATTTGTCAAGAAATTTTCAAGTATCTTCAAAAGATATGAATGGGATGTATGCCCCCCTACATTAAAGCAATTGCACATGCCTCACCGGGGGTGATTGCTTTAAGGTAGTGATACATATAAGAAATGAGAAAGGAGCACATTATCACAAGGATTTAGCCCCCAAGTGTGAGATAAGCCCAAGGATAATAGACACAAAACACAAAGCACGAGGTAATTTCGCTTTCCTCGAGATCAGTATGCTGCATGATAATTCATGTATATCATATGTATGTATGCATAATTGTTCTTCATTCCCCAATCAAGGAAGGTCACCTAGAAGAAGGGAACACATGTGTCTTTTGAGTCAACATGAGAGAGACCAAAAGAGATCTCAATGTTTTGCATCATCCTCCAGTAGACAACACTAAGGACAACAAATAGAAGAATGAGAATAACACATAGAAGAAGTAACAAAAGGGATCAAGAGAGGAGGAGAGAGTCTGCTATGCTAATGAACTAGTCTAGCATGTCATCTACCCCCCGATCTTGCTGATCAATATTTCAGGAAGGCAGGAAACATGCTAGAGGAGGAACATCCAACACAGCAGATGGAGCTATCACAAGATCCAAACAAGGGCTATGTTCATGTTTCGAGCCACGTTGTTCTTGTCTAGGAGCTAGGATAAGTGCTTTAGAAAATTTGTTAGATAAATGGTTATCAACATCAACATATTCATTTTCACTATCAGAATGAACAGGAGTAACATTTTCATCATGAATAACATTTTCATCTATATCATCATCAAGATTTATAAAAATAGGATCTTTAACTCGCACAGGATCAAGACCAGCATGCATCTTATGTTTAGGAGATTTCGGCTCAACTTTCGGCTGAGGAGAAAATGGAATAATGCTAGCTGAAGGTGTTTTTGGGGATTGCAAATTTTGAGAAGCAGTTGCCTGAGCTCTAAGACGATGCTTTCGTCAGCGTTCACGTGCAGAATGATTTTGTCTAGTCTTAGTAGGAAGTTGAGAAGATTGAGGAGGAGGAATGTTCTCATCCTTATCACTTGGGTGTTTAGGTTGTGGTCTCTTAGGTTGAATAATAGGAGAAGAGGAAGGTCTCTTCTCTGCATAAGAGGAAGGAGGAGGAACTGCTCCATATAAGGGAGGAATATTTGGTTTAGGAAGGAGACCAAGCCCATCATGACGAGGAGGTATAGGTCTACTTTTAGGAAGTTTATTAGATATAGGCATAGTCACATTCATAGGGATGGGTTGGGAATCTTCTTGAGGAAAGACATTAGTTTTATCTTTCAAAGGAAGAACTTCCTTCTCAAGAACGATAGGAATATCAAGTTTGGGTGTTCTAGGTTCACTTAGAGATAGGATCATATCTTTTTTCCACTTTTGATAAGATTTGAAAAGATGATCACTCCGCGGTGGAATAGATTGGAATTGTTTCGGCTAGAAATAATCAATAGGAACGCTAGAAGTTCTTTCAGCTGGTTTAAAGAGACTATGATTGACAGTAACAACTTCACCATTATGGGGAAATTTCAAACACTTGTGAATAGGAGAAGCAATAGCTTTCATGGAAGATAGCCAAGGATAGCCTAGTTTCAGACGAAATTGTTCGGACGATGGAATAATAGCAAAGCTCACATCAAGGGATTTGTTATGGACCTCAATAGGTAATGTAATAGAACCAATTGCAGGAGAAGAAAATGCATCAAATAATTTCACAACCATATTTGTTTTGTCATAGATCACTTGATTCAATTGTAAAGTAAAAAGAAATTCTTCAGTAATGACATTAACCATACAAGAAGGATCAATAAGCACTCCACGACAAGGTGTATTCTTGACTTTTGCAACTATATATAAAGGACCATCAGGTGCCCTGATAGTTTCACTGGAATCAAAGGTGATGGAAGGTTCTTTAGGGATTTTCTACTGCTCTACAAAGTTAATCACATTCGGAGTCATGGACACAAGATCATCAGGTGAGACAGAGGAATCAGTAGTATCAATCGCATTAGAGGTATGAGAAGGTAATGGATCGGTAAAAATCTTAAGATTTTGGTTAGGAGGAGCTACAAATGTGTTGCCTTTATCATTCACACCAGAAACAGAGATAGTATTATTATCAATCAAATCTTGAATTTTACCCTTTAAAGCAAAACATTTTTCAGTATCATGCCCAGGATAACAATGAAATTGACAAAAAGATTTGTTATCAAAATAGGGTGAATTAATCTTTGTAGGATCTATTTGCTTTATAGGAGGAAGAGTAAGCACATTTTGTTCCAATAACTTATTCAGAATACTATGCAATGATTCATTCAAAGGAGTAAACTTTCTTTCTTTCTTGAAAAACTTAGAAATAGGAGGCACACCTGATGCTGCATTCACATTGTTGTTGATGATGTTTTCATTGAATTTAATAGACTCTCTATTCGATTTAAACTTCGCAAATGGTTGTTGACTACTATCACCCTTATCACTTGGAGCCATAGGATTTGCTTGTTCCATTTGGCTCACAATCAGTTGATAATTGTGAAGAGTTGCGCACAACTGTTGGAAAGAAGTAAACTCAGAAAACAGAAGTTTTTCTCTAATATCTTTTTGTAAATTAGAAATAAATATTCTTTGAATATCATTGTCAGGTACTAGAAAAGAAATTTGAGCATACAAATGCTTATATCTACCAATGAAATCAGTCACTTTTTCTTTAACACCTTGTTTACAATGCATTAAATCAATCAAAGTAACTTTAGGACTTATATTGTTTTGAAATTGTTGAATAAAAGCATTTGCAAGTTGTTTGAAAGAAGTAATAGAATAAGAAGGCAACGAGCAATACCATTGTAGGGCTTTATCTCTTAATGTTCTAGTAAACAGTTTTGCAAGCAACCTTTGGTCATAAGCCAAATCGGTACATATTGTTTGAAAGGTCTTAACATGTGTTAGAGGGTCACCCTTACCATTATAAAGCTCCAAATGCGGGATTTCAACATGTTTAGGGGGGATAGCTCGAACAATGTCAAGAGAAAGTGGGCTTGCAACATCAAATGTGGGCACACTAAACTTAGATTGATTCATAGAGGCAATTTGTTGCTGCAAAGAAGAGACAGTTTGTGCAAGATTGTTAATGGTCGCTTCAGTCGAAGAGTTCATATTAGACGTGTTAGATTGTGATGGAGGTATTATGTTATTGAAAGAAGGTATTGATTGAGAGTAAGGTGGCGGGACACTATGATAGTTATTCATAGGAGATGATTGGAAAGGAGGAACACTACAAGGAGGAATGGAATGGTTAAATGAATTGCCCCCTTGCGTCATGTTTATTTGTGGAGATATAATAGGAACACTCATTGAAGGAATGAATGAAGAAGTTGGATTGAATGAAGGAAGAGGGTTAATTGAAGAAGAGGGATTACCCCCATGACTGGTGATCATAGGCGGAATGTCTTGTATTGAAGTAGTCATTATGTTTGATGTAAAAGTAGGTATACTAGCAATAGAAGTTGTCAAAGGATTAGAATGATTAACTCGAGTAGGAGGTTGTGTATAACCTAAAGTTTCGGCACAACTCTTCATAGGCATCACATTCGAATCCACAATGTGTGCAATAGCACACAAAATATGAATTCCATTCTTATCATTTTGAACCATACGTTTTAGACCCTCAATTAATGAAAGAGCTTCACTATCGGGGTATTCTTGAGACATCCATTGTCGAAAATCATCAAATTGGTTATCCAATTTCGAAAGTTGTTCTACAGAAACCTCATGCAGAGCTTCTTCATCATTAAGAGGATTAGAGGAATTACCCATGTCCTCGTTAAAAAGGCCATTCAAATTAGGTTCCATCTCCTCAGTAATTAAACCTTGGAAAGACTTAATTCTAAGGCTTTGTCTAACAAGAATAGTGTAAGTAGGGCTTATTGTTGTAAAACTCATGCACTAAAGAGAGAGAAAAGATTTTGAATTTTAGAGGTAGAAAATTTCAATAAAATCAGCCAATCTCCTAGATTTAAGCTGTTAAATACAATCAAGACAATCTCCCAAAATTTCAGAAAAAATGTTAGGGACCATGGCGAACGGAGTGCACACGGTCCTCGCAACTTTTTTCAAAATTTTCAGGGATGAAAGTTATGATGATTTTAAAGCTAATCTGAAAAAATTGAGTGATTTTACGATCTGTAGATAGGCCAAATTAAAGTTGCAATCTCAAAATTGAACCCTACCAAGATTGTTGAAAAATGCAAAATTTGAATTTTGAAAAAGAGAGGGAAACTGAAATTTTGAATTTTATGATTTTAGAGGGAATACTAAAAGCAATGCAAGTTTTGAAATTTAAAAATTGACTCAATTTCATGCAAAATTCAATTTTGAAAGTGGAAATCAAGGTTGTTGCAATTAAACACTTAATTTCAAAAGTCACAAACTGCAAAAATTTGAATAAAGCACTGAAATTTTGAATGAATGCCAACACACTTTTCAGATTTAGGACTGTAAGAAACACAATTTTGATATGAATTTTAATTTCAACAATTTTTGAATGATTATAAGCCTTTATCCGAGCAATCACTAGACCAACTTTGACTTTAATTTTGAAAGTGTTAAAATTGATAAAATTAGCCAAAATTTTGGATTTTAGCAGAAAAATACAGTAAGATCTAGCTCCCGAAATTTTAGAAAAAATGTCGGGGACGATGGCACTCGGGGTGCACACGGTCCTCGCAACTTTTTTCCAAATTTTCAGGGATGAGAGATATTGTGATTTTATTGCGGTATCCAAAATTACAACCGATTTGGAGGTGTTTTGATCAGTGAAATTATTGGTCAAAGGTTGAATCAAGAGGGTTTTAAAAATTAGGGTTTTGACATTTAACCACTTAATTTTCAGAATTAAAGCACAAATATGAATTGACAATTTGTAATAGAAGGGTAGATCTGAAACAAGCATTAACAATTAAACATTCACAAGTTTAATTACTAAAAAGAAAATTTTAGGGTTTTTATGCAATTAGCCTCTAAAATTTGCAAAAGATCAAACATGGAAATGTAATTAAGGAAGCAAAATTTTCAGATCTAACCATGAATAATTAGAATTAGGATGTTCATGTCAGGTTCACCAAAATGTAAAGCAGAAAAATCAAACCCTAATTGTTCTCCCCTCCCCAACTCCAAGGAGAGAGAAGGGAGAGTCACTAGGGTTGATGGTTTTCACTTAGGGGAGACTTTACATTCAAAAGAGGGGTTGAAACCCACAAGATCCAATCCCACACAATGCAAGATTGGATTCTAAATGAGTTTCAAGGGTTGTGACAACAAGGATACCCTCTTTTGTAAAGAATATAGATAGAATGATTGAACTAGGAATGTATGTGGAAGCAAGAAAGATTCGCTTGTAAACAGAGATAGGGATATGGGATGAAGCTGCGGACCTGGAATTAGTAGTAAAATGTCGAGATGGTGCTGTTCTGCAAATTTGAGTGAAAGTTGACGGGATGATGGCGCTCGGAGTGCACACGGTCCTCCGAAAAATCCACGAAACGAAGGGGGACCTGTTCGTCTCTGCACACGGATTCTAGATCTTCAATTACAGCCACGTACCTGCAACCTACACACAGAAAAGAGAGGACGATTGGGGGGTTAGGGATTAGGGGTTTGCCTTTAGGTCAAACCCCAGTTTTGGAATTAACCAAGAAATGAGAATGCTGTAAATGTAAATGTTTGTAATGTAAACAAGTACTGATACCTTGTTGTAAGAATGTTTGTATTCTTACATGCGAAGGTGTAATGTATGTAGTATGTTGTATGTGATCTCCTCTTCAATGGTTGAATCCTTGTCTTGAATGCAACACCTAGCCTTGAATGGAGACTTAGAATGCTCAATTGCTTGAAGGAATGCTTGAATTCTTGAATGTTTGAATATTGCTTCCGCATCTTGCTCTTGCTTATTTTCTTCCTCCTTTTCTAGGAGAGGAAAAGTAGTTTATATACTTGTCAATTAGGGTTGATAGATTGATTTTTCTAACCTTAGGCCGACCAAGAAACATTATTTCCTGAATTGCAAACTTAAAGACCCGATGCCCAAAAGAGACCGGGCCCAAAATAGGGCCAGGGACCAGGGCACTGGGTGCCATGGTCCTGGGGGACCAGGGCGCTAGGCACCCTAGTCCTGAAGGACCAGGGCACTGGGCACCATGGTCCCACCTCCCGAGACAGCAGGGTGCAAGGAGGGATCAGGCCAGGGTGCAGAAAAATGCAGTTTTTGGTGTTGTAAACAGGTTTCAAGGTCTCCATTCAGGTTCAACGTTGTGCCGCCATCGTGAAGACCCAAATGCAGTCAAAATTGCAAGTGTCACAATTTTAGGACGCTACACTTACCCAACTGACATTCCTTACATACCGGATTAACTGGTTTAACAATCTTAGGCAGATCTCTAACAACTTGTGTAGAACTAATCTTAATCAATGAATCAAAGTTTACATGACACATTCTCCTATGCCACAACCAACTCTTAGCTATCTTAGCAATCAAACAACTTTTCTCACCAGCATTCAAATGAAAAATCTTACCTTCAATCTTAGTTCCAGATGCAATCTCTATACCAGAGGCATTTAAGATCTTGCATTTACCATCCTTGAATTCTAGATCATAATCCTTATCAACCATCTGCCCAACACTCAAAAGATTATGCTTCAAACCTTCTACATACAAGACATCATCAGTGTTATGCTTACCATCAAAAGAAATAGAACCTCTCCCACAGATCACACAGGCTTTGTCATCTCCAAATTTAACTATTCCACCATCATATCTTTCCATGCTTACTAATTTGCTTTTATCATTAGTCATATGATGTGAGAAACCATTATCAATCACCCATACACCCTTTTATTCTACCTTAGCAGCCAAATATTTCTCCTTAATAGAATAGATAGTGGAATCAATAGTTATAGGTCTATCTTCTTTAATGGCAATAAACACAACTTCATCTCCTTCTGATTCATCATCTGTAACACCTTCATCTACAACATAATAATAGTTCTTCTGGTCCCTAAACTTCTGGTTAGACTTATAAGGCTTATCAAACTTCTCAAGCTTCTCTCTGGGCATCTAGAAGAAAAATATCCTCTTATTACAAGAAAAATATATCAAGGGAAACTTTCCATCATACTTACTGACACCTTTAGGAAATGTCTGAGCAATCAATGCTTCAAGCTTATCAAGCTCTCTTTCTTGCTCTGCAATTTCTCTTCTTTCTCTTTCACATCTTGATATCCTACACTCATTAGGATCAAATTTCTACTTACCAGATATAGATGCTGATGCTCTTAATGTTGTCTCAGTCTTTCCATGTGATTCTCCAAATTCACTCAGCTCGAATGCAACAAGTTTTCCAACCAACATATCTCTTGTCACTATAGTCACACTCCGGATCTCATCAATAGAAGAAACCTTATATTTATGAGGAGGCAAATATCTCAACACCTTAGAAACAATCTCATCCTCCTCAATCTCTCCACCAACACACTTGATACCAAGGACAAGTTCATTCACCTTAGCCATGTATGAATGTATGTTCTTATCATCTCCCATCTTCAATGTCTCATACTTCCCTTTCAAACTTTGCAACTTAGCAACTTTCACTTGACTATCACCTTCATATAGGATCTCAAGCTTCTCCCAGATCTCATGTGCTATCTGAAGTCCTATAACATTTGTCATTTTAGAATCAGTCAGGGCACTAAGAAGTGCTTTGTTCACTCTGATGTTATATTCTTCTTCCTTAACCTCATCAGGAGTAGATGGTCCATTTTGAGGAACAATGTATACATTCTTAGTAATCTTCCAGTAATCCTCTCCAAGACATTTGAAGTGCACCTCCATTTGGCTCTTCCATATAGTATATTTACTTCCATCAAACCTCAGACTGTCCTTCTTGAAAAGAATACCTTGAGCTCAAGCTTCCATCCCGGATCTCCTCAAGAGATTAAGCTTCTAGCAGAGGATCTAGCTCTGATACCAATTGTTAGCAGCAATCAAGAAGGAAGACTAAGAGAGGGGGGCGATGAATCAGTCTTCATCAAATATAGATAATTAAACTCCAAAACATAAATTGTTAAACTGCAACAATGAACAAATAAACAAATTAACAATACACCACACAACACCAAAAATTTTGACGTGGAAAACCCAGTTAAGGGAAAAATTGCAGTGGGATCCTACCCACAGTAAGATGATACTCTGTAATAGTATGTAAAAAATATTATAATGGGGAATGCACATGCATTTAGGCACATTGCCTAGAGCTCACTTCTCAAAATATATTTTGTTGGAAGGCTACAACCCTCAAGGAGGTCTCACTGACTTACAATATGATTCAAATTACAATCCAGAAGAAATGAATTGCAATGATAGCATCTAGAAATGCCCAATGATAGTTTCAGTTAAGCATAGTTGTCTGCTCTACAACACCAATCTCACCTCAACACTTTACTGAATGATTCTCTTGTTTGCACATTCACCTCTCTCTGATAATGTAGACATAATAACCACACCAAAACTAAGTGAATAACTCACCTATATATACAATTCATCAACCTTGATAACAAGGTCGGCTAAACCCTAACCCTCAACTCATAATTACAAAAATACATTACATGATACAAAGATCAACCACCAGACCTATATAATGATTTACATTACATAGCATGGACCTAATTCAAATTTCCAAATGATCACATCCAACAGAAATCATGCCTAGATCAACCACAACACGTTACACCACCAGAAATACCGCATAACATAAAAATCATCACCGGTTGATGGAAACCATCAAAAATTGCACAACGATCAATGCAAATCACCATAAAAAATAGGAAATAATTAGGAAACACTGGTAAGCCCATTAAAATCATCACCAATAGCTGCATCAACACCAATTATCAAATCTTCATCGATCAACATTAGAAAGCTCAAGAACACAACCAATCAACAAATGTCATGAAGGATAACTTGCGGGGCACCAAATCATGAACCATAAGAAATGAGGATTCACAATATCATCCCAAATAATATCCCAAAACCTTAGGACAAGATCTGATCATGCCAAAATATACCGAAGGGAATACCAGATTCTTCAAAACAGTGATCTGCATATCCAAACTACAAGACCAGATCAGAAGATCTTCCCAAACTCACTGGAATAAATCATAGGAATATGTTGACATCAATGAAAACAACATATCCTAGCAGCAACAATGAACAACCAAATTGAACAACTCCAACAAATACATATTCATAAGAACAGAAAGTTAATACTTTTTGAAATGACTCGCGCCAAAAAAAAAAAAAAAGTCCTTTCTTTCATACCATGATCCTACTATAGAAAAAAAATCCATTTAAACAATTTTCCTCTTTTGATAAGGAAAATCATTTGGATAAAAGAAATCTAGATTGTGGAATACACTCCCATTTATATTATTGACTACACCATATTCAACTACAAATTTGGGAATTTCAACCTTCATGTTGTGTTATAAGAGACTAGAAAATATTTTTCTATAGTTGAAAACCCATATTGATGTAGGTTATAAGAGAAATATTGTATCACCCAAAATATTATTTATTTTTCAATAAGGGATACAATGGCAATGTTACTTTTTTGACTAAGTTTACATTTGTGAATGTATGAACCTGAAAACTTACCCCAAGGAGTGAAATTGAAATATGAAGTGAATGGTGATTGATTCATCTCAATATCTTGTGAAACTCACGAGAGATTAAAGTTCTAATCATGGGAAATTCCTCTAATACAGTTTCAAATTTAAATTTGAGGCCCTTAGAAGTCTCGTATAGGTTTGAAAATTGAGTTAGCATAATTAGTGTCATAGATTTCTTCACGATCTTTACAACAATATACGATGTTTAAAGATCCAATGATTGGTTCAAAATTTATTCTCCTGAATTTTGTTCTATCAAAATTCATATTTCTAATTTCCAATAAAATATCTTCTTGAGTGGGAAAATTTGGACAGTTGGACTTTTGGCACCCAAAAAGGGAGTTACACTTTCCAAAACAATCTAGGCTGATTATACTTTCTCAGATGAAGAAAAAAATGGAGTTACATAGGATATTTTAGTAGTGTAGATTATGACTCGAGCTTGCAATTTTTTCTTGATAGGGTTATATTTCTTTGCAATAAGAAAACCCATGTGGTTCTAGCATATAAATTTTGAGTTTTGTAATTCATTTTCATGAAAGTAATCAAAATTGGTTGATTTATTTCTTGTATTTGTATGGTTGAACTATATTATTGTTCCATGTATGTGTGTTGGGTGGAGTAGCCCTTCATCAAATGGTATCAAAGTAGAAATTCATGACTATGTGCAAATATTGCCAAATGTGAGGTAGATTGCACTAGGATTGTGGTTGTGGGTTTTTGATTAAAATGCCTCCATGAAGAAAACATGGTAGAAGAAATATTGTTGTTACAAAAGAGGGTTTTAGGGCCCTCTAGAGACATGTTTAAGAACTACAAGAAGAGAAACATAGAGGATTGGATCCAAGAGGAAGAAATGAAAGTGAAGATGAAGTTAAAGAATAGTTTGAAGAAGAACAAAAATTAGTAAGAGACTCTAAATAGGATAAAAAATTTAGGGCTATCTCCAAGATTGGAAAAGGCCAAAGATTGAAGTTTCCACATTTTATCAAAATCTTAATTCAGAAGAGTTGATCAATTGGATCAATGATTTTGAGTATGAAGAAGTGGAAGATCTCGAGAGGGTCAAGTTTGAAAAAACTAAGCTAAAAGGTCATGCCAACATCTAGTGAGAGAAATAGAAAAGGAAAATAGAAGATAAAAAAATGAGATCATATGCTAGAAAAACTAAAAGATAGTTCATTCCTATTAATTATGAGTTAGATTTACTGAAGAAAATACAAGGATTAAGCAAGCAGGAAAATCTATCAAAGAGTATATAAAAGAGTTCTATCAAAACCTAATTAGAATAGGCAATTCAGAGGCCAACAAGAAGAAGGTATCTCATTATATTAATGGGTTTAAGATAAGTATTCAAGAGGAGCTGAGTTTAGTCAGAATGACTACTATTGTAGATGCTTACCAATTTTCCTTGAAGGTCAAGGAGAAGTCGAACATAAGATTTGAAAGCAAGAAAAGATGAAGAGGTCATGGAGGAAATATTGGTAGACAATCATGTATAGAGACCAAAAGAAGATTGTGTTGGATTACGAAAACATTGAGGGGGGGGGGGGGGTGAAACAATGTTTCAACTATACTTAAAATATTAACAAGGACTACTTCAAAAAACAATTTGAAATGTAATTTGATTTTCTAATGCAATCAGATACTTCTATGTTTGACTTTATTAATTAAGGAAAGTATGCTTTGCAGATTTATACAAGAAATGAACAAGTGAAATATATTTGACACACTTGGACAACAATTATAAAAATTGTTATGATTGAGTGGATTTGCAGTAAAATCAAATCTAACTAAATAGCTAACAAACTGATACAATGCAAGCAATCATGAAATTGACAACACATAACACAACTATGCACGAGTGGAAAACCCTCTTGGGGTAGAAATACCACTCAAAACTTGCCTCATTGGCTTAATAATGATAAAACCAATTACAATGCCTCATTGACATAGTACCCAAAATGCATGCCTCACTGGCAAAATCAATTACATCAAATAAAAGAGTTTGATAGTGTTTTGGCCTTTGTTTCAGTGTACATCCACTAATACATTTGGCCTAAAATTCCGACGGAGAAGGTATATTGTGATGAAATTTGAATTTTTTTTGAAAAAATGCTCGAATTCGTCAGAACTCCGGCGATAATTCCATATTTGGCTTAGACAGAGAAGGAATTGGCAATGAAATTTGTGTTTTTTTGAGAAAAAGTGCCCGCGTTCATCAAAATTCAGATGACTGCGGACATTACTTAAAAGAAAAGAAAAGAGCAAGTCATTTGATAAATCATTAATCCCGCCTAGACTTTGTCCCATTGACCTTTGGCATCCACAAAGACATTGGGCATTACAAGGAGGGAAACAAAAAGTTTTGGATTGAGGTCACCCCGGATAGGTAGATAGGGCCTCCATAGCTGGGGGTGGGGGGTGCCACCAAGATCCGGTTGAAGAAAAAAGGTAGGGTAATCAACCAATTCATTCACAGGATGTTTTCTCAATTGAAAATCTTCTATTAAGTTGGCAATCCACTTTTAGAGTGAATAATAAAATTTTAATGAACTGCTTACAAATCTGATGCCCAAAATCTATTGTTCACTGATCAAAATTTTGATGCCCAAAAATCGTTATGTTTGTGACAATGTGTCGAATTTGCTTGATGTATTGATGAAATTGTTTGAATTTTTTATAGGAGGTTACATTTGTCTTGGTTGATGATAAAGTTGCATCCTTCTTATAATGAATTTTACTGCTCATAATTTTTTTTTTCCCTAGCTCATATTCATTGTCTAGTAAAAAAAGAGATAAATAAGATTTAATTGGATGGTTGATCAAATGAAATGATCAATTATCCTCTTTATAGGCATAACCTCTTTCTTGTCTTCCTTTCTCCTTGAGCGGTGTACCCTTATGATAGCTGACTTTCTTTAACAAACAAAATATTTTATCCCTTCTCCTTGAGCAGCGTACCTTTATGATAGCTGGCTTAACTTTTGATATGTTTATTATTTTTAAAAAAATGGAATTTTCAATAGTTGTGCTTGAATACGATTCTCCTTTTAGATCCATGTCAGCCTTCATTTCCTTTTAGCTGGGGCCAATTTATTTCAATGGTCATCATTTGTAAGATCCACATATCATGAGCCAAAGGATCATATTCGAGAGTTGATTCATCTCCAATCGTCTACATTTTTAAGATCCGCAAATGGGGTTGAGGCTAAGTCTTGGTTACTTATCTTGAACTTATTCTTTGGGTTGCATCTATATGTGAGCAACCTAAAGGCATAATTTGCAATGCAATTTTTGAGAGGAATTGCTTCCACCTTGTGGTACTGGGAGGATAAAATGTACCAACTCATATTGGAAACCCTCTCATGGGATACCATTTCAGAGTGCTTCAAAGTGTGTTCTATTTCAAAATATTTTTGACAGTGATGCATAGATGAGTTTCACAATTTACATAATGAGGTTTTGTGGTGGCTTCACATGAGAGTTAGTTTTTGGAGTTCTTGTAGTTTGTAGATTACATTCAAGACAAGTTACTTGTCAATTATTTCATTAGGAGTGGAAAGCCCAAAATTTCAATTTTCCTATTGTGTGTGTGAAAAGTGGACCTGTATTTGTATCTGGAATACACAACACTTCAATTAAGTCATTATATGCATGGTTAGTAAATCAATAATCAATGAATAATAAACCATTACAAAGCGACCCATTGCCTTCTAGTAGATGCGAGTTTAGATTGCTCTCAGATTGCTAAGCTATCCAGTGACTAGACAACACCTAAACGAAGGATTTTTAAATCTATATGAGCATGGTATTAAGCTAGATGGATGCAAGATTAATCTAACAAGATGTAAGAAATAAATGAGATAAATGATCTAAATGATTTAACTAATATGCAATATATCAATGCAAATTATCAATGAACCTAGAGCAAAAACAACATAATAATAATACATTCTCTAGGATTTTTGAATGAGAGACGAGAGCCTCAATTTATAGAAAATTCAGAAAGAAACCAAAGGCTAAGATCAAATGATGATGAGCGGTCAAGATTTTCCAAGAGGAAGCACAATCCAGGTGAATTGATGTTGTAGGATTTTGCCAAGATCAAGGGCACAATGAAAATCATAAAAAGAGAGACAATAGAATGATAAGAACAAATTGTATTCTCATCAATATGCAAAATGATCACTTGGATTAACCAATATAATGAATATAGGCCTGCTTATATAGGCAAGGCCATATGGATGTACGAGCACACAATCATGACATTTGGCTCAATGAGAAACAAGGGTAGGTAAGAAATACTAGGGGTAGGTAGGAGAAATAATATAATATTCCACAAGAGGTGGATGACCCACCGAATGTGGAGTGTAACAACAAAACAAGACCATAAAAGGTGGAATTTCTTCTACAAGCTCTATCCGTATGTGCACACTTCCGTAAGTGTCTCAAATCCAAACTTTGAAGATATGCATTATCCTAAGTTAACTTAAGTAAAGTGTAATAATATCCATAATGAATATTTATTTACACCAACACCCCCCCTTAAGTGCAACTTAGGGGAATGAAGACTCAAGTCAAGAATGCAAGATGGGTCCTGACTACAAGGCCATGATAGGTACCCATGTACAATATGCAAATGCAAGTAAAACTATGCAAAGCAATCTCTCACAAATGAAGAAAAGGAGAAAACCCAGTGGGAAAAAAATCCCCCCAAAAAAAGAGATGAATGTACAAAAGACTCTCAAAGAAGAAGGACAAAACCTCAAAGAGGAAAAAGTCCCCCCCATAAGAGAGGAAGGAGAAGTCAGCTAACCCCCCCTAATGACACATTCTGCACCCCCAAGAGAGCTCACAACTGCTGGAACTTACTCTCAGTGAAAGGTTTGGTGAATATGTCTGCAACCTGCTCCACTGTAGGACAATACTGCAAATCAATGACCTGCTCCTGAATCATCTCTCAGATATAGTGCATATGAATCTTGATGTGTTTGGTCTGCTGGTACTGGACCGGGTTCTTCGAGATTGCAATAGCACTCTGATTGTCACAATATAGAACTATCGGTCATGGAGTGGTAAGCCCAAACTCTGTGAGAATCTGCTGAAGCCAAATGGTTATAGTCACTACGTTAACAACGCCTTGATACTCAGCCTCAGTCGAAGAGAGAGCAATAGAATGTTTCTTCTTGCTCTGCCAACAAATGGGGCCTGAACCAAGGTAAAAATTGTAACCAGAAGTAGACTTATGATCATCAAGATCGCTAGCCCAATCAGAGTCGATGTAACCAACCAAGCGAAGTCCTTTGCCTACTGCATAGTGAATCCCATAGTGATGTGTACCCTAGATGTAATGAAGAATGCGTTTGGTGGCTTTCCAATGAAGCTCATGTGGTTCCTGCATGAAGCGGGAAACCATGCCAACTACAAATGAAATATCAAGGCATGTATGGGTCAAGTAGATGAGACTACCCACAAGCTGATGATACAAAGTGGCATCAACTAGTGGAGAAGAACAATGAGCCTCAAGCTTGACTCCTGAAAGAAAGGGAGTCAGTGTAGGCTTACAATCAGCCATATGAAAGTGGGCAAGTAGATCAAGAGCGTACTTGGGCTGCGATAGTGTAATCCTAGAAGGTGACTGTGAAATCTCAATCCCGAGAAAGTAGTGCAAAAGACCCAAGTCAGTCATAGCAAATCTGTCATGCAAAGCAGATTTGACCTTGCTAATGATGGATGTGGTACTCCCTGTAATGATCAAATCATCAACATAGAGCACAAGTATCAAGTGAGAGTCATCCTGTTGCAAAATGTAGACATTCGGATCAGAATGATACCTGGTGAACCTTGCTGAGAGAAGAAAGGAATCCATCTTGGCATACCAAGCCCTGGGGGCCTGCTTAAGGCCATAGAGAGATTTCCTTAGTCTGCAAACCAAGGAAGTATCCTAGATGAAACCCTGTGGCTACTCCATATAAGTCTCCTCATCAAGATCACCATGAAGAAAAGCACTCTTCACATCCATCTGATGTATAACCCAACCATGAGTTGTAGCAATAACAAGTGTCAAGCAAATGGAGTTCATCTTGGCTACGAGCACAAAGGTCTTAGTATAGTCAACACTTGCTACCTGGGAGAAACCTTTCACAACAAGCTGAGCCTTGTACTTATCCACACTACCATCCACTGCATACTTGGTCCAATAGATCCACTTACATCAAACCATCTTTCTCCCTTTAGGGAGATGGACTAAATCCCATGTGTTGTTCCTCAACAAGGAACTATACTCTTCCTCCATAGCTTTGTCCCACTCAGAAACCCTTGATGCTTCCCTAAATGTCTGTGGATCGGAAGTGGTAGCAATGAATGCATGTGGAAGATCCTGATGCTGTGATAGATTTCTCTGTGTATCTAAAGGATCCCCAACAAGAGAACCCACAGACTCAAGTGTTTGTCAAGCCCAACGAGGTCTAGGTGGAGGTGGAAAACAAGGCTCCTCAACTATAAGTTGACCATACGAAGGTGTAACCCTGTGAGTCAGAGTTGAAGGAGTCTCATCATTTGAATCACTAGAATCACTATCCACAATGGAGGGAGGTGGAGAAGGTAGAGAGGATAAGCTAGGAGAGATTTCCTCAAAGTGAACACTCCTCTCAATGAACACCTCATGTGTCTCAGGATCCATCAGTCTATATGCCTTAACACCCTCAGGATATCCAACAAATATACAAGGCCGACTCTGAGGTTCCAATGCCTTGCGTTTCTATGGAGGTATGTGAGCCCATGCTAGACACCCAAAGACTTTGAAATGTCTAACAATCGGTTTCCTACTAGCCCAAGCTTCAAAAGGAGTAATACCTTGCAAAGCTTTGTGAGGAACCCGATTTTGGATGTGTGTGGCGCAACTGATAGCCTCTGCCCAAAAGGCGGGATCAAGAGAATGTGCATGTATCATATAGCTAGGAATTTCTTTGAGATTTCTATTCTTACACTCTGCACCTTCATTCTGTTGTGGAGTGTATGCAACAGAATGCTAAAGATCAATCCCCTCAAATGTACAAAAATCCTCAAGTCTCTTGTTCACATATTCCCTTCCATTATCTGTACCAATAATCTTGACCACTTTCCCCGATTACTTCTCTACATGAGTCTTGAAGTCCTGAAATCTATCAAATACTTCACTCTTATGAATGAGAAAGTAGACCCAAGTGAAGCGGGAGTAGTCATCAATGAAGGTGAGGACATAGTGGGCCTTGCTAAATGAAGGTGCTGGAAATGGACCTGCTATATCGCTGTGAACAAGTTGAAGAACTTCCAAAGCTCTCCAAGCTTTCCCCTTATCAAACTTCTCCTCAGAATGCTTGCCCATGGAACACCCTGAACATACACCCTCTGAAAAGCTGATTCAAGGTAGACCTGTGACCATGTCTTTAGTGCTGAGCTGCTGAAGATAGCGGTAGTTGAGGTGACCAAACTGCTCATGCCATAGCTTACTTTCAAAATTTGAATGAGTAAGCAAGGCCCTGGAAGGTGAACTTGGCACAAAGTGGGAGAATGAATAAAGCCTTGAGTTGTCATTGACTTGTCCCACTGCTACCAAGGCATCATCATCAAGTTCCCTTACCACAACTGAATCTTGTGTAAACTCAACCTTTTTCCCATTCCCATAGTGATTTGGTAGATAGAGAGAAGGTTGGTAGACAAGTTAGGAACATAGAGAACATTTTCAAAAGTTCCATCATCCATGTCAACTGAACCTTTCCCTTCAACCTCTACTTGTGTATCATTACCTATGTAAATGTGAGGTACCTTAGATGGCTCCAATGAAGAAAACTGCTCCTTTGTAGAACCCATGTGATATGAGGCACCTGAGTCAAGTATCCATTGCTATGAAGAACCTGTTGTAGCCACAAATGCTTTCCCTTTTCCCTTAGAATGTGAGGAAGAGGAAGGAGATGAATCCTTCTTTGTGTAGGCGGATGGCAAGTTGATGTTGTTTTTCTTAAGAAGATTTGTCAACTCATCAACTTGCTTGGTGTGGAATCGATGCTCATCCTGACCATACTTTTGCAATATGCACAAGTTGGTTTATCCTTCTTAGGTGGAGTCCCCTTCTTGGAAGAGGATGAAAAATCACCTTGTGATGGAGAGGATGATTGTCCTTTTTCTTGTTGTGGCTTTGACTTAGATTGCTTCTTTTTCTTGTTGGAATCTTTGCCTTGACTTCCTTGATTCCCTTGATTAGCCACCAAAGCTTGGGACTTTGAAGACTTGAGAAGCCCCATGTTCAACAACTTAGATTGTTCCAATATCAACATTTTTGTGAAAGCATCAAATGAAGGCATAACATAGGAACTCCCCATTGTCAAATGATGAGTTTGGAAGCTAGACACAAATGCTGCATATTCTGGTGCAAGCTTGTCCAACAAGTTGAATATCAACTGAGCATCCTTTTTGTCAATTCCACAATCCTTAAGCTTTGCTCTTAGCTCATTTCCTTTGGTGACATAATCTTGGATTGTATCAAAACTCTTGGGATCCAAGTTGGTGAGCTCATTGTCAATCTTATAACCTCTGATTTCATCAACTTGACCATACAATTTCTGAAACATATCCCAAGCATCCTTGATTGTAGTACACTTCTCAATATGAAAGATGAGCTCATCTGATACATACTTGCACAAAGTTCCAAGAGCCATGCAATTCTTAGTGAGCCATTCTAATTAAACATTAGGATCAGCCTTAGGATCAAGTGGTGCTGCTATTGTTCCATCTATGTAATGCATGAGACATTTTTCCATTAATTTGTTCCATAATTTAATTTTTCATGATGCATAATTATGTGGAGTTAAAGGTGGAAATTTATGAGGACTCATTGCAACAAAAATGAAATAGCACAAGGAAAGAGAGAAAAAATCACACAAGACACCCCCCCAAATTCACTCAATCAAAGAACCCCCCCAAAAGTGATGATTTGGCACTTTATACTTAGTGCATGTACAATGGGCCACTTGCAAAAAATGGCAAAGTAGACTTCTGATTTCAATTTTACAACTGCCTCAATAAGACCAAAAAAGACTCAAACTAATAATGCAAGAGATCTAAACTAAGATCCAAGCAATTTACAAGTACCAAATAGGCCAAATAAGACCAATATTTGAAAGTACAATTTACACTCAAAATATTTGAAATATGATCATAGATTATGAAATTAGACAAAAAAAATGCACTTTCAAAAAAAATAGCACCTGAAAAGGAGGTCGTATGAGCTCAAACAAGGCCTTTGAAGTTGCAGAATTAGGGATTGGATAGGTACAATTGAGAGAATCCAAAAATTACAAAAAATCTATGCACCAAAACCATAAAATAACTACACCACTATGAAGAGAACAAAAAATTAGCCCAAATAAAAAACAATTGCACCCAAAAAGGAGCAAAATTGAGCAAGTTATGAGCCTCCAAAGTTGGCCCAAAAAACCAAATAGCTCAACAAAGAGGGGTCTGTGAATTTCCAAAGAAAATGTTGATTGGGCGCTAATTGTGCACTGCTGACTGGGTGATGACTGTGTGCTACTGACTGGGCAGAAGGTACGGATCCCAAAAATAATTTTCAATTTTTTTTTTGAAAAAAATCCAAAAATTCCGTATTGTACCGCCCGAATTGGGCAAAAAATTTCCTCCACACCCAAAAATTGATTTTCACCAAAATAGGTCAAATTTATACTCAATTTTTATGGAAACAGCCTCTCGGACGCAATGGTGAGGTCAAAAATGCTCCAAGATGCCTCCAAAAAGTGTAGTTTCTTAGATCCGAAAATAGAAGCCTTCCACGATGTCTCCAAAAACCAATCAGTGAAGCCCCAATGGCTCTGATACCATGTAGGATTTTTCCAAGATCAAGGGCACAATGAAAAACATAAAAAGAGAGACAATAGAATGACAAGAACAAACTGTATTCTCATCAATATGCAAAATGACCAACTGGATTAACCAATATAATGAATATAGGCCTGCTTATATAGGCAAGGCCATATGGATCTATGAGCAAACAATCATGACATGTGGCTCAATGTGAAACAAGGGTAGGTAAGAAATACTAGGGGTAGGTAGGAGAAATAATATAATATTCCACAAGAGGTGGATGACCCACCGAATGTGGAGTGTAATACCAAAACAAGATCACAAAAGGTGGAATTTCTCCTACAAGCTCTATCCCTATGTGCACACTTTCCTAAGTGTCTCAAATCCAAATTACGAAGATATGCATTATCCTAAGTTAACTTAAGTAAATTGTAATAATATCCATAATGAATATTTATTTACACTAACAGATGTAATTGGATGCTTTTCTCAGTTTTAAAGGAAATTGAACTAAAATTAAGATAAAATCAAGAAAAACTGATTTATTCTCTATTTCATTCCATTTTAATATTTATTTGTTTTAATTGCTTTGTTTGAGATTATTCACCAATTTTTAATTTGTTGTTCAAGATTATCTCCAATTGATTTCTTTTCTCAAATTTTAATTCTTTTTTGTCAATTAATTCCTTTTTTGATTTATTTCTTTTTTTGAAGATTTGTGCTCATAATTTCCAATTCCTCTTTCTTGATTTGTTTCCTTTTTTGAAGATTTGTGGCAAATTGATTTATTTAATTAAATTTATTCCTCTTTTTGATGATTTAATTGCAAATTGATTTATTTAATTAAATATGCAAAAGATATTTAATTAAAATAAATAAGATAATTGTTTAAAATGATTTACTTGGAATGATTTAATTAATTAAATAAATATTTAATTAATATTGATTGATTAATTTTTCCATGTGACATTTGATGATTTTAGAATTAATTGTGTGCTCAAGATTTATTTAATTGCCTTTGGTTATGACCTTGGTGATGTTGTTGAGATTAGGGGCCCATGGTTTAGATGACCATTTTTAGGGTATTACATTTGCCCCTCTTTGAATTAATGTGCGAGCAGTGCGTTGGTTCAAAGAATAGTTGATGTCTAGGAGATACCAGTTATGAACTCGATTGATCATGAACTAGATGAAAGCGAGGTGTTTAGCTTGATTCGAAGCGACGAAGCTAAATGAAGTCTGATTAAAGCGATACCGATCTTGAACTTGATTGAACTTAGGAATGATAGAAAACAAAAGATACCAAACTTGAACTTGATTGATCAAGAAGTGGATCTTACTGATCTAGAACTTGATTGAACTTAGATACAGTGAGTGATGATACAAATCAATCTTGAACTTAATTGATCAAGATACAATGAAGATAAACTATCCAGCTTGATCCAAAGTGATGAATATTGAACACCTACTTAGATTGAGTGTGATCAAAGATAATCTTTAAACCCTTGATTGAGTTTAAATGAATAATCAGCTTGATGAAATGTGATGAAACTGATTAACGTTAAGAGATTGATTCAGATAAAGACAATATTAGCTTGATATGAAGCAATGAAACTGATATGCCCCTAGAGATTGATTTGATTCAGATGATTGAGAGATCTCAACTTGATATAAAGCAATGAAGTTGAGATGCCCCTAGTGATGAGGTTTTATTTGTTTTTCTTTAGTTGAAAAGATTTTTATTTTATTTTTTGCTCGACTTTCGATGAAGATTTGAAACTTTTTCTCAACATTTGAGGTCATAAGGTCATGAGTATGCCCCCTTGGGAGTGAAATCAAAAGATAGCGAGGGTACATGATGATAGGCAATTTTTTAGCGATGATAAGTTGTTTTGAGCACAAATTGATTTAGCAGAATTTTTGAAAATTTGGCGAGAAATTGAGCGCAAAGTTGATTTGTAGAAATTAAATTAAGATTCAGCGTTGATTCATGAGAAATTTAGCACAAATTGAAGAAGAGAATGAGCAGTTGATAAAAAAGGCGCTAAGTAGTCCAAATTCTGAAATTGACTAGCAAAATGATCTCGAATTTCGATTTCGATCCCAAAAATGAACTCAGGACAGTCGATTTACGAATTCTTGATTTGATTTCATCGTACTTGTGTTGATTTATTATGAGATGTTGTTCTATATGCTTTATTCTATATGTATGCATTTCTTTTCAGTATAGATGAATGAATGCAAATGGAATATGGGTGTTTATTTTTGTTTCTTTTTATGCAAATAAATGATGATGCAAATAAATGAGAATGAGTAACTAGTAATGCAAATGTTTATTTTTCTTCATGCAATAATATGAATGCAAATAAGTGTAAAATGAAGTGTATGAATCTATATAAGACGCTCATGTATGCAGCTAACATCTCAATACACAAGTACTCGATCGGAGAAATGATGATGAAAAAAAGACCACTTAGCTAAGAAATGATGAAGCTTCCAACTCTTATTCGGAAGATAAAGAGAGCATTGTTATTATACTGAAATCACTCAAAATTCATGAGATGCAGAATGAAATGCAAGATGAGATGCAAAATGAGATGCAACCAAAACCTAGTCACTGGATTTGAACAGCTTAATTTTCATCATTGAGCGTTTTACAATTATAGCAGGCAGAGTAGAGTTCCTTTCTTTGCATGTGCAATATTAATTATCTTGTCCCTAATGACCCTTTTTTCGTTCATATCCTTGGACAGATTTCGTAGGGACCTGGATTGCACAATAAAGAAATTCCCTCAAAACAAACAAAGAAATGATGGGAACCTCCCTGTAGCATTCAAATAAGTGGAGTCAAGGTATGTGAGGTGATTTCACCTTGATGTGAAGGCTCTTATCACAGACACCCAGCTAATAAAGATGTTTCTAGATCATTGGGATCATTCCTACAAGCAGAAAACAAAGAAGATATTATGCCCCCAATCCTTGCTCCTCTTAGTCAAGATAGACTTCGTCGAGTTACTCAGAGGGAATAATAATCGAAAACCAATATAAAAGACAACACACAAAGAAAATTTTCATGCATATCTCAAACAATTTAGTGATTGTTTTCAGTAATGTTTTGCTTGTGTACTCAGTGATAAAACTCTTCAGTAGTCAGGAGACATGTGACTGACTCGGAGTGGAAGACCAGGTTTCACTGGCGTAATGTTGACTTGGTTGACACTTCTTAGGACATGTAATGTGCTCTTGTCGATTAATCTAAGACTTTGACAATGATTGGTTTCAATCCATGAGGGTTCCAACAAACTAGGATGTCACAAAAGTGACTAAAATATGTACAAGTGAAAGCAAAGATGCATGAAAGTGAGAATGCCAGCATTGCGTTGATAGATGGAGCGCTTGAGTACAAGAGGCACCTGTTTGCTAGGTTTTCACCTTCTTGGTAAAGATTCATTTTTATTTTATTTTTACCAAGGTGCCTGTTTACCAAGTTTTCACCAAGGCATTTTCTCCCTCTTTTTTTCTTTTCTATTTTTTTTTTTGAATTTCTTCAAGATTTTTAGGATTTCTTCAGGACTTTTTCTCATTTTTAGGATTTTTTTTAGGACTTTTTCTGATTTTTAGGATTTTTTCAGGACTTTTTCTGATTTTTAGGATTTTTTAATGTTTGCCCCTAGTGTCTAGCAAGGCAAAAGGAATTTTGAGTGCATGAATGGATAAGTGAATGATGGTAGACGTTTTCAAGGACTATCTCACAATATTAATCCAAGCACAGGGTCTAGATATAGCAATGTAAACCAAGGATTTTAGCGATGTTAAGCAAGGATATAACGCAGTGAAGAAAGGATATAGTGTAACAAATCCATATGTTCCAAATAAGTGGCCATGTCAAGAGGTTTGTGGAAAGCATGTTTTTGCATTTTGTCCATAGTGTTGATCAAGATCAAGGGATAGATTTAGATAGGAGGCATATATGATAAGCAAGATCAAAGGTTGTAATGAAGGATGTAGGCGAGCAATGGAGAGGAGCTAAAGGGTGTGGATCAAGTGAAATATATAGGACATACAAAACCTATAAAAATCCTTAACCTTGTCAATATCAAAGGTGGAAAATGGATATGAATGTAGATAGAGCAGATGAGGGATAATGGAGGATGAAGGATAATAGAGGATGTACATGGATGAAACTTGCCCCCAATGTAAAGTGAAAAAGGATAGTGGATTATGCATGATGCCTGCTTGCCAGGTTTTCATCATGGTACTTTCCCAAGGCGCCACAAGAAGTGGCTTTCACACAAGGACAAATTTATTTCTCTTTACTTTATTTTCTGATTTTTTTTTTCACTTTTTCATCATTTTTTTTTTTTGGAAGATAATGGACGCATGACAGGGGATGGAAGAAGGACTCCAATGTCTCACTGCTTTGGATGTTACCCTTAGTATATGAGTTGCAATAGACCATGGCTATGAAGGTATGCTCAAAGATGTTGGCAGGATGTGAAATGAAACTAGGCCAAGGATTTATGCAAATGATTGGATAAGAGGGATGGAAGGGTGAAAAAGAGATGTTGGATAATGGATGGGATGTTGGAAGAATTTTGTATGGATAGATGGAAATGCTGGAAAGATCAACATTGGCACATGCCTTGAGGGATGTTGGACATATGGAAGAGAAGTGAATCTCAAATTTTAAGATTTGGATGGAGGAAAGGTTACAAATTTTGGGGCATAAGAACCCAAAATGGATGAAGGAGGTGATGAAGGAATAGACTTAGAAGGTTTGGATGGAGGAACAACAATTTTGGATGCCGATTTTGATTTTTCTTTAGACTATTGTGCTTCAAGCAGCCACTTAGGGATCCACATGGTTTTTGATTTTTCATGCTTTTGTAGTTCCTTAGAGCACATTTCTTGTACAAGTGCCTTAGGAACCCATATAACTTTTGACTTTTCTTCTTTCTTTGTGGGCCTTTGTGGTGTTTTGTATTTTTCTTTTTCTTTTTGGATCATATTTTGCTTTGTTTTGACATGTCGATTAGATGGGACATGTTGATCCTTGAATACATGTGGATTACTTGACATATGAATTTTATGCTTGGCATCCAAATTTCTTGGAGGGATATGCATGGATAGATAAGAATGATATGGAGGTATTTTATATGGATGGAAGGTACTCAAAGACGTGTGCCTTTGTTGATCCCGCATAAGGGATGGAAGGATATAGGGACCTAGAATGGATGAAAGCGATGATGGAGAAAACATATATTTGGATTTAACTGGAGAAATGTAGGATTTATGAGAGATACCAACATCTTGAGAAATGTCCCTGAGGCCATGACCTTTAACATTTTGTTTAATATGGAGGGGTTCTTGCTTGTGGAGATATACCCCTTTGCCTTTATAAATATTTTGACTTGTAGGATACACTGTGCTTTGGAAAGAAGGTGCGAGTCCATTATGAGATGGAGGTGGAATGTAAGGAATGATAGGATCATGAGGGGGATTTGTAGGCATGATGGATCCTTGAGGTGAATATGGAGGATTATGACAAGGAGATGAAGGGATACTTTGATCTTGACATGGAAGAGGACCATTGGATAGAGTAGGAAGGGTGTTTGACTCTTCATTTTGAATAGGACCATTTGAAAAGGTGGAAGAGACATCATGATCTTGCTTAGGAAGGATGTTTTTCTCTTAAGATGGAAGGGGATCATCTTGGAAGAAATGGAAAGGTGTAAGGGGATCATCATGGAATTCTAGGGAGGTAGGATCTTTTTCAATCATTAGATGGGATTGAGGAGTTTTGGTGTCTTGATCTTGATTTATAGGACTTGTTTCTTCATTTTTTTAGATTATCCTCTTGACATGGAGCCACTTCTAAGGAAGGGGTAGGATTGTGCATAGGCATGGGGGATTCTTGGAAGGTCTCCATATTTTGGCATGATGGGGAAGCATTTTGGAAAAGGCCTTCTGGAGTGGGTATGATTAGAATTGGAGTGCATGATGGCATAGGATCTGGGAGTTTTAAACCTTTAGAGGAACTTGTATCAACATTGGCATTAACTTGGATTTCCATAGGAGATAGCCCTTGAAGGTCAACATGAGAAGTTTCATTTTTTGAAGGAGATGAAGACATCATGGAAGGGATGGAGGCCACATATGGAGCTTTGCTAGACATAGGTTCATGATTTTGATCATGATTAGAAATAGTTCCTTCTTTTTCTTTAGGTGAGTCATTAGGATCTTAAATTTCAATGACACCATTATCAATGAGATCTTGAATCTTATGTTTTAATTCTATGCAATGTGAAGTCTTATGTTCATTTTGTATATGATATGCACAATACTTACTCAAAAATTCCCATCCCCATGTGGTCATTTTAGGTAATATGATAAGATTGTTCTTAAGAAGCTCTTCCAAAGCTGACTCAATAGATTGCCCCTAAGGCGTAAACTGTCTATCTAGGGAATATTTGGAGGAAATGTCTTTATGTCTTGGTGAAGGTGTCTTGTGAGCTTGTTTGAGATTTGTACTTTGATTGTCAATTATTTGTTGGTATTTGCTTGTCAAATCACATAATAATTTTAGCATTTCTTGAAGTTTCTCATACTTGATATCATACATTTGTTTTTCAAATGGAGTCATTGATTTATTTTGTTGGATTTCCATATCATATATTTCTTTCTTGATATCTTAAAATATTTGAGCAAAGGTAGCCATGGGAATTGGAGCTAAGGTATCCATGAGATTCTTACTTTTGTCAAAAAAAATTAGAAGAGCTTTTGGTTTGAATAGGCATTTACAACTAATAGGACTAAGAGCTAAATGTGTTGCAGAAGTCAAGATCAAATTGTAGCTAGTAGTTCGTTTAATGTAGTGATTTAGGAGAAGTAACTAAGATTTGGTCTAGTTTTAGGAATGATCTATCCTGTGTAAGAAGTTATCTAATTTAACTTAGGTTTGATAAGATGTTGTTTGAACTAGCTGAGAGATGATCGACAAAATTGTGCAACACAATGGCAAGGGTAGACTATCAAGGTTGTTTATGCTCAGGAGGATGATAACCAGTTTTAGGCTTGTTGTAGACTGTTTTAGACAATTTTGACTATTTTGACTGACAAGATAAGGAATTCGTATGACAGAGGATTGGATAGAGATGAGATTCTGACAAACAAAGTTTCAATGACTGACTACCATTTTTTGATAAGGATTGATGTTTCGATGACTAATAGAGACTAGTTTGGACATGGATAGAGTTTATCACTGAATTGTTTGATATTGTTTCATTTGTTTTCTCCAGTTTTAGTATTTCATTTTCAGTTTTAGGGATGAAAACATAGAAAACACGCAGGATATATAATAATTCAATCACAGCACGCTAACCCTATGGAAGTTGGCTTAGAGAAGAAAACCTTTGCTTGGTGACTTAGGTACACACCCAATAGCTAATCATAATATAGCCACTGAGTCTCACATAATAGATTCTCAACACCATATTAGCCGACTCCAAATGCTAATGGGAGCACAATATGGCAAGTGTCTTGGGAGAGTTACTATCTCTCTTGCACAAAGATTATCAACCTTTTGGAGGTGAATCAAGTAGCTTCTAATCTTATAGTTCTTAGTCAAGAATTCCATTTGAAATTACCCCTTGAAGTCACGCATGCATGATTGAGGCCCAACCAGGTACTGAAACAAGTTGTAGTCACGTAAACGTGATTGAGACCGCGAGGCCCTACAAAATGCTCGATATGAGAGATCTCAAAGAGAAAACTCAAATAATCCCATCCTCTGAGACTTTAATCACCAAAGGCCTATTTATTATAGTGAGTTGGAATGCTCAGGTCCATCTATACTCAATTGGGTCATTCTCATAGGGTGATTACTTTTTCCCACTGTGACAGGCCCACTAGAGGTACACAAATCTCAAAACTTAGAAAAAAGTTTCGAGGGTCTAGATTTCTGATTGTCTATAAAAAACAAGAGCATACTCTCCTACCTCTTAGATTTTTTTGAAAACACGAAAGACAGATTTGTTCTTTAACTAGATAGAAATTTAAGTTCCCAAGAAAATACTAAATGAATACACAATGTTTAGTTGATTCTCTTTAGGCAACCCACAAAAACAATGCATCAGTAGTCATGTTGTTTTTTTATTCTTTGACAGGCGTATGTTTGATTGATAAATTCTTTGTCAAGCATCCTAAAAACATTAAAAGCCCAAAATTAGTTGCCAAAATAACATAAAAAAAAAAAATCATCAAAAGAAAATCCTATCGTGCAAACTATAAATTAAACTAATCTAACAAGAATTTCCATTTTTTATGACTATCCTAGTTATGACAGTTTTGATAGTACTGCACTCTGTCATTTATAACTTTTCAACCAGAGCTAATTTGGCAAATATATTTAGTGGAAATGTGGATAACTTGGTTTTACATAACCTATTAAAATTTTATTTAGATCCAACAGTTCAATAAAAAGTTATACCCTCCGAACCGAGGCCATTTTTTACTGTCACAGAAGAATAAGTAAAATGATAGTTTTGCACTCTATCAACCATAAATTTCAAAATAAAAATCTTTAGAAAAATACCTTCGGTAAACCTGTAGAAAACTTGGTTTTACATAGCATATCAAAAATTGGTTTAGATTCAACGGTTCAATAAAATGTTATTCTCTCAAAACCAAGACCATTTTTGACTATCACAAAAGAAGAAGTAAAATGATAGTCCTGCACTATGTCAATCATAACGTTCAAACCTAAAAGCTTTAGGAAAATCCCTTTGGTGAACTTGTAGACACCTTGGTTTTCAACAACATAACAACAATTGGTTTAGATCCAATGGTTCAATAAAAATTTATGCCTTCCTAACCGAGACCATTTTTGACTATCATAGAAGAACAAACAAAAAGAAAGATTTTTATTTGCAAATTTAACACATGTTTATTAGTTATAAAAACCAACATTAAATTTGTTCAAGAAACATTTGAAATCTTGTAGTTGTGGGTTCGAGCCCCACGGTGGGCGCCAAAGATGTGTGTGTGAAAAGTGGACCTGTATCTGTATCTGGAATACACAACACTTCAATTAAGTCATTAGATGCATGGTTAGTAAATCAATAATCAATGAATAATAATATATCAATGCAAATTATCAATGAACCTAGATCAAAAACAACATAATAATAATACATTCTCCAGGATTTTTGAATGAGAGACAAGAGCCCGAATTTATGGAAAATTCAAAAAGAAACCAAAGGCTGCGATCAAATGATGATGAGCGGTCAAGATTTTCCAAGAGGAAGCACAATCCAGATGAATTGATGTGATTGGATGCTTTTCTTAGTTTTAAAAGAAATTGAACTAAAATTAAGATAAAATCAAGAAAAATTGATTTATTCTCTATTTCATTCAATTTTAATATTTAATTATTTTAATTGCTTTCTTTGAGATTATTCACCAATTTTTAATTTGTTTTTCAAGATTATCTCCAATTGATTTCTTTTCTCAATTTTTAATTCTTTTTTGTCAATTAATTCCTTTTTTGATTTATTTCCTTTTTTGAAGATTTGTGATCATAATTTCCAATTCCTCTTTCTTCATTTGTTTCCTTTTTTGAAGATTTGTGGCAAATTGATTTATTTAATTAAATTAATTCCTCTTTTTGATGATTTAATGGCAATTTGATTTATTTAATTAAATATGCAAAAGATATTTAATTAAAATAAATAAGATAATTGTTTAAAATGATTTACTTGGAATGATTTAATTAATTAAATAAATATTTAATTAATATTGATTGATTAATTTTGCCATGTGACATTTGATGATTTTAGAATTAATTGTGTGCTCAAGATTTATTTAATTGCCTTTGGTTAGGACCTCGGTGATGTTGTCGAGATTAGGGGCCCATAGTTTAGATGACCATTTTTAGGGTATTACACCTACACATGGCCAATCCAAATGACTTTAAGGCTGCTGTGGAAAAGTCTCTTATGGAAAAGTAGGTACATGGGAGGACACAAGAGGCATGAGAGAATTTTGTAACCTTGATCAAGGGACTAAAGTGTCCATAGGCCTCCCCACCCTTCAAACGATAATTTAGACTTACTATAGGATTTCAAAGAAAAACCCAATAATATCAATATTAGGGACAATGGTCTAGAGCATAGTAGGGGCCATAGGGTAGTCACATGTGACCGCCATCGACACAAGGATATTTTAGGTATGAGAGACTATAGGGCTATCAAGCTAGGACTTCTATGACTCAACAACATTTTAGGGGATAATATAGTGTTTTTAGTAGTTAGGATATTCTAATTATGGTGGGGCCTAGCTAACATAGGGTTATATGAGAGGCACATATTATGTATATGTTAGTATGAGATAGAGAGTTCCCACAAGGTTTTAGAGTAGGTTGACACCATCCTAGGATGTCAAAGTAGATAGTTGATATGTGGGTCTTTACCCTCCCAACCACTCAACATATACCACCATGGGTTTTTACCCTCCCAACCACCCAAAGGTCAAAGGAAGATTCACTGCTGCAAAAGTCACTTTCCGTGATAGTCTCAAGCACTTAGGATAGTCACTCCTTTCATGGCCATTCTTCTTCACAATACTCTCTAACATTAATTACATGATGATAGTGTACCTCCTTAAACCTTCCACCAACATCAAACTCCATACCAAACTCTTTCCCAATCTCACTAATGGACTAACTCAACTCATTGTCAAATTCTGACAATCAATGCAAGGTTTAGGATAGTAGTTAGGATCTTCTAATTATGGTGGGGCCTAGCCAATATAGGGTTATATGAGAGGCACATGTTTTGTATATGTTAGTATTAGACAGAGAGTGCCCACAAGGTTTTAGAGTAGGTGGACACCATCCTAGGATGTCAAAGTAGATAGTTGATATGTGGGTCTTTACCCTCTCAAACACCTAAAAGTCAAAGGAAGATTCACTGCTGCAATACTCACTTTTTGTGACAGTCACAAGCACTTAGGACAATCACTCCTTTCATGGCCATTCTTCTTCACAACACTCTCTAACATTATTATGATGATAGTGTACCTCCTTAAACCTTCCACCAACACCAAACTCAATACCAAACTCTTTCCCAATATCGCTAATGGACTAGAAGGCATGAACAAAGTATCAACCAAACTCTTTCCAAATCTTGACTAATCTAGACTTGTAGCAGACCTTATCAATTTTCTGCTTTTTTATAAAGATCTTGAAGATGATCCTCACTATTTTATATCATTGACTATGCTCTGAATTTGACTACATCCTACATTGTTCACAATAGCCATAGATCATCATCTTACGTAACAATTACATTTTATCAAATAGACTATCATTATTCATCTTGTATGCTCTCTAAACTTGGGCATTAAGGTTGTCCTATGCATTATCACATGACTATTTTTTCTTGTTCTTAGGGTTGCCTATTGCTCTAAACATGATTAGTGTTTTTCACTATGTTGACTACCACCTTTAATGGACTTCCATCATGAAGACTTATTACTATTTCCCTATTTGGCTATCACAAGATGACTAAAATGTTTACATAGGTGACTAGATCTATTCATGTGAGTTCTCTTCATAATATTGGTAATTGTCATACTTTGATCGTAAGGATACCTCCTTACCTCTTTATATCTTGACACGATTCTTTATTCACATAGTTATATTTTTGTCATAAAACCTTGTTGCCGCATACGATTTGGATGATAAAAAAACTTCTATAAGTTCCAATGTCTTTGTCCTTGAACTGTCTTGGACTACATAACTACCAACTTGGCATTGTTCCCATATGCTTGTGGCGAATTTCTTTGCTATCCTTGGACATACTTGCTATGATTTGTATTATTGAACTTTTTTTTTTCATTTATATTAATTTTCTTTTGATTGGCTCCACTTTCTCCTAAATCTCAACTATCACCCTTTGATAATTTCTTTGCCAAAAAGAGATCTCAAAATCTATCATTAGACTGTCTTTTGATGTTGTGACTACTCTGAGATTCATGCTTATATTCTTATATTCCTAAGAATATTATATTCTCCATTATTGGTTCTTTATACAAACCTATATCTTTTATCATTGGCAATGGTTTGCATGCATTCATAGGAATTAAAGGCCAAGAGCAAATCTCTGCTCCTTGGTGTCAATGAAATCCCTCTAAGTATGTGTTTTCTTCATCTCTAAAACTTTTCTTTCCACCCTTGTTGTTTGTAGCACTTTAGACCTATCCATTAGGAATGCAATTTTAATCTCTATGTTTGGCTGCTATAAAACTTCTATTTGAATTGTAACATTCGCTGCTCCATCTATTTTTGATCATCTTCCCATTGTTCTACTCATTGTATTCTACATAATGGTTGACAGCTATGTGGTTTCTATGACTATTAACCCTTGGGGGTTGTCATCATATCTCTGCAAACATCTTATTTTGGCCCTCTTTATGTAATATTCACAAATTATGATCTCTCCTAAGTAATTGATAACGATTATATATTTATCAATAAAAAATCTAAATTGAATGCAAATACTTTTTCCTTTGCAATGTAAGGTGTTCGCTCTGGGTTGAAATCCTACCTCAATCTTTGATCTTGGTTGAAAACTATTCTTAACTCGCTCTTTTATTGCTCGTTGAATTTTTGGGACTGCCCTTCATATGCATGATTCTTCACGTGGTTTAGATTGTTTCCATTTTTGTGGCTTCTTTGGTGGTGTAGTAGGCGTATAAGGGTTTACACGCAACTTTTTTTTAGTAGTTAAACTCATTTTCACAATGAAGGAGCCCAAATAGGAAGAAAAGTTTACATGAACAATACCTTGAATGCCACATGAAATGATGATGATGATGGATTTTAATAATGTCCACGAGGCCAAAGAATCCCATGGGACCCAAAAACAACACACACCCTATAAAATCAAGACATTATGACTTTAAACAACATGTAACCTCTTCTCAAGATCTGCTCTTCTTCAGTGAATTTTAATTAGCAAACTTAATTTTTTTTTGAGTTTTGTTTCCTCAAAAATGTGTTTAAATTATTTATATTCAAAATGTCTTCATAAATGGCACAAATATCACTATATGTCGAGCATTTCATGACAAAATTTTGCTCCATCTCTACTACTCCAGTGTTATAGAATAGGCACATTCTTTTATCCCATTCTTTTAGATGTAGGTTATAATGGGAGTTATAAGGGGCAAGGAAAAAGGCTAAGGGGGTAGGGTGGTAGGTTAGGATAGGGATAGGATATGGGTAGGCTAGGATGGGGGTAGGTGATAAGATGGAAAGGGTAGGTTAATAGGTGTGTGGTAGAGGTAAGCTTAGGGAAATAAAAGAAGTCAGACTTATGGGATGTGGGTTAGAATAGGTGATTTTAGGGGAATAAAGGGGTAAAGGGGCAGGTATTGTGGAGGGGAGTGTGAGATAAGATATGAGGGGAAGGGAGATGCTAGGATAGAATAGGGGTAGGGGTAAGGTGGAAAGGAAGTTAGTGGAGGGAGGTGAGGGTGTAAGATGGAAGGGTAGGTTTAAGTTAAGATTTGAAGGAGGTTAAGGCATGGGGTATGAAAGGTGGTTGAAGGATATAGGATAGGAAGGTAGGTGAGTTAGAAGGTATGGTAAATAGAAGTGAAGAGTGTTAGGGGAGGTAGAAATGGGAGGAAATGGAAATGGGAGTGACTGGGTTTGGGCACCCACTGACAGGATCAACATCAGTGGAAGAAATTATGCCTTGGATGGGCAAAGGGAATGTTAAACCTCACTTCATTTCAAAGAGAAATACTTGGCCAGCTCCTGAGAAACTACGTAAAAAAGGTTAACAACAAAGACTTGACAACAACCAACTAAGCTAGAAAGAAAAAAAGTGTGTTTTGGTGAAGAAACATGATGTGAGAAGTTTGATGTAGAGGCAAGGGTAGAACTCGGTATTTAATATTAGGACATCAACCACATTGATTAGGCAAGTCAAATAAGGTCTCTCCAATGTTTAGGATACACAAGGGCAACATTAGTCATGTAAGTATGCATGAGCATGGCAATGGATAGTTACTTTCCTTTTAGACTAACTTGGGTCTATGACTCTCTATAACTTGGGTCTATGACTAACTTGGGCCTATGACTCTCAATGGGCATATTGCCTGCTCTAAATCACCACAAAGCCATTAGATATGTTTTGAGATGAAAAAGAAGAGTTAAATGGTTTTGGTTCAATTTGCATAATTTCTATGTTCAAGTAATTTAATTTGGTATATTATACTGAAACGTGATTTCATAACTAACATTTCAACTTCCTCTATAACTAGTTCTATAGCCCAATTTTTTTGCTTGTGAAGAAAGACCATGTCAGACAATATCAACGAACAACAAAATAAGGAGACAATTGCTAGATTATGGTCTAACTTGTAAAGAAAAGGTGATGGAAAATGCTATCATCCTTGCAAAATTTGTAAGGGGTTAAAGACTAGAAGACTTCTAATCAAAACAACTAAGAAACATTGTAGGTTGCATGGTCACATTGAAGGTGGACATGATTATCATCCATTAGTAAGTTTTTCATTATATCATTTTAAAAATTTATATACACAAGAAATCACTTGATGATGAGATCATGATCAAGGTTTATTTATGTTTATCAAGTTTATGTAGGTCAAGCACCCCGGAGCACATGATATAGATCAACACAACCCAGAGAATATGGTATTTGAAGTGGAGTAAAATGGAGGTGTGAATATCGAAGCTGAAGATAATGATCCCATGGAAGATGACGATCATGAGACACAAAACACAATTGAAGATGATGGTACAAATACATTGATCCATGAAACATTTAGTACTGGCATAACTGATGATGATGATGAAGATGACCTTGATGTTGTTCATGATGTCCCTCTACTTGAGAAGGCATCTGAGGCCTTTTACAAAGTCTCCCAGACAACTCTTCTCTCCGTTGTATTGTTGTTGCTGAACTTGAAGGTTATGAATGGTTTATCCAACATAACAATCTCACGTATGTTATGGTATGTCATATATGTCATTATAGTTAATAAATGGTGAATCATGTTGTACCATTAATATTCTTTATATTAACAAATTATATTTTTTTGCCGTGGATTGATAGGTGGGTTTTTGTTACCACCATCAAATATTCTACCTCGCTCATACCGAGAATTATCTACCATTATGAAAGATATTGGAATGGAGTATCAAGCAATAGATGCTTGTCCCAATGATTATATTATATATCACAAACAACATGAATTTAAAACTGAATGCTTTGAATGTCATACTAGTAGATATTGAATAGATCCAATAACAAAAAGGGTTCCTCACAAGGTTCTTCGCTATATTCCCATTATTCTACATATGCAACAATTATTCAAGTGCACTAGCTTGGCACAATTTATGGCTTGCCATACACGTAATAGAAGTCGAGATGACATTATTCAAATGTCTGTGGATGGTTCAACATTTATGGACACAAAGGAAAAGTGTCCACACTTTAAAGAAGAACCTTGTAATCTCGGGCTTTCATTAGGAGCGGACGGTGTCAATCCATTTGGAGAGCTGAGATCTATTTACTCAACGTGGTTTGTTTTTGTTATCAAAAATAAAATTCTTCCATGGATGTCAATAAAGAGGGGGCACATAATGTTGGAAATGATTGTTCCAGGTATTTTATCATTAAAATATATTCATCTACATTTAATTATAAATATTGCAGTAAAATGGTCATAATAATTATGTAATGTTTTTGTTCATTCGATTAGGTAAGTGCCAAGTTAAAGATATGAATGTATATATCGAGGCTCTTATCGATGAGTTGCTGGAGTTATGGAATGGTGTCACTATGTATGATGTCTCTAGATCAATAGGACAAAGACAATTTCAATTCCATGTGATGCTTGTATGGACAATACACGATGCCCTAGGGTTAACACATTTTTGTGGTATGTTATAGTGCTCAAGTTGCGAATGATAATTATAATTAAAAAAAATAACATATTTAATCCAATTATACGTTATCTTGTAGGTCTTCAAAAAAAGGGAAAATTTGCATGTCCAGTTTGTGGTCCAAAGATGAAGTCTTGTCATTCAAAAAGTTTAGGAAAGTAGGTGTTTGATGAGTATAGGCACTTTCTCCACAAAAATCATAAGTATCGAAATAATGAAAAACATATTTTTAATGGGAAAGAAAAGAATACATCAAAGCCATGAAGAATGACACCTCACTTGTGGAAGTTGGAATATAATAGAATTAATCATCAAGGTAATGCCATTCCATCTAATGGTTTATGTCATAAAACATCTTTTCTATTGTGTTTTGTTTACTGATGATGTGATTGATGATCGTGAAGGTCGTCAAGGCATAAATGACCACCTTCCTATGGGACTAAAAAGTTATCCCCGAAAATTTAGTAGGTTACCCTACTACGAGCAGTTATAAATTGTGCATTTATTTGATACTATGCATATTGGAAAGAATGTAATAGAGACATTATGGAAAATATTGGATGGAAGGCATGACAAAGAAAAAATTGTCAAAATTTGTAGTGACATTCAGGATTCCAATCATGCAATGAAAAATTTCATTCAATCAAATAGCCATGGAGACGAGATTAATATAAGTGAGATTCCTTGGTTATTAATGGACCAACAAAGCAATTCTATAAAAGAAGCCATACAGAAAATTTGATTTATCACAGGATTTGTTGCGAACATAAACAATCTCATATCAAAGAAAAGTGAATTTGGGCCAGGGATGAAAACGCATGATTGGCATACCTTCATTAAGGTAATTCATATTCTTGTGTTTTTACTATATATTTGTATATTGCGCATGTACTTTTCATTGTATTATGTTAGAAAAAAATGAAAAGATAATTTTATAATTGTTGTCGTACATTCTACCTCTATCTCTCCTAGACGACTTCGACAATAATGTCAAGCAAGTCATATATGATCTTGGAAAATACATGAGGTAAGTAGTGATATTTGTTTAGTTCATTGTATAGATATTATATTTGCGATTTGTTTTACTTGTTATGTAATATTTTTTTTGCATCTTGAATATCTTGTAGGTGATTGTCATGTAAAGAAATCCATAAAGGAGATATAAAATATTGGAAGAGAAAAATTCCTCATCTAATGTGTGAAATGTAAAAGTGTCTACCTTCAAATTTTTCAATGCACAAGAACATTACCTCATACACCAAGTTGAGGAGATTGAATTGTGTGGACCTGTACACACTAGGTCAATGTGGATGGTTGAGAGGCACCTGGAATTTTTGAAGGCTTTGGTTTGACAAAGAGCACATCCTGAGGGTTATATGGTGGAGGGATATATGGTATACCAGACTATGGTGTACATTTCTAAATATCTTCCTAAGTTTGCAGCAAAGATCCATGTGGATCACATTTCGGATCCCAGCCGCATTAACAAATTCGAACGAGAGTATTTGACGGGGAAAAGTAGATTGAGGAAAGTGAGAGGTAATTATAAGATCTTATTGTATTTAATTAATTCTTAATCTTCAAAATAAATCGGTTGTAAGACTGTTGGCTTGATCATGATTATCATGTATTAATCACTTGTTGTCATTGATGAAACACTCTCTCACACACATATGATTACATTGACTACCAGTGTAATTTCATTGATTTACACTTTTAACTGGTATGTTTAAGGTCTATCTCTAATCGATACTCTGTGTCAACCGGTATGTGCCTAAGAGATAACCTGTGGTTACATTAAGTCGACATAAACATAAAGATAAAGTTGAAGATGAAGATCAAGCAGAAGATTCTAGGACAATGGTTCACATATTTTGTTCCAACCGATATTGACTGTTTTAACCAGTATCCATTTTTGTGATGAGTTATGTTTAAATGTCTAGATACATTGCACCTAGGTAATTGTGTTCCTATGGCCGATATAAGATTTGTATGTCTATTTAAAGACATCTTAGTGATTCATTTAAAGAGTGAGAACTGATATAGAAGAGGAGTTCTTATGTGAATACTGATACGTATAAAGAGTAAAATATTTTGTTGAAGAGCGATAAGTGTTTAGATGAAGAGAAGTGTTGAATGTACTTAGAATGATCTGATCAAGAAAATCTTGTGCTACTCAAAACAAATCAAATTTTTCTTGTTGTTTTCTAATCATTACAACATAATCAAATCCCTTAACTGGGTAAGCTCTAACAAGCTTCATTGTACAAATCCTCTAACAAGGTGATCCATTAGTTTGGATTCTAAAATCCTCCAGCAAGGTTACTCTTAACAGGGTAGTACTCTTAATAGGGTATAAGCTTCTAATCAAGCTTGGGATCTCCAACAAGATTCACTCCTAGCAGAGCACTTTGTAAGACCTTAACCGGTCGGTTTTCTATTACTGCCAGATAGTTAACTTGTGAGTTTCATCTCATTGTGGTTTTTACCTATTTGGGTTTTCCACATATAAACACTTGTGTTATGGTGGATGTTTTACTTTATGTGGATGCTATTATTTCATTTTGGATAGCATGTATTTTGTTCATATTCTTAGTTAAGTTCATCTATCGATTAGTGTATAAAGTTGTGCTTGTTTTGGTGTTACTGATTCACCTCCCCCTCTCAATACTTTTCAAGACCATCAAAGACATCTTTTTATTTTTTGTACAGTTGGTTGAGAGTGGGATGCACTACATTTGTATATTGCAAACAATCTTGTTTGGATGATAGTATAGATTGAACGTTGTCAACATTATGCTCACACATTAACATGGGAAGGTGTGGCTTCATTGGTTAAAGAAGCTCATCGTAACGGAGATTCCAATGTTACACAAAGGTAGATTGATTTAGCATATGGTTTAAGAGATAAAGAGGTATGTATAAATTTATTAATCACCCATATGTTTATCAACTAACGATGCAACAATTTTTACATGTTTGACATATCGCAGGTCAAACACCACAACACTATGTGCTACAATGGTCATAAATTTTGCATCAAAAAGTTGGATGACACAAAGAAAACTTGTGATTTTGGGATAACTGCAGTCTTTGAGGTGACAAATATTTCATCGAGAAATGACATAATCCTCAAGAGTCTCAAAATCAATACTATGGCATTTTGGATGATATACTTGAGTGCGACTTTAATTCCTTTAAATTAGTTTTGTTCGTTGTCAAATGGTATAGGCTACAATTGAATAAAAATGATCCTGATAGAACTGTTATTGAACATGATAATGGTTTTACAATGGTTAATACAAGGTCATTTGAACCAATTGGGGATGAGCCCTATGTTCTTCCAAGCCAATGTGAGCAGGTATTTTACTCAGAGGTTCCACATAAACTGGGTTGGTCATTTTTTGCTAGACATGATCGAAGAGGAAGGATGATAAAGTATAATGTGATGGAAGAAGAAGATATCGAAGAAGTAGAAGATGATGTAGATGATGATCATGATCGATAGTTACTCAATGATGATGAAGAAGAAGATGTTGTTGATGATGATGATGATGATGATGGTGATGGTGATGGTGATGGTGATGGTGATGGTGATGGTGATGGTGATGGTGATGGTGATGTCTTGATGATGATTGTGATGGTGATGGTGATGTCTTGATGATGATTGTAATGTATTCATCACTTGTTGTCATTGATGAAACACTCTCACACACACATATGATTAAATTTACTACCGGTGTAACTTCAATTGGTGTACATTGTCAACCGGTATGTTTAAGGTCTATCTCTAACTGGTAATTTGTGTCATCCGGTATGTGCATAAGAGACAACATGTGGCTACACTAAGTTGACATCAAAATGAAGATGAAGATGAATATGGAGATCAAGCGGAAGATTCCAAGACAATGGATCACATGTTCTATTCCAACTGGTATTGACTATTCTAACCGGTATCTGATTTTGTGATGAGTTACCAGCACCAAATTTTTGGCGATCATTTTTGTGATGAGTTTTGATTACTTGTCTAGATACACTACACCTAGGAAATTGTGTTTTGATTTCCTTAGGCCAACATAAGATTTGAATGTCTATATTAAGACATCTTAGTGAATCATTTGAAAGTGATAGAAAATGATGTTATGCAAATATTGATATGCATAAAGAGTGAAAGCTTTTGTTGGAGAGTGATAAGTGTTAAGATGAAGAGAAGTGTTGAATGTACTTAGAAGGATCTGATCAAGAAAGTATTGTGCTACTCAGAATAGATCAAACCATTCTTGTTGTTTTCTAATCATTACAACAGAATCAAATCCCTTAACCGGGTAAGCTCTAGCAAGCTTCATTGTACAAATCCTCTAACAAGGTGATCCATTAGTTTGGATTCTCAAATCCTCCAGCGAGGTTACTCCTAACAGGGTAATACTCTTAATAGGGTATAAGCTTCTAATCAAGATTGGGGATCTCTAACAAGATTTGCTCCTAGCAGAGCACTTTGTAAGACCTTAACCGATCAGCTATCTATTACTGCAGATAGTTAACTTGTGAGTTCCATCTCACTGTAGTTTCTACCTATTTGGGTTTTCCATGTATAAACACTTGTGTTATGGTGGATGCTTTACTTTTTGTGGATGTTGTTATATCATTTTGGATAGCATGTATTTTGTTTAAATGCTTGGTTAAGTTCATCTACTAGTTAGTGTTTGAAGCAGTGTTTTACTTAGTGTCGCTGATTCACCCCCCCCCCCCACCTCTCAGTGCTTTTCAAGTCCATCAGATGGTGATAGTGATGGTGATGGTGATGGTGATGGTGATGGTGATGATGGTGATGACGATGATGAAGATGATGGTGGTGGTGGTGGTGATGATGATGATGATGATGATGATGATGATGATGATGATGATGATGATGATGATGATGATGATGATGATGATGATAATGATGACGATGATGATGATGATTATGGCGATGATGATCATGATGGTCATGATAATGAATGAAATGTATGAGGTATGTGATCATTATATTATCTATGTAATATTGATTTCTTGATAGAATTTTTTCTGACTTATATGGTTACATAATTAATTCATTATGTTTTGAATTCTAATGCCATTACATAATTAATTTATGATGCACCTTTTAATTTTTTTAATTCATGTTACATGACCTCTAGTAGGTCCTTATAGTAGAACTATGCCACCCCGAGGAGATGGAGATGGGGAGAGTGACTATTTATGTGACATTTTTTAAACTTTATGTTTATTTATGGAATTTGGATTATTTATTAGCTATGTGATGGATGTTGATTTAAAATACATATGTGATGGATTACATGTTTATGATGATACATGTAAAATTTTTTGAACTTTGTGTTTATTTATAAAATGTGGATTGTTTATTACCTATGTGATGGATTACATGTTTATGATGGCACATATGTGATGCTAATTATGATGCTCAATTAGATATATGATGATACATCATGTGATTCTTATGATGCTTATGGTATGCATTTATTGTTTATCAACTTACAAATATAATGCTTATGATGCTCAATTGATGTTGTTGATTTCATATATAGTCCCTGTGTGATGTTGTCACCCTTTGTGGGAACATGTCATTGACTACAGACATCGTCAACCCTTTAGTTGAGGATCCTGCATAGTCTACATAAAGTAAAGGTAAGGAATTAAAAAAATTACAATGATTATGATGACAACATCTTTTTTTTATTTAATACTCTTTTTGTCTACAAAGTTCATGTTGTTCATGGTGTGTACTATGTAATTTTTATCTAACATAAGATAATTGAATTACATGTGTAGGAACCTAAACCCCTTTGACGAGGATCCTGCACAGTATCATGGATTGATAGGTATAAATCAATACACCCTATAGAAACATTTTATTTTTTAAAAATTACTTGGAAAACAAACTTCCTCAGTTTTTCAAACCTTGACATTAGCAACAAATCTAATATAGTTATCAACACTTGAGGCCCTAGTTGGACTTATTCAAATTTTAATCTCAACATCAACTTTAGGGTCGACTTCTTCATCAACATTTCCCTCATTTGCAAAATATCTCTCTCATTACTAACTAACTCTCTCATTTGATGGAGTCCAGGTACCACCAAATAGGTATTTGTCAGATGTGTCTTCCTCGAGTGAGGGAAATGTAGGAATAGAAAACAAAAGTGAGAGATGTAGTAGGTCTACAATAGGGAGATCAACTAGAGGTCAAAATATTAGAAGAAAATTAAATAAATGCATAAAAATTTTCCTTGCTCAAGGGGGTTCATGTTCTTATGATGATGAGACCAAAAGAAACATTGAGGTGCCCTTGAGGTACAAACATCTATAGAAACAATGGGTACCCAAGGAATTCCTCCAATAAACTCCAATTTTTGTGTTAACGATAGGATATATTGCATAACACCTTCGTCGTTATATGGTTTGGGCCTATTTTCCATGGACGACATAAAGGTCTGTTACAAAAAAGTTGTTGAATTGATGGAATTTGTCGGACCTTGTTATAGTTACAATAATTAGATGTAGATTGTTTGATATAGAAAAGTATGCATAGGTATGCACTATCAGCAAATTATATACAACAAAAAGATAATGATAAAAGTGAACGAGTGGCTGTATACATTGATGGAAGGCCAAAATCAATAGGGAATATTGCAGGATTTATAAATAGTACATGACCTAGGTCAACTAATAAACAACCCAATTGCATATTTGAGGCATGTGAGGGAAATCATGTATTTGTATGTGCGATAAAATCAATAAGTGCAAGGGAAGAGATTCTAATCAATTACAATTTGAATCGTATAGATACAAACAAAGTTACTATCATGGGGGTGGTACGTACTATATACCATTTAGATTAACCAACCTCCAATTAATGACTCCAATATACCATTTTATTATGAAGTTTTTTTGCTAAGTCTATTGGTTTAGTTTTGCTAATGTTTTTATATTTTTTCTTTCTCACAGGGCGACATGGATCCATCACATAGTGCAAATAGGGATGTAGGTCGTGACACTTCTACCAAGCAAGTAAACCTCATTGTAATTGCACAAATTAGATAGAAGCAAACTGTTACATTATTATTCTATTTTTTTGAGTGTTTTAGACTAATTTTGTAATTGTTAATGATATTCTTATCATAGACGGATGTTCGGGGAAAGGGAGCTACAATACCTGAGCACCTCTCTAGGGATGTGGAATCAAAAGGATTAAGTGATGATGACCTTGGAAATTCAACAAACCTTATGGAATTGATAAAAAAGTCTCTTAGAAAAATTAGTAGAGAGATTGTTGCTTTGGCATCCGTGGAGCCTCAAACTGATGAGATATGAGAGAGGTTGCAAGTATTGATGCAGACAACACAAAAATTGCAAGTAAGCAGTAATGAAAGCTTTAAATAACAAAAGTTCAATAATGGTTTATATTTTATTCTCTTTTATGTCATTAACTAAAATATGTATGTGTTGCTTTTACAACAATTTATGCATCCTCATGAAACTGGTGACCATGATCAGGGTGTTGCAGGTAGTTCAAGTGATGACGATTTTCTTGGCTTATCACTTTGAGTACCCAAAATACATCATACTTGATACTGTCAATGTTCATAATAAAGGTTCATCCTTGTTTACAATTCTTGCACTTTTCATATATTTAATGTTTTATATATTTAATGTATTATTCTTCAGGTGTTGTCAATGTTCCTGTGCAAAGGTCGTCATCGCCTCATCAGAGGTTAGCCCCACTTGTATTTTTTACTACAATGTTGACAACATGTAGCATGCAGACATCCTCTACTGCACGTCATATTGGCCCGCCCACTATTGGTAGATTCATCTTTTTCTCTATCTTCTGTTATGTGTTTATTTCCCTTCAAGCATTCTTTCTTGGGGGCATTTCATAGTGGATTCATTTTCTATAGTAGGAGATGCGCATGAGGATGTGCCAGAGGTGACTACTGTTGATAACATACCATCATTTCCTGAATCTTCTTGTATTGCTAGTACAGGAACATTGCAGCCCACATTGGTGGTGAGTGACTAAGAAATGATTCCCTTAAAGATACAGAAGGTTCTAGGTACTTTATAATTATTATTATATATAGTCTAATTGTAATTTACTTTCTGATCACTCATTTTGGACTAATGATCCCATGGATTTTTTGCAGGAAATGATATTTTTTATTAAAATCTTAGTGACATTGCATTGCATATATTCGGGCCCACCATACGTAAAAGGTGGTACATCATATGTGAACTAACCCTAATCCACTATCTTGATTTCATATCATTGCCAGAATAGTTTTCCTTTGATCCATTTTTTGAACTATAATAAATGTATCTTTAGTTCATTTTTGAGTCTAACAGGTTTGTTTTTGCTTTAAAAGGTGGAATGACCAAGAAAAAAGGTTAAAAGATAAATTGACAAACCATATGGTTGAATGGTTTGGAAATGACACCTTTGACGGAACCAAGTTCCTTAAAAAAGATGGCACATATCTAAAGTATGTGAGGGACCAATATAGGACCCATTTAGAGATGAATCTAAAGTACGAGCGTCCCCCCATGATTTCAGAGAGGGAGTGGAAGGACCTAATTTTGGATACCAAGGAGAGAATTGAAAGGAAAAAAGGAAATACACCACCAGACACCGAAAGAAGGTACGTGATACTATTAGGAATGTAATTATGTACTAATTAATTACTCTTTATATTTATATAATCTAACATATTTCAAACTTTTCATAAACTAAGTGACATGTCAAAGGCAACCAAGGTAAGATAAGGAGAGCACGTGCAACACAAAATTGGCTCTGCTGGTTATATGAAACTTTCCGTACGAATTGTAATTATCTGTAAATGAAATATCACATTAAAATATTTATAAATTGCAAACATTTTTTTTTAATCAAAAAATGCAAGAAAAATTCATGATACCAAGCAAAAATGTAGAGCTCTGAATTCAATAGAGAGCCCACAAAAGATGACAAGAGAATTGACTACCAGCAAGGCTATACAGTCGTGGCTAATCGGCTACAAGAATTGAGTGGGAAAACACAAGATTCTGGTGCATCCGTCACACAGGTAAATAAGCTAAATGAAAATTGTTTCAAATTGAATACTTTACCAATAATCTAATTGATGTTGAGTTCCAACATAAAGTGACTATATTTGTTTTAAATAAGCAAGAAATGATAACAATGTGCATGACATTGGAATGTAGCTTGCTAATCGTGAAACACCACCTGCACATGAAGGTCTGGATGTGCATCCCAATAGTGGAGGTATTCATTTTCTATTCAAATTTATTTATGTAATTATTAATATAATTAAACATCTTAATTTATAATTAGAGTAGTAATTAATGTAACCTTTTTTGTTAATATTTCAGAGCAAGTAGTCTGTGGTGACCAAGTGGAGAATGATCCGGGTACACAACATTAGGAATGTGATGTTCCCCAAATAGGTAAAGAGGACCATTGTTATTCCTTTAAACAAATATAATTGCAATTGGTGTTCACCATTAATGTAACCTTTAGTATTTCAACTCCAGATGATCTAGAGGGTGTTCAAGATGTTGAGGTTGAGGCTAGACAAAATGATGTGGCCCCATCAGGTAAAGAGTGCAATAGTTATGTTCTTGAAATTAATGAAATACTTGTAACAATAATAAAAATTGTTTTAAATTTAACCCATTCCTTTGTTATTGCAGAGGACCCCCCTTTGCTTCAATGTCCTCGTCCTCAGTATACGACTAGGCATACATCAAGATCATGAGTAGAGGGTGAAACAACTGAAGAGGGGGAAATGATGAAGAAAATGATGTTCCACTTAGTCTTTTCATAGCTTCAAAGAAAAAACAAAAAAAGAAATGATTGTAATCTACCTTATTTGATAATGACTAATTTTTATTTGTTAATGAATGTAATTGTGTGCTAATGAATGGTTATGAATGATATGTGTTAATTAATATTGATGAATGTTGCGTGTTAATTAATGTTAATCAATTTTATGTGTTAATAAACATTATGTGATATTAATGAATGAATGTTGTATTTTATAAATGGTAGAAAGAATGAATTAGTTAATGTTAGATGTTAACGGGGAATTTAGAGTGATGTTGGGGGGGGAGGGGCCAAATGAGCTTCCAGCTTCACGTGGTTGGCCCTGTTAAGTAGAGAATATTAAACTATTCTCGAAACCAAGTGAAGCTCAATACGATAACACACTTTTCAATATTTCATTATATTGCACAATTAATCTTATTGAATAATGTATATTGAATCTTAATTGCAGGGTCCAATAGAGCCAACACGAACAACAACAACACCACAAGTTGCTGGGTATAATGAACTCCCATATTGTGTTGTATGTACAATAACTGTATGAGTTGCTTCTAGTGTTGATATCCATGGCGGGACTGCAAAAGTTATGAATATGCCTCATCCTTGTAAGTTTTTTATTACTTGACATTTTCTTTATCATTTTGTTACTTCATGAATGAGATGTTTTCAGATGTCTATTCCATGAATACCTCTCTCTTGTATGCTTCATGATCGATGTGTCTTCAACATGTCCACTCCATGAGAACCTTTCTCATATATGCTTGTACCTTATGTGTATTTATGTATTACTTTATGGTTTACATGTATGATTCATGCCTTGCATGTATTCATATGTATAGTTTGTGCTTTACATAGCTCCTTCATTCATTATGAGCATTACTTCATGCCTTGCAGTCTTCTCAAAATATTGCAAAATCATTCAACAAGAAAAAGAGTAGTAGAGGATACATACCAAAATAAATTAGATCTCCCTCTTTATTTCCTCACTTTGTCCCCTATTTTCTTCCTCCCTTCTTTATCACTTCCCTTTTTCTTTATTTTTCCTTGATATAACTAACCTTTTCTCCTTAATGTTCTTCATGAATCCAAAGACTCCTTTATAATCCCCACTTTACATCCATGACAACTATCTCCATAACTTCACTTAGTGTGAAGTAAATATTCTCTTCTACCATGGCCTTCATATGTTTTTCATATATCCTTTCAAATATTACCATCCTTTCATATATATATATATATATATATATATATATATATATATATATATCGACCTCATTCTAAGACTCTGAATCTTCTCTACCCAGTTCTGCTTCACATTTCTCTTATGTGACAACAAAATGTGAGGATTTAAGAGAAGCTTCAAATCATAAAAGTCCTTAGCATTGGTTCAGAAAGAGTCTCATATTATGCCTTATAGATTGGATGGCTCTGATCCTCATCACACTATTCAAATTTGTCCTCCTCACTGGATTGTTTGCACTCATGATGACATAATTGTGAAGATTATATTTCAACAATTTTTCATTTTTTTTTCTCACTTCTGATTCAACGAGAATTGGTTAAGATATCCTTTCGGTGAAATATTTTTGTCCACCTTTGGTCATTGAAAAGAAATGTATTGTCGTGTATAAAAGAGAGGATGGATGGTGGGCATGTATTCCCACAAAGAGACATTTAATACAATATATATTAAGATGTATGGTCTAAAATAGTCCACAATATATATTAAGCTACCATATGAAATTGAAGAGTAGCAAGTCAATCTTTCCTATCCCTAGCCTATTGTGCCTTGTTACACAATATGAATAGAACCTTAGCATCATTGATCATACTCACTTTTTATTTTAAAATTTAAAATCAACATCCGCTTCATTTATAATGCTGGTAAGGTTCACTATTTTTAAAAGAGTATTAGATAAAAGATTTGATGGAACAAAATTGACAGAGGAAAAGAATAACAACCTTATATTGTAGATGTTAAATGTTGTTTAATATATATTTTCTATATGATAATTAATATTTTGGGAGTAGTTAAGGATAAGGAGATCATTCTTCTATTTGATAGTCTATCGCCATCCTTATGTTATATTGTACTTTTGTTCTAGGAAAGCTTTTAATCTTTTGCAATTAGTGTGGGTTTTTTAAGGCGGCTCTTTATATGTCCTAAAATTGTATGAGCCTAATAGATTCTACTCTTGTTGATAGTTTGGTGGCTCTGAACAATGGCTCCTTTGAAGAAGCATGATCCATGTAATTTTGGCCTTCCTTGTAATTTTGGCCTTCCATGATGTGAAAAGAGGTTATGTTATGAATAATGGTCCAGATGATTTAGCCTTATTATGTTGAGTATGTGTAAATTTGGGCTTCCTTGGCTATGGTCGCTATTTTATACTAACTATTGTGATTTAGTGTGATTTGAGCATGGACTTCAAGTAATCAAGAGGGTGGAAACAATCTTCAAGTGTTAGGGGGCACGCAGCCTTGACCAAGGGTTGAAAGTATCAGGAAAGTACAAGTGATTCATTTGTAGATCAATGTATCATTCACCTATTAATTCCTAGCAACATTCTCAAATAAACAAGCAAAGAGGTATGTTGAGTGCATATATACATTTTATGTTTCCATGATATAAGTAAAATATCAAAAATGTAACTTAGATTGATTTGCAATTTCATTCATAAATATTAGATCTTCCTTGTAGATTTTTGATGCATAATGTCTCATTGATTTCAATACCTTTATTGCAAGTACTCTTTTCAGTATGAAACTGCACTCATTGAGGTCTCTTACTAAATGCAAGTTAGTTATCCTATCAATGATGATATATTTTGCATGCATTTTATGGGGAAATCTTATTAATAGCTATGGTTGGGTTGTTCATTGTTTTATGAAAATATATACAAGTAGATTGGGACATTAGAGTTATAAACACCATAAATTGTGTTTGAGATCATTGTCCTAATTGTAACAGTCAATCACCATTGGCCCAAGGCCACACCAACACCATTGTGACACCAAGGTTTATGCATACTAGTGTAAGGGATACTCTTAGGACATTTCATTAACATTACATATCCACACTTGGGGTTTCCAAACATAACTTGTTTGAGTAGGCAGTATCACTAGTAACATTATGATTGTCACAATTGGTACCCTTAGGACAGTCATTAATATTTGGTATATGGCACTTTTTTATTGCTTCTAAATACTTCTATGTGGTGTGCAGGGGTTCCACACATCTCTTCCAACATTCCATTGAAGGCACTTCACTCTCACTTATCTTATATTTCACTTTCTCTATGCTGCTATCCTAGAGGTCTGATACATGATAAATATCAGACCAATCAATCAAATCTAGTATGTGTCTCAGAGGTATTGGAGACCTACAAGAAAGAGAAATGAAAATACATATTTACAAGAGCCTTTCCAACCAGTGGTGTGAGTTTTTAACGGTGAAAAGGGCAAAAATACATTTTTCCCACTCATTGGAAACCCTAGTGAGGGTTTTGATAGTTTCTGGAAAAATAGTGATATCTTCTTCAAATTTCAATGGATATCAATACTAAAAAATATTAAATGAAGTTAATTCACTTCTCTACCATATCCAATTGACTTCTAATGAAAATATGATGAGTTTCACAATTAAAAATAATGAGAATCAAACCAAAATGTTTTTGTATGAACAAAATCTCCAACTTCATTTAGTAAAACTATCAAAATTCAATAAGACAAACTTGGGTGGTGTGAAAAAGGCCTATTTATTCCCATCCAAGTGGGTTACAATCTCAAACCACCAAAAAACAATCTCCCAACCAAATTTTAAAAAGTTGTCATGACAATAATGATAACTTTTTACAATTTTTGCCCAATGGACCTCAAACTTTCCCAATTAGGTCAAAATACATCATAATAGCCTTATTTACATGAAATAACAAAAAAAATAAAAAAAAATAAAAAATATCAAATTTTGGCCATTTTGGCCAAACCTAGGTCCCTAGGGTACTCTTGCACCATCAAACCATGTGAATTAGCAAAAACAAATGTGTTTTGGAAGTTTTAATGAGAGAAGCTATAAAGATTTCTACCTCTCAATAAAGAAAAAAATACCACAAATATCATTATTGATAAGAAAGTGTTCAGTGATTCATAGAGTTACCCCAAACCCTTCAACAAATAAATTTAACAATCTCCCCATTGGCCTATCCTGAAGTAACAAACATAACAAACAAGTTGAGAAACCATTCTATACTGTGAAATCAAAATGCATACCTTTTGCATTGGTGAGATGTGAAATTGGGCTTGTAAAATGTTTTGCAAAACCATCCCATGTTTTCACCTTTATTTATTTTGTGAATTGGACCTTGGTCTAGGAGGTTAGACAAGTTGTTTTGTAGGTTGTAGCAGTAATAAAGTGCTAGAAGAATTTAGAGAAGGAATAACACAAGCATTGTTCTCTTTGGTGTGGTTTTTCCTCACAAGGGTTTCACCATGCCAATCATCTTTTCTTGAAAGATTCTAAAGCCTTTTTAACAAACCCATCTTATGCTTATCTTGCAATCGTAACGTTTCATGAGGTGAAAATAGCTATGAGTTTTAGGGGTGGGTACGTTAAGAGTGTTGTTTGGTGTTGGTGTAGCATTTAGGTCCATATTCAAAGATTTCAAACAAAAGAGGACTTTGGAGCCGTCAGGTCCATATTCAAAGATTCCAAGTTTGAGATCCTTAATAATTCTCATTCTTCTCAAGATTCCTAAGTAGCAGATTCAGAATGTCATATGTTGATTTATTATGATGGTTTTAGGACCATTGCTTCCTACTATATGATTGAAATGATGTCAAATTTAGGTATATTATATTGATCTTGTTTTGATTATCAACATTATGATAGTTCTGATACTTAATGTTAAGTACAGATGCCAAACTAATAAGATGAGAGGGGGGGTGAATCATACAAACTTAATCTTCCATAAAAACATCAGATTCAATCTCGGTAACATATACTTCAGTGATATAACCAAAATTGTTAAACATGCAAACTCAAAAGCATATAAACATCATAAACCTCATAACACCAGATTTAACGTGGAAACTCAAATAGGGAAAAAACACTATGGGATTTCGGACCGATTAAGAAATATACTCTTCTAGAGTATGCTTGGTTAAAAGCAAACCCTATTAAAGATTACAAACACATTGCTAGATGTGACCCGGTTAAGAGATTTCCCTCAGATCTGTTAGGATCTTCACCTTGTTAGAAGTGACCTTGTTAAAGGATTTCAAACACTCAATCAGAATGTCACCTTGCTAGAGGGTTTTACAAATAAGACTGTTAAGTCCACTCGGTTAAGAGATTTTCTGTCACTTCACAAAATAACAGTAATAAAAATCTATCTACAACTTCACATCTAAAATGCTAAAGTAGATTCATATTTTCTCAATACAATATAGACATAGAATTAATCTTGTCCATTTGCTGGGCTCTATACTCTGTTATACAAATAGTTCTTCAAGCTTCTATGCTTGGTAATTACTATGTAGCATCCCTGTGCATACACTTGCCCGCATACATTGTCTATCAACAGTTCCCTATTTATAAACAATTCACCAACCGCTTAATCTCCTTGATCACATTTCCCATGATCAATCATAGCCATCAGATCTTCAAACTTTGTCTAGGTTCAATGTATTCTTCGATCTGAAAAACATTTTACCCTGCCTTGGAACTTGCATACATTTCTTCAAACTTGTGCTAGGGTATTGCGGTTCAATCTAAGCTGTAGATCTTCCTGCCGATTTTCCTTTGCCATAGATTATTTAACAAACTTCATTCATGACATACCAATCATTTAATCATAGCCAGCTCATCAGCTTCCTTCATTAAATAATGCTTTTAATCATTTAATGCATTCTGTTACAGCCCAATTGCAACTCAGTAAATACTAAACTTTACTTGATAGAGACTCTGTCTTCATTAATCAATAGCGATAACCTTAGGGTTTACTGACTAGGTTCCTTAGAGTTTACCGACTAGGTTCTTTGTTCGGTAACATAGTATAGCATTAACCTTACAATAAATAACATATGTATGATATCAAAACAATCTAAACATCATGATCTCATCATTGTCTAACTCAGTAATAGTTGCCCATTGAATAACTTATTCATCCCCTTATTCGTCATATTCTTTCTGTGTCTTTTACCGAGATCTTTATACTCATCAAATCATACTTCTCAAGATATGGCAACATCATATTGAATTAGAAAATTAATTTCTTGACATCAATGACAAAATAATAATATTAAGACATTAAATCATCCTTAATCAGTTATATCCATAATCATCAACAACCTTCTCAATATCCTTATTGAAATGCCAACAATCTCCCATTGTCTGTTATAATGCCAAATGCCAACAATCTCCCCCTTTGGCATTGATGGCAAAACCAATTGATTTGAATTGCTGTGATATTCTAAAATGCTGAAATGCTCTCCCCCTGTCATCAAAATTCTCCCCCTTACATTAGTCTTCTCCTCTTTTTTTCAGTCTTCTCCAGTCTTCTCCAGTGTTCTCCCCTTTTGACAACAATGCCAAAAAGTAAAGAACTAAAACATAATTTCTTCCTGTATGAAGTGATTTCCTGTTGTGATGTATCAACTTAGTCTTGGTCAGTGAATTTTGTCTTCAATTCTTGTTTCTTGTATTGTTTTCTGCACACCTTTAGAAAACTCCTAAAGTGTGTAAATCAGCATCAACTCCTAAAAGATATTCTGTAGAGTCATCGAATTGATGCTTTTAGTGAATGGAAGATAGGGGTAGGACCCCTAACTTACTTCTGAGATACTCAAAAGTGTCCCTTGGCAGTGGCTTGGTGAAGATATCTACTATTTGTTCCTTTGTGCTAACATACTCCAACACCACTTTCTTCTCTTGAGCTTCTTCTCTAAGATAATGATATTTGATAGAGATGTGCTTTGTCTTAGAGTGCATAACATGATTCTTTGAAATGTTAATGGTACTAGTATTGTCACAAAATATAGTTACTGGCTCGGTAACTTTCTCATTTATACCATCCAACAGTTGTTTGATCCATGCTATGTTGGTACAATTCAATGCTGCAACAACATATTCAGCTTCTACTGTTGATTGTGAAACACATCCTTGTTTCTTGCTAAGCCAACTTACTAGTCTTTCTCCTAAAAAGAAAGCTCCTCCACTTGTGCTTTTCCTGTCATCAATGTTGCCTGCCCAATCAGCATCACTATAAACTTTTAAATCAAAATCATTTCTTTTCTGATATACTAAGCCATAATCCTCAGTGCCTTTCAAGTATCTAAAAATTCTTTTGATTGTTGTCATGTGTGTTTACTTAGGATCTGCAGAGAATCTTGCAACTATACCTACTGCATGTGCTATATCTGGCCTGCTATGAACAACATATTGTAGCTTTCCAATCATGGATCAGTAAAGTGTCTCATCAATAGATGCAGATTCATCATTATTTGATAATTTACAGTTGGTAGTCATAGGAGTACTTACTGGTTTTGAATCCTCCATTCCAAATTTCTTCAAGATTTCCTTTATGTACTTGGATTGAGTAATGAAAATCTTATTTTTCATTTGCAGTATCTATAAACCTATAAAATACTTTATCTCACCGATTAATGACATCTCAAATTCTTTCCTCATTTCATTTCCAAAGTTCTTGCATAAAGAGTCATTTCCACAAAATATAATATCATCAACAAATATGGTTGAGATCAGTATTACATTTTCATCATTCTTCATGTATATATTGTTGTTCTCACTTGTCCTTATAAAACCAATCTTAATCAAATAAGAGTACAATCTTTCATACCATGCTCTAGGTGCTTGTTTCAAACCATATAATGCTTTGTTCAATTTACATACCTGATTTTTACTCATATTCAACAAATCCTTTAGGTTGTTCAATAAAAACTTCTTCTAATATACTATTTAGAAATGCAGATTTGACATCCATTTGATATACCTTGAAATTTTTGTAAGCAGTGTATGCCAACAATGTTCTTACTCCTTCTAGTCTAGCCACAGGTGCAAAAGTTTCACTATAATCAATTCCTTCTTCTTGGGCATAACCTTTGCAAACTAGTCTTGCTTTATTTCGAATGACCTCTCATTTTTCATTCAACTTGTTTCTAAAAATCCACTTTGTACCGATTACATTTTTGTCCTTTGGTCTTGGGACCAATGTCCATGTGTCATTCTTCTTGATTTGATCAATATCTTCTCTCATAGCATTTATCCAATCTTCACTATTAAATGCCTCTTTCACTATTCTTGGTTCAAATTCAAATATTAGACATGTGTTTAGTCTCAGTTTGTTCCTTGTCATAATTGGATCATCCTTATCTCCTATAATCTAACTTGACGCATGATGTCTTCTGACATATTTGGCTAATACAGGCTCGGTAGGCTCTGTATGATCTTCTTCATCACTCGGTAACTAGATATTCTCTTCATTTTCTTCAATAGTTTTCTCGGTAAGACTTGTTGGTTGAACATAGATAAATTCATCATAGTCTTCTAGTTCCTTGGAATTTCCTTCATAATTTTTTTCTGCAAATTCATCAATTTTCACATTTGTACTTTCTACTATTTTGTTAGATAATTTGATCAGACATTTAAATGCTTTGCTTCTAGAAGAATGACCAAGAAATGTTCCTTCTTCACTTTTCTAATCAAACTTGCCATTTCTATCATCCTTGTGTACATAGCATCTACTTCCAAAGATTTTGAAATAACTTACATTAGGTTTCTTGTCATACCAGATTTCATATGGTGTCTTCAAAGTACCTTTCTTCAGTTGTACTCGGTTCATGGTGTAAACTGTTGTGCTTATTGCTTCTCTCCAAAATGTTTGTGGCACTTTCTTTTCAATCATCAGGGTTCTGGCACAATCCACAATAGATCTGTTTCTTCTCTCAGCAATTCCATTTTGCTATGGAGTTCTCGGTACAGAGACTTGTCTTTTAATACCATGATCATTGTAGAATAAGTTGAACTCGTTAGATGTGAACTCTCCTCCTTTATTTGATCTAAGACATTTCAGTTGTCTTCCTGTTTCATTTTCAACTCTTGCCTTGTACCATTTAAACATTTGAAAAGCTTCTGATTTTTCTTTTAAGAACATTACTGACACCATCCTTGAGCAATCATCCACAAATAATATGAAATTTATATCACCATAATAACTTTGAACTTTCATAGGACCACAAAGATCAGTGTGCACAAGATCTAAAATTCCTTTAGAAGTGTAAGACTTACTTGTAAAGCATGATCTTGTCATCTTACCCATCTGGCTTCCTCAGCACATAGCATTCTCAAGTTTTTCAAGACTCGTTAGACCTCTTACTCGGTGCTTCTTGCTTATTTTGATCAAATTATCAAAATTTATATGACAAAACCTTTTATGCCATAACCAGGTACCATCTATCTTTGCATACAAACATTTATTCTGAGTTGAGTCAAGGTGAAATGTGTTACCTTTTGTTTGTGTCCCAATAGCAGCTAACTTTCCATTCTTGTCATGAACTTTGACAATTCCTTTCTGAAATTCTATTCGGTATCTTGTATTGTTCTGATTAATTGAAAAATAGGTTTTAAGGACCCGAAACCATTACAACATAGTTAAAATAAACAATAGAGAAAATAGAGTCCACATACAAAGCGAATGGTCCAAAAAACTAGCGAATAGAAAAAATAGCTAAACAACAAAAAATAGCAAAGAACCCAAGGAGACACTACATAGTGATTTTCTTCAGCAGATCCTCTGCCTTAGTCACCAGCTCATCATAAGTTGCCCCAACTACTTTTAGCTCCTCCAAGTCCTTATTCACTTTCTTTTCCTTCCTCTTTCCATAGGTGCGAGTTCTGGGACCTTGGACTTCACTGGTTCCTTCTGCATCTAGGTCAATTTCCTGGGTTTCCTTTTCATCATCGAGCTTGATGATGAGGGCATGGGTGTTGTTAGCTAAGATTTTTAGAATGCTGAGACTCTGCTCCATAATGTTCTTGAGGCACTCCTCTATCTTGTCCACTTTGGCAACTGTATCCGAGAGCTTTTTTTCGCTAGTTTCCTCTAGGGTTTTTCTATCTTGTATTTCCTTTTCAATTTTCTCAAACCGAGGATTAAAGGCATCTCTGATGTCTTCCGCTTTGGCAATTATGTTCTTCAAATCTTTGATATAATTGGCCATAGTATTCCCATCTCCAATGTTAATGGTTTCCAGGATCATGACTCTATTGTAGAGTTTTTTGTAATCATCCACAGTATTCTTATTCCCATCAATAAGTCATTCTATGGTTTTCATAAAACCCTTCAAGGCCTCAGGGTAAGGACCAGGAGAAGGAGTAGCTTTACCAGGGGTTATCTGTTCATCTTTAGCAATATGGAGGGCAGAAATAGTGTCAGCAGCCCTGAGGGTCTCCTCCATAGTCTCCATCTCTAGGCTTTGTTTAGCTTCCAAGGTTCTTGTTTGCTTGTCCTCTTCTAGTTCCTTGCCTGTGTCC